>NW_026712249.1:36813487-37095987 GCF_030504385.1 Musca domestica
CTTAAAAAAGTGATCACAAATAATAGCTAAAAACGCTCTAAACCCAATATTTAAGGAGTTATGGCCATTTAAAATATTGATTAATTCACACTTAAAAAAGTGATCACAAATAATAGCTAAAAACGCTCTAAACCCAATATTAAGGAGTTATGGCCATTTTAAAATATTGATTAATTCACACTTAAAAAAGTGATCACAAATAATAGCTAAAACGCTCTAACTCAATATTTAAGGAGTTATGGCCATTTTAAAGTTCTTATTAATTCACACTTAAAAAAGTGATCACAATAATAGCTAAAAACGCTCTAAACTCAATATTTAAGGAGTTATGGCCCTTTTAAAGTCTTTATTAATTCACACTTAAAAAGTGATCACAAATAATAGCTAAACGCCCGAAAACTCAATATTTAAGGAGTTATGGCCATTTTAAAATATTGATTAGTTCACACTTAAAAAGTGATCACAAATAATAGCTAAAAACGCTCTAAACCCAATATTTAAGGAGTTATGGCCATTTTAAAATATTGATTAATTCACACTTAAAAAGTGATCACAAATAATAGATAAAAACGCTCTAAACCCAATATTTAAGGAGTTATGGCCATTTTAAAGTATTGATTAATTCACACTTAAAAAGTGATCACAAATAATAGCTAAAAACGCTCTAAACCCAATATTTAAGGAGTTATGGCCATTTTAAAATATTGATTAATTCACATTTAAAAAAGTGATCACAAATAATAGCTAAAAACGCTCTAAACTCAATATTAAGGAGTTATGGCGATTTTGAAGTTCTTATTAATTCACACTTAAAAAAGTGATCACAAATACTAGCTAAAAACGCTCTAAACTCAATATTTAAGGAGTTATGGCCATTTTAAAGTTCTTATTAATTCACACTTAAAAAAGTGATCACAATAATAGCTAAAACGCTCTAAACTCAATATTTAAGGAGTTATGGCCATTTTAAAATATTGATTAATTCACACTTAAAAAAGTGATCACAAATAATAGCTAAAAACGCCTCTAAACTCAATATTAAGGAGTTATGGCGATTTTGAAGTTCTTATTAATTCACACTTAAAAAAGTGATCACAAATAATAGCTAAAAACGCTCTAAACTCAATATTTAAGGAGTTATGGCCATTTTAAAGTTCTTATTAATTCACACTTAAAAAAGTGATCACAAATAATAGCCTAAAAACGCTCTAAACTCAATATTTAAGGAGTTATGGCCATTTTAAAATATGATTAATTCACACTTAAAAAGTGATCACAAATAATAGCTAAAAACGCTCTAAACTCAATATTTACGGAGTTATGGCCATTTAAAGTTCGTATTAATTCACACTTAAAAAATGCGATCACTAATAATAGCTAAAAACGCTCTAAACTCAATATTTAAGGAGTTATGGAGTTAGTTCTCATTAATTCACACTTAAAAAGTGATCACAAATAATAGCTAAAACGCTCTAAACTCAATATTTAAGGAGTTATGGCCATTTTAAAGTTCTTATTAATTCACACTTAAAAAGTGATCACAAATAATAGCTAAAAACGCTCTAAACTCAATATTTAAGGAGTTATGGCCATTTTAAAATATTGATTAATTCACACTTAAAAAAGTGATCACAAATAATAGCTAAAAACGCTCTAAACTCAATATTTACGGAGTTATGGCCATTTTAAAGTTCGTATTAATCACACTTAAAAATGCGATCACTAATAATAGCTAAAAACGCTCTAAACTCAATATTTAAGGAGTTATGGCCATTTTAAAGTTCGTATTAATTCACACTTAAAAAGTGATCACAAATAATAGCTAAAAACGCTCTAAACTCAATATTTAAGGAGTTATGGCCATTTTTAAATATTGATTAATTCACACTTAAAAAGTAATCACAAATAATAGCTAAAAACGCTCTAAACCCAATATTATGGCCATTTTAAAGTTCCCATTAATTCACACTTAAAAAAGTGATCACAAATAATAGCTAAAAACGCTCTAAACTCAATATTTAAGGAGTTATGGCCATTTTAAAATATTGATTAATTCACACTTAAAAAAGTGATCACAAATAATAGATAAAAACGCTCTAAACCCAATATTTAAGGAGTTATGGCCATTTTAAAATATTGATTAATTCACACTTAAAAAAGTGATCACAAATAATAGCTAAAAACGCTCTAAACCCAATATTTAAGGAGTTATGGGCATTTTAAAATATTGATTAATTCACACTTAAAAAAGTGATCACAAATAATAGCTAAAAACTCTCTAAACCCGATATTTAAGGAGTTATGGCCATTTTAAAATATTGATTAACTCACCCTTAAAAAAGTGATCACAAATAATAGCTAAAAACGCTCTAAACCCAATATTTAAGGAGTTATGGGCATTTTAAAATATTGATTAATTCACACTTAAAAAAGTGATCACAAATAATAGCTAAAAACTCTCTAAACCCGATATTTAAGGAGTTATGGCCATTTTAAAATATTGATTATTTCACACTCAATAAAGTGATCACAAATAATAGCTAAAAACGCTCTAAACCCAATATTTAAGGAGTTATGGCCATTTTAAAATATTGATTAACTCACCCTTAAAAAAGTGATCACAAATAATAGCTAAAAACGCTCTAAACCCAATATTTAAGGAGTTATGGCCATTTTAAAATATTGATTAATTCACACTTAAAAAAGTGATCACAAATAATAGCTAAAAACGCTCTAAACCCAATATTTAAGGAGTTATGGCCATTTTAAAATATTGATTAATTCACACTTAAAAAAGTGATCACAAATAATAGCTAAAAACGCTCTAAACTCAATATTTAAGGAGTTATGGCCATTTTAAAGTTCTTATTAATTCACACTTAAAAAAGTGATCACAAATAATAGCTAAAAACGCTCTAAACTCAATATTTAAGGAGTTATGGCCATTTTAAAGTTCTTATTAATTCACACTTAAAAAAGTGATCACAAATAATAGCTAAAACGCTCTAAACTCAATGTTTAAGGAGTTATGGCCATTTTAAAATATTGATTAATTCACACTTAAAAAAGTGATCCCAAATAATAGCTAAAAACGCTCTAAACTCAATATTTAAGGAGTTATGGCCATTTTAAAATATTGATGAATTTACACTCAAAAAAGTGATCACAAATAATAGCTAAAAACGCTCTAAACCCAATATTTAAGAAGTTATGGCCATTTTAAAGTTCCCATTAATTCACACTTAAAAAAGTGATCACAAATAATAGCTAAAAACGCCGAAAACTCAACATTTAAGGAGTTATGGCCATTTTAAAATATTGATTAATTCACACGTAAAAAGTGATCACAAATAATGGCTAAAAACGCTCTAAACTCAATATTTAAGGAGTTATGGCCATTTTAAAATATTGATTAATTCACACTTAAAAAAGTGATCACAAATAATAGCTAAAAACGCTCTAAACTCAATATTTAAGGAGTTATGGCCATTTTAAAATATTGATTAATTCACACGTAAAAAAGTGATCACAAATAATAGCTAAAAACGCTCTAAATTAAATATTTAAGGAGTTATGGCCATTTTAAAATATTGATTAATTCACACTTAAAAAGTGATCACAAATAATAGCTAAAACGCTCTAAACTCAATATTTAAGGAGTTATGGCCATTTTAAAATATTGATTAATTCACACTTAAAAAAGTGATCACAAATAATAGCTAAAAACGCTCTAAACTAAATATTTAAGGAGTTATGGCCATTTTAAAATATTGATTAATTCACACTTAAAAAGTGATCACAAATAATAGCTAAAAACGCTCTAAACTCAACATTTAAGGAGTTATGGCCATTTTAAAATATTGATTAATTCACACGTAAAAAAGTGATCACAAATAATAGCTAAAAACGCCGAAAACTCAATATTTAAGGAGTTATGGCCATTTTAAATATTGATTAATTCACAATATTTAAGGAGTTATGGCCATTTTAAAGTTCTTATTAATTCACACTTAAAAAAGTGATCACAAATAATAGCTAAAAACGCTCTAAACTCAATATTTAAGGAGTTATGGCGATTTGAAGTTCTTATTAATTCACACTTAAAAAAGTGATCACAAATAATAGCTAAAAACGCTCTAAACTCAATATTTAAGGAGTTATGGCGATTTTGAAGTTCTTATTAATTCACACTTAAAAAAGTGATCACAAATAATAGCTAAAAACGCTCTAAACTCAATATTTAAGGAGTTATGGCCATTTTAAAGTTCTTATTAATTCACACTTAAAAAGTGATCACAAATAATAGCTAAAAACGCTCTAAACTCAATATTTAAGGAGTTATGGCCATTTTAAAATATTGATTAATTCACACGTAAAAAAGTGATCACAAATAATAGCTAAAAACGCCGAAATCTCAATATTTAAGGAGTTATGGCCATTTTAAAATATTGATTAATTCACAATATTTAAGGAGTTATGGCCATTTTAAAGTTCTTATTAATTCACACTTAAAAAAGTGATCACAAATAATAGCTAAAAACGCTCTAAACTCAATATTTAAGGAGTTATGGCGATTTTGAAGTTCTTATTAATTCACACTTAAAAAAGTGATCACAAATAATAGCTAAAAACGCTCTAAACTCAATATTTAAGGAGTTATGGCCATTTTAAAGTTCTTATTAATTCACACTTAAAAAGTGATCACAAATAATAGCTAAAAACGCTCTAAACTCAATATTTAAGGAGTTATGGCCATTTTAAAATATTGATTAATTCACACTTAAAAAAGTGATCACAAATAATAGCTAAAAACGCTCTAAACTCAATATTTAAGGAGTTATGGAGTTAGTTCTCATTAATTCACACTTAAAAAAGTGATTACAAATAATAGCCAAAAACTCTCTAAACCCAATATTTAAGGAGTTATGGCCATTTTAAAATATTGATTAATTCACACTTAAAAAAGTGATCACAAATAATAGCTAAAAACGCTCTAAACTCAATATTTACGGAGTTATGGCCATTTTAAAGTTCGTATTAATTCACACTTAAAAAATGCGATCACAAATAATAGCTAAAAACGCTCTAAACTCAATATTTAAGGAGTTATGGCCATTTTAAAGTTCGTATTAATTCACACTTAAAAAAGTGATCACAAATAATAGCTAAAAACGCTCTAAACTCAATATTTAAGGAGTTATGACCATTTTAAAGTTCTTATTAATTCACACTTAAAAAAGTGATCACAAATAATAGCTAAAAACGCTCTAAACTCAATATTTAAGGAGTTATGGCCATTTTAAAATATTGATTAATTCACATTTAAAAAAGTGATCACAAATAATAGCTAAAAACGCTCTAAACTCAATATTTAAGGAGTTATGGCCATTTTAAAGTTCTTATTAATTCACACTTAAAAAAGTGATCACAAATAATAGCTAAAAACGCTCTAAACCCAATATTTAAGAAGTTATGGCCATTTTAAAGTTCCCATTAATTCACACTTAAAAAAGTGATCCCAAATAATACCTAAAAACGCTCTAAACTCAATATTTAAGGAGTTATGGCCATTTTAAAATATTGATGAATTTACACTCAAAAAAGTGATCACAAATAATAGCTAAAAACGCTCTAAACCCAATATTTAAGAAGTTATGGCCATTTTAAAGTTCCCATTAATTCACACTTAAAAAAGTGATCACAAATAATAGCTAAAAACGCCGAAAACTCAACATTTAAGGAGTTATGGCCATTTTAAAATATTGATTAATTCACACGTAAAAAAGTGATCACAAATAATGGCTAAAAACGCTCTAAACTCAATATTTAAGGAGTTATGGCCATTTTAAAATATTGATTAATTCACACTTAAAAAAGTGATCACAAATAATAGCTAAAAACGCTCTAAACTCAATATTTAAGGAGTTATGGCCATTTTAAAATATTGATTAATTCACACGTAAAAAGTGATCACAAATAATAGCTAAAAACGCTCTAAACTAAATATTTAAGGAGTTATGGCCATTTTAAAATATTGATTAATTCACACTTAAAAAGTGATCACAAATAATAGCTAAAAACGCTCTAAACTCAATATTTAAGGAGTTATGGCCATTTTAAAATATTGGTTAATTCACACGTAAAAAAGTGATCACAAATAATAGCTAAAAACGCTCTAGACTAAATATTTAAGGAGTTATGGCCATTTTAAAATATTGATTAATTCACACTTAAAAAAGTGATCACAAATAATAGCTAAAAACGCTCTAAACTCAACATTTAAGGAGTTATGGCCATTTTAAAATATTGATTAATTCACACGTAAAAAAGTGATCACAAATAATAGCTAAAAACGCTCTAAACTCAATATTTAAGGAGTTATGGCCATTTTAAAGTTCTTATTAATTCACACTTAAAAAAGTGATCACAAATAATAGCTAAAAACGCTCTAAACTCAATATTTAAGGAGTTATGGCCATTTTAAAATATTGATTAATTCACACTTAAAAAAGTGATCACAAATAATAGCTAAAAACGCTCTAAACTCAATATTTAAGGAGTTATGGCGATTTTGAAGTTCTTATTAATTCACACTTAAAAAAGTGATCACAATTAATAGTTGAAAACGCTCTAAACTCAATATTTAAGGAGTTATGGCCATTTTAAAGTTCTTATTAATTCACACTTAAAAAAGTGATCACAAATAATAGCTAAAAACGCTCTAAACTCAATATTTAAGGAGTTATGGCCATTTTAAAATATTGATTAATTCACACGTAAAAAAGTGATCACAAATAATAGCTAAAAACGCTCTAAACTCAATATTTAAGGAGTTATGGCCATTTTAAAATATTGATTAATTCACACTTAAAAAAGTGATCACAAATAATAGCTAAAAACGCTCTAAACTCAATATTTAAGGAGTTATGGAGTTAGTTCTCATTAATTCACACTTAAAAAAGTGATTACAAATAATAGCCAAAAACTCTCTAAACCCAATATTTAAGGAGTTATGGCCATTTTAAAATATTGATTAATTCACACTTAAAAAGTGATCACAAATAATAGCTAAAAACGCTCTAAACTCAATATTTACGGAGTTATGGCCATTTTAAAGTTCGTATTAATTCACACTTAAAAAATGCGATCACTAATAATAGCTAAAAACGCTCTAAACTCAATATTTAAGGAGTTATGGCCATTTTAAAGTTCGTATTAATTCACACTTAAAAAAGTGATCACAAATAATAGCTAAAAACGCTCTAAACTCAATATTTAAGGAGTTATGGTCATTTTAAAGTTCCTATTAATTCACACTTAAAAAATGCGATCACAAATAATAGCTAAAAACGCTCTAAACTCAATATTTAAGGAGTTATGGCCATTTTAAAATATTGATTAATTCGCACGTAAAAAAGTGATCACAAATAATAGCTAAAAACGCTCTAAACTCAATATTTAAGGAGTTATGGCCATTTTAAAATATTGATTAATTCACACTTAAAAAAGTGATCACAAATAATAGCTAAAAACGCTCTAAACTCAATATATAAGGAGTTATGGCCATTTTAAAATATTGATTAATTCACACTTAAAAAAGTGATCAAAAAAATCAAAAAAACGTGTTATTGCCATTTTAAAGTTCTCATTAATTCACACTTAAAAAAGTGATCACAAATAATAGCTAAAAACGCTCTAAACTCAATATTTAAGGAGTTATGGCCATTTTAAAGTTCGTATTAATTCACACTTAAAAAAGTGATCACAAATAATAGCTAAAAACGCTCTAAACTCAACATTTAACGAGTTATGGCCATTTTAAAATATTGATTAATTCACACGTAAAAAAGTGATCACAAATAATAGCTAAAAACGCTCTAAACTCAATATATAAGGAGTTATGGCCATTTTAAAATATTGATTAATTCACACTTAAAAAAGTGATCACAAATAATAGCTAAAAACGCTCTAAACCCAATATTTAAGGAGTTATGGCCATTTTAAAATATTGATTAATTCACACTTAAAAAAGTGATCACAAATAATAGCTAAAATGCTCTAAACTCAATATTTAAGGAGTTATGGCCATTTTAAAATATTGATTAATTCACACTTAAAAAAGTGATCAAAAAAATCAAAAAAAGTGTTATTGCCATTTTAAAGTTCTCATTAATTCACACTTAAAAAAGTGATCACAAATAATAGCTAAAAACGCTCTAAACTCAATATATAAGGAGTTATGGCCATTTAAAAAAATATTGATTAATTCACACTTAAAAAAGTGATCAAAAAAAATCAAAAAAAGTGTTATGGCCATTTTAAAGTTCTCATTAATTCACACTTAAAAAGTGATCACAAATAATAGCTAAAAACGCTCTAAACTCAATATTTAAGGAGTTATGGCCATTTTAAAGTTCGTATTAATTCACACTTAAAAAAGTGATCACAAATAATAGCTAAAAACGCTCTAAACTCAATATTTAAGGAGTTATGGTCATTTTAAAGTTCCTATTAATTCACACTTAAAAAATGCGATCACAAATAATAGCTAAAAACGCTCTAAACTCAATATTTAAGGAGTTATGGCCATTTTAAAGTTCTCATTAATTCACACTTAAAAAGTGATCACAAGTAATAGCTAAAAACGCTCTAAACTCAATTTTTAAGGAGTTATGGTCATTTTAAAATATTGATTAATTCACACTTAAAAAAGTATTCACAAATAATAGCTAAACACGCTCTAAACTCAATATTTAAGGAGTTATGGCCATTTTAAAGTTCTCATTAATTCACACTTAAAAAGTGATCATAAATAATATCTAAAAACGCTCTAAACTCAATATTTAAGGAGTTATGGCCATTTTAAAGTTCTTATTAATTCACACTTAAAAAAGTGATCACAAATAATAGCTAAAAACGCCGAAAACTCAATATTTAAAGATTTATGGCCATTTTAAAGTTCTTGTTAATTCACAATTAAAAAAGTGATCACAAATAAAAACGCCGAAAACTCAATATTTAAGGAGCTCTAAACTCAATATGTAAGGAGTTATGGCCATTTTAAACTCAATATTTAAGGAGTTATGGCCATTTTAAAGTTCTTATTAATTCACACTTAAAAAAGTGATCACAAATAATAGCTAAAACGCTCTAAACTCAATATTTAAGGAGTTATGGCCATTTTAAAATATTGATTAATTAACACAAAATTAAAATATTGATTATTAACAAAAAATTGATCACAAATAATAGCTAAAAACGCCGAAAACTCAATATTTAAGGAGTTATGGCCATTTAAAAGTTCTTATTAATTCACTCTTAAAAAAGTGATCACAAATAATAGCTAAAAACGCCGAAAACTCAATATTTAAGGAGTTATGGCCATTTTAAAATATTGATTAATTCACACTTAAAAAAGTCATCACAAATAATAGCTAAAAACGCTCTAAACTCAATATTTAAGAAGTTATGGCCATTTTAAAATATTGATTATTTCACACTTTAAAAAGTGATCATAAATAATAGCTAAAAACGCTCTAAACTCAATATTTAAGGAGTTATAGCCATTTTAAAATATTGATTAATTCACACTTAAAAAAGTGATCACAAATAATAGCTAAAAACGCCGAAAACTCAATATTTAAGGGGTTTTGATATGTTTTGTTATTAAATATGTTTTAATTGTTGGTTTTATTTGTATTGCCTTAAAATACGACCCTTCGAAATGTAGGATATCTGTTTCTATACCCAATATGCTTTCACTTTAACATACATTTTGCGACAATGGCTTTGCCAATATTTACAATAAAACAAACAGCCATTGGCGGCTGTTTGGTTGGTTGGTTGGCTATTTCGTTCGTTCACTATTGTCTTAAGTCCTTGAAATTTAAATCCTTTGAAATATTGTTCATTTAAAGGCTATGCAAACATATTTGCTGAAAAGAGCAATATCAGATATATTTTTGTTTGTCTATGCACACGAACACACACACACGAACATAAAAAACTTGCGAGCATAATAGGAAAAAATGGCCATATTCCAAGATATTCAAGGACAGCCACAAAAGAAGTCATGGTGAATGGGAAAAATTGCCACCACTGTTTGTGCGGTTTCCTTTGTTTTCAATACAAAAAGGAAAAATGTAGAATTTCTATATACCAGATGTGTCAGTGAAGAAAACAACTTTAATACGATTTGAAAGTACGAAATATATATGGGTTTAAAATTTGACCTAAAAACAGATCAAAAATTTTCGGCTTAACAGATACACATCCTCTGCCAATATTCGAACGAATATTTAAATATATTTTGACTTTTTTTTACTCAATTTTTTTGTCCCTCCATGAAGTAGGTTCCCAAGGAATGGGTCAATATTGTTAATAAATATGATATAAATATTGCGACGTTTCAGGTTTGGACTATATTGATTACTTGGTCTTTATATGAGATATGTGATAATTTATAGAAAATATTAAAATGTGCCTGAGGTAGCAGATATAGTCGATCGCAGTATTCCATTTACATATTTCATATAATACAGATAAAAATATTAGTATGGGCAAAATTACAAGAAACCCGAACATTTATACCCAGTTTTATGCGAAATCATAAATTCCATATTCATCTCAGGTTTCTGATTGTTTTTCAAAATCTTGAACCCTATATGGGGGAGGTCCCAGACGAAATGGCCTGATCCCTACCATCTTTATAAAAGATATTGTTTTGATAGAAATATAAAAATTTACCAAGCCTGAATGCAATCTGAAGTAAATTTCGCTTTTTGTGAATATTCAAAATTTTGACCCTTTGTGGCGGAGGTATCAGTAGGAGTGGACCGATATATTCCATCTTTTCACCATACTTTGGGTTAATAAAAATATAATGATGTATGAAATATAAAGACAAGCGAGTTCGTATTTCGGATTATATAATTGTTTTGGTAATTCAAAACTTTGACCCTTTGTGGGAGACGTACCAGAAGAAATGGTCTGATCTCTACCATCTTTATAACGGAACTTGTGTTGATAGAAATATTGAAATGCACCAAGCCTGAATGAAATCGGTTGTTAATTTGGCGTTTTATGAGCTTCGTGGATATTTCAAGATGTTGATCTTTTGTCATAGAGGTGCCAGAAGGAGTGGGCCAATATATCCCGTCTTTACATCAGACCTTGGGTTAATAAAAATATTGTGATGTGGGAAATATGAAGAGAACCTGATGCTTATTTTAGATTTTATAATCGTTTTGGTTATTCAAAACATTGACTCTTTGTGGGGGAGTTACCAGAAGAAATGCTCCGATCTCTACCACCTTTATAACAGATCTTGTGTTGATGGAAATATTGAGATGTACCAAGACGAAATGAAATCGGATGTTAATGCCGGGTCTTATAAGCTTCATGGATATTGAACATTTTCACCCTTAAGAGGGGAGGTACGAGAAGGTGTGGAGCGATATATCCCATCTTCACAGCAGATCGTGTGTTAGTAGAAATAATGGGATGTGTGTTATTTGAAGAGAACCGATTGCTTATTTCGGAATTTATAATCGTTTTGGTTATTCAAAACTTTGACCGTTTGTGGGGAAGATACCGGAAGGAACTGTCCGATCTCTACCATTTTTATAACAGATCTTGTGTTGATAGAAATATTGAAACGTACCAAGCCTGAATGAAATCGGATATTAATTTCGCGTTTTATGAGCTTCGTGGATATTCTAAAATTTTGACCCATTCTGGGGTGAGTAAAAAAAGGAGAGGAGCGCGATATACAGGGTGAGATACAAAACTGCAACAAAGTAAAACGCCATAATTGGTCACCTTTGGCACGTATAACGGCCAACGAAACCGTCACACGCTGTCCGAATGTTGCTCTGCGGTATTTTGGCCCATTCCCGGCAAAGCGCTTGCTTGAGGTGATCGACGCTTTAGTATTTTTTAGTGTCAACCTTGCTTTCCAAAATACTCCAAACACAATAGTCCAACGGATAGGTATCCGGAGATTATTGTGCGCTGCAAATGAAGGCAGAAACCTCAGTTAGTAACCATTCTAGGGTGGCGCGTGCTGTGTGCGATGGAGCTGAGTCCTGTTGGAATGTCCAAGGTGTGCGGTCAAAGTGTTTGCATGTCCAAGGCTTTAATATACCCTCCAGAATATTTTCGCGATAATTTTTGACATTTATTCTGATGCTACGGTCGGTTAATACGAGCGGAGAACGACTATCGGCTGTTATGGCAGTCCACACCATCACAATGGCCGGCGCTTGAGTTCTGATGGCCAACCAAAGGTGCACATTTGCAGCTGACCTCTTTGGCAAGTAAATACGATCATTCTGTTTGTTTATAAACTGCAGGACAACGAATGTTTTCTCATCGGAGAACACCAAATTAGCCAGTTCACCACTTTCGGCCAAGCGCAGCAATTCTTTAGCTCTTTTGAGTCTATTTTCTTTCTGTTGCGGTGTAAGTTTTTGCACTTTTTGAACCTAATTTTTAATATTTGTCGAATGGAATGTTACGATATGTTCAGCTCACGAGCCATTTTTCGTCCACTGCGACGCGGATTTCGAATAAGTCGCATCTTTATTTCGAACCATTTCTGATGATGTAGCGGTTTCCTTCCGTCCACTTCCTTGTCGTCGGGCTACGCTACCAGTACCGAGACGGTACGAGACGCAAAAGATTTATTCGCATAAAAATGCTGGAGTGCTCTAACGATAGCCACTTGTGGTTTTCAAGCCAAATATAAAAAATCAAACTATCACGCTTGAATTCCATCACGAATAACAATTTCTCCGGAAAATTCTCACCAAAATGTTTTTATACGCTTTTACACAATATAATGAGCTGTCACTGGAATAATTTTAACAGCTGCCGGACGAGTGCTTTTAAATTACAGCAGTCTGAAGTTGATTGCAGTTTTTTCATCTCACTCTGTATTTGCTTCTTTTGGAATAACCTAAGAAAGTGAGTACTATTTAATACAAATGCGCAGTTTTTTTTAGCAACCTTAAATTCCCAGCAGACACATTTACACAGCAATTATAGGACAATGCATTAATCCCACTCCACCCAACTGAAATACTTTAACAAAATCGACAAGAAAACAATAGTGAAACCAAACCCCCCTTTTGCCCTCAAACCACCAACTATTACATCTCATAAGTAATAAAGCAATAACATATCTTTTGCTTTTTTCTTTTCCCATCCCCCAAACCATAGTTAAAAGGAAATCGATAAGCAAAAAAAAAGAAAACCAAAAGAAAAATAAGCTTCAAATCAATTTAGGCAGCTTTTACGGCCAATAAAAATGTTTGTATTACTGGAGGGGGTATTGAAGGAGATGGAGAGCAAAAAAATGTCTAAATGGCAAAAAAGTACATATCAAACACTTATTTTTAACTTTTTCATCTATGACACAAACGCCAATCAAGGGAGCGTACTAACGCACACCACATACATACTCGGGTAAACCCCAATATCTATATTCGTTCTAACATCATCATACTTGAAAGATAGAAAAACTTTGGAGTATATTTCCATGCACACACACACACATTGATATTTTGACTAACTCAGAGACAAAGTTCTTGCACACACACACACAAAGAGCGGAAGAGAAAATCCTCTTTTAAAGGCTCCCTTGGGTAAAGACAAAAGAAGTATTAGAGCGCATTATAACTACCGCAATTGCTGTAGCATTAAAACATTTATAAGAAAGAATATATAACAGATATTGGGGGTTAAGTACAGCGCTGGGGGAGGCTGGTCAAAACAATACACTATAGCAATGACTGCTATGCAATGGAGTAATCTGAAATGGCATTCATATATACACATGTCGTCTTATAACTTAGCATGCCTACTTTTTATACCCTCAGCCATATGGCTACAGAGGGTATATATCATTTGATACGGCCACAAAGTGCCTAGTCGAAATAACGGTTTTAGACCCTAGGTCTCTTTGGACCAAATCCGTTTCAGAACATTTGGAGTCGATCTAGCGATGTCCGTCCGTCCGTCCGTCCGTCTGTCTGTCTGTCTGTCTGTCTGTCTGGCTGGCTGGTGCGCACGATAACTCTCGAAGGGAGTATCCGATTTGGTCCAAATTGGCTACAACGTAATATTTTTGTCAAACTTAGATCGAGTTCGGAGATGGGCAATATCGGTCCACTCCTTCTGGTACCTCCCCCACAAAAGGTCGAAATTTTCAAAAAATATATTTTTTGCACAGGAAGAGAAAGGATAATCCGAATTCGCTCCAACTTTGCAAATCCTAATAATTGCGTCAGTGCTAGGTCAGGTGTGAAAATGGGCAATATCGGTCCACTCCATCAAGTACCTCCCCCACAAATGGTCAAAATTTTGAATAATTACAACTCTCATAAAATGTTATGTAAGAGTCCGATTGTCTTCAAATTTCACACATCCCAATATTTATATTAACCCAAGGTCTGGTGTTAAGATGAACAATATCGGTCCACTCCTTCTGGTACCTCCCCCACAAAAGGTCAAAATGTTCAAAAAATATATTCTTTGCACAGAAAGAGAAAGGATAATCCAAATTTGCTCCAACTTTGCAAAACCTAATAATTGCATCAGTGCTAGGGCAAGTGTGGAAATGGACAATATCGGTCCACTTCATCAAGTACCTCCCCCACAAATGGTCAAAATTTTGAATAATTACAACTCTCATAAAATGTTATGTAAGAGTCCAACTGTCTTCAAATTTCACACATCCCAATATTTATATTAACCCAAGGTCTTGTGTTAAGATGAACAATATCGGCCCACTCCTTCTGTTACCTCCCCACAAAAGGTCGAAATTTTCAAAAAAAAAAAACAAATTTTTTGCACAGAAAGAGAAAGGCTAATCCGAATTTGCTCCGACTTTGCGAATCCTAATATTTGCGTCAGTGCTAGGACAGGTGTGAAAATGGACAATATCGGTCCACTCCATCAAGTACCTCCCCCACAAAATATTGAAATTTTGAGTACCCATGAAGCTCATAAATCGCCAAATTAACATCCGATTCCATTTAGACTTGGCATAATCTTAACACTAGTCAAAATATATTTAGATAATCGAACATAGGCTGAGGGTATATCTCTGGCGGCAATACCGACTGATACTTTTTAACTTGTTTGTTTCAAAGTCGATCAATTATTCGACACTTATATGTATATAATGGGAGTATTAGCAATAATATTAATAATAATATGCCCCATAATGCACTGTGGATTAACTAGTATGGGAAGGTGCGAAAATATTCGAGTGTAGCACCACATCGATTTGATTTTTTGGAGACGAGATTTGTAGTGAGTTAAAGAGTAATGTAACTAAAAATGAATTTCAGGATAAGATCTAGTTTTGACATAGCCCCCACATACAGATGAGAGGTGCGGGGTCTAGTTATATTTTAATAGACTCCGTCTGCGGAGTGGTATTTTTGAATGATTCTGACTTGACTCCGAAAACAAAATTCTATTTATCCTTTGAGAAACTGCAAGTTTTACAGTTTCTTCCCATCGATTGGAAGCTATATTTACCACGTCATCCTGACTAAAATTTTAATAATATGCAGGGTGAGATAAAAAAAAACTGCAACCAACTTCTGACTGCTGTCATTTCTAAGCCACTCGAGCGACAGCTGTTAAAATTATTATTTCAGTGACAGTTCATTATATTCTTTACAAGCGTACAAAAGCATTTTGGTGAAAATTTTCCTGAAAAAAAGTTATTCGTGATGGAATTCAAGCGTGATTGCGTGTGATTTCTTTATATTTGGCTGGAAAACCACGAGTGGCTCTCGTTAGAGCGGCATTTAAATGTAAGTACAGGGTTGTCTTTATTTGACGGACCCATCTGGCAACGCCATAACTTTTGACAGAGATATCACATCGCTTAATGACATACCGCGTTTGAAGCGTCAGTCCAAGCAGATTTTTACCATGAACCAATACACGCGAGCGCTCTGAAATAGTTGACATTTATAAGAAGTCAATTGTGAAAACTCAACGTGCTTTTAAAACATTAAAAAATGTGAGAAGTGCGCCTTCTAAGAACACCATTAAGCGTTTATACGAAAAATTTTCGACTGGTAAGGCTCTTTGTAATCCGAAGAGGTCATATCAAAGTCGACCAAGGCGATCGGCCGAGAATATCGCTGCCGTACGAGCCAGTGTTGAGAGGTCCCCAAGAACATCCCAAAAACGCCGTTCTCAGCAGTTGGGCATGGCTCGGTCCACTTTGCAACGGATTATTCGCATTGATTTGCATTTGTTCCCGTACAAAATTCAATTGACGCAAAGAATGTTGCCTGCGGACAAGCCTCGTCGATTGGAATGGGCCCAAAGGTCCGTCGAATATGGGCAACCCTGTAAATCTTTTGTGTCTCGTACCATCGCTCGTTGTAGTGATACTGGTAGCGTAGCTCGACGTCAAGGAAGTGCGGGAGAGAAAACAGCAATATCAGCAGAAATGGTTCGAAAAGTAAAGAAGCGACTTGATCGAAACCCGTGTTGCAGTGGCCGAAAAACGGCTCGTGAGCTGGACATATCTCTATCATATGAGCTCGGGGTCAAGCCATTGAAATTGCAAGAAGTCCAAGAACTTAAACCGCAACAGAAAGAAAATAGGCTCAAAAGAGCTGAAGAGTTGCTTTGCTTGGCCGAAAGTGGTGAACTGCCGAATTTGGGTTTCTGCGATGAGAAAACATTCGCTGTCCAGCAGTTTGTAAACATTCGTGTTTACTTGCCAAAGAGGTCAGCTGAAAATGTGCACCTTCGGTTGGCCACCAGAACTCAAGCGCCGGCCATGGTGATGGTGTGGGCCGCCATAACAGCCGATGGTTGCTCTTCGTTCGTATTAATCGACCGTGACATCAGAATAAATGCCGAATATTATCGCCAAAATATTCTGGAGGGTGTAAGCCTTGGCATGCAAACATTTGGTCACAGACCTTGGACATTCCAACAGAACTCAGCACCATCGCACTCAGCACGCGCCAACCAAGAATGGTTGCAAAATGAGGTTCCTCGTTTCATTTCCAGCGCACAATGGCCAATCCGTTGGATTACCAATCCAATCCGTTGGACTGTTTTGTCTATGCACAGAAAAGTACGAATATTCAAATTTTCATACATAACCAAACCCTGCACTCCAACAGTAATTTTAATTCGAAATTTCAGGACTCCAGCTCTATCAGTTCACCTAAATCCAAATTGTACCAAATTAAGTACATATAAGCACAAATTTCCAAAACTACTAACATATCTCGATCCTACACTCTGATAGTAATCGTATTTCCAATTTTGAGGATACCATTGGTTCCCCCAAATTCAAATTATACCAAATTTAGTCAGAATTCCAGCTCCAAATCGAAATAATACCAAATTTAGTACCATTTAGTACTTTTCATGCACATAAGTACACAGTTCGAAAACTCCCTCCATATCCCAATCCGAAAGTAATGTTAATTTCAAAATTCAGGATTCCAGCCTCATCCGTTGCTCCAAATTTAAAATGTACTAAATTTACTACCGTTTAGTACTTTTTGTATGCATGAGTGCATATTTTCGAAATTACCTCATTACATCGACTTTACTCTTCAACCTTGATTTCCATTCCAAATTTCAAGTTATTAACTCTAACCGTTCACATGATACGAAATGGTACCAAATGTAGTACATCTGAGTACTTTTTATACACATAAAATGCGAATTTCCAAAAACCTTTGGTACATCTATCACCCATTCCATCAGTGACCCTCATTCCAAATTTAAGAGTTCTAGCACTACTGAAATACAATATAGGCCCTATTAAGAAACTTTTTAATACTTTTCGTACGGTTCTAGTACGAATTTCCAGAAACCCAGCTATATCTGGTCCTTTTGGACCAAGAGTGACCCTAACCCAAGATTTCGAGATACTAGCTTTAGCCCCCTCGTCTGGACGTTGGTGAATCGTTAAGTTAGTCAATCAATTACTTTAATTGGACTATTTTGGGAAGCAAGTTTGGCACTAAAAAATACCAAAGTGTCGATCACCTCAAACAAGCGCTTAGCCGGGAATGGGTCAAAATACCGCAGAGCAACATTCGGGCAGCGTGTGACTGTTTTATTGGTGACCAATTCGAACAAATCTAAACTTATTCTAAAATTTGATGCTATTTCCGACATTTTTGTCTTTTATTCAATAAAAATTAAAAAAAAGGGGCCGACTTTATGATACCCTACACCACTTTGCTAATTAAGTAGAGCTCCACATAACAATTAAAAGTTTTTATGGGAGAATTCAATCATACACGCTATGCTTATAATTATAATTTAAAGTTCAAAGGGCTAAATATGCCGAATCATTTGTATCTTTTAAATGCGGAATTGTATTGCCCATTTGATGAACAATTAATTTGAAATCGGATAAAGATATATATGGGAGCTATATCCAAATCTGAACCGATCTCGATAAAATTTGGCAAAGATATTTCTGAGCTGTATTTGATATATTTCCCTGAATATCGTTGTTACGCAGTGCATATTACGGTTGTGGGTAACAAATATAACAAATCGGATAAATAATATATATGGAAGCTATAGCTATATCTGAACCGATCTTCACCAAATTTGACATACTAGCTTCTAGACTCAATTCGGTCGTATGTGCCAAATTTCATCCCATTTGGACAAATATTAGACGTTTGGTGCACAATAAAAGGTAAATCGGATGAAGTTATATATGGAAGCTATATCCAAATCTGAACCGATCTCGATAAAATTTAACAAATGTATTTCTGAGCTGTATTTGATATATTTCCCCAAATATTGTTGTTACAGAGTGCATATTACGGCTGCGGAGGACAAAACTACCAAATCGGATGAACAATATATATGGGAGCTATAGCTATATCTGAACCGATTTCGATCAAATTTGGCATACATATTTTCAGGCTTAATTTGGGTGTATATGCAAAATTCCGTACAATTCGGGCTGATATTACACGTTTGGTGCACAATAAAAAGCAAATCGGACGAAGATGTATATGGGCCAAACAAAAGATCTTTGCAAAATTTCATCTGGATCGGGCAATTAATGCGACCTGTACTTTGTTTACAAAAATACATGAACAGACGGACGGACGGACATACATAAATCGATTTAGAATGTGATTCTATGCAGATCATCAAAAGGAACTATGGGTCTATCTCGTTTCCTTCTGCCTGTTACAGACAAATGCACAAAGACATAATACCCTGACCACCTTGTGGTGTAGGGTATAAATATGTAAAAACCATGGCTTTGATTTTGCTGCAGTTTTTTTATCTCACAGAATAAGACAGTGTTCCAGAAGCATTTACAGTTTTCGATAATAATCGCTAATGGCAGATGGGTCCCAGTGGTGAGTGTGGCCCTTCTCTCATACTAATATTGAGCCTGTGCTGTAATATCGTAAATATTACAACACGACCTAACATTCCCCTCCCAGGAGGGTGTCTATTCCATTAGCACTTTGAATAAAAAAATTCAATTTTATCAATTTCCAATAAAACTAAATTCAATTTCTTGTCTGCCTTTTTTAAAATAAAAAAACATTACACCAGATTTTCCTCAGTCCTAATTTAATTTTGTTTTCCCCCGTATTTTGCAGTGCCTTTGTGATTCTTTCAAGACGCAAAATATAAATCTGACCAACAGCTGTTTGCCATCTATCTATCAACCAAGCGAGCCGAAGGAAGACAAGAAAATCCCCAGCAACGTCCCGCCAAGTCATTCACAGTTGATTTATTATCTGTATGACGTCGATAGACAAGGCAAGACAAGATACCAGTCAAATGGTAAGTTCACTTATATTTTACTTGCCCGAGACAATATAAAAAGAAACTTAATTTAATTGATTTCTTTATTGCTACAATGTAGACGACAAGCAGTACAAACACACACACATACCCACACTCACATATATACACTCATACACACACAACGATTGCCTGCCACCAAATGTGCCAGGCAATGGCAAGGAATGAAAATAAATCAAATATTGCCTCAAATCGAAGGCTGTTCTTATTTGTTGTTGTTGTTCAACAATGACATCTAGATCAAGGTCCAGATTGAACTTCTTATGAGAACAAATCCCTTTTCATATAATCCCCTCTCTCCCCACCGTTTTGCCATTGCCAAAAAAAGTTTGTAATGAAATACTTGTCATGTAGTTCGTATTGAGCAATTAATGGAACCAAAAGTTATTGGCAAAATATCAGCAAAATTGATGACCAAATCGATCAAGGCCATGATATGTGCCATAAATGAGAAAACTTTACCATTGACCTAGGATATTTGGGGTTTTTTAATTGATAATTTCTTGGAAGAAAATTAAAGTTTACTTAAGCACATAATTGGCTACAGATGAAAGTTTTTTTTTTTTGCTGAACAAACAGTCTCACATAAACAATAAAAAAGAAACTATTTGGGATTTGATAAACATATTTGTTTATAGATATGAAATTGTATGTGTATACCCTATAACACTATGTGTTGGCGGTATTATAAGTTTGATTGGGCCAAAAATTATGCAACTCCTCGAAATATTGGTTTCCCACATAGGAAAGTGTATATGGATCTTTCTATCTCGCCGACTTGAGTCGATCTAGCTATGTATGACCGTCTGTCCATGTTAATTTGTAATCACTCCACAGGTCGCAATTATGGCCCGATCTTCAATTTTCAATGGAGGTGTGGTTAGGTCCAGAATAGAACCCTATTTCTTTTGGAGATGATCGCATAATATTTAGGGGATGAAATGGACCAAAAACTAAAAAAAATCCTGATTTTGCAGTTGCTCTACAGGCCAAAATTATAGACCAATCTAAGCGAAAGTTAGCATGGGGCTAGAGCTTTGGGCTGGGAAGAAGCCTTCCAATTTTGATGGTCATCGAGTAACATTTAGTGGTTGAAATAGACCATAGCATTTGTGATAAATAAAAGTCAAATTTTCCATTAAACCGCGAATATTTTTAATGCCGGCGAAATCACAAATAGACCTACAGGTCAATGCTGACCGTTACGTAGATGCCAATAATAAAAATATCGGATATATATAGCGAAATATATACAATATATATATATACAAAGGACGGGGATGTTAGCTAGAATGCTTATATCTCCAGAATGGCTGGAGCGATTTTGACAAATTTTGTAAAATTAGAATGCCCTTTTGGCATAAAAGTATAAAATCTAAAAAAAATACGAATAATGATGTTAATATAGATTTTGTAGTATTTTGTGACATTTTTTTATTTTTTCATATTTTTTATCGCATGGGATTTTTTCAATTTGATTTATAATATTGAAGTGTATATTTTGTAATATTTTTGCACTTTACAACACAGGTTGGGGTTATTCTTTATATACAGATTGCAATTATCGTTCGATCCTCACGAAATTTTTGACAAAGGTAGGGTTAGGCTCAGAAGGCTCAAAGATATCCGCAATATATTTAGGGGTTGAAATGGACCAGCAACTCAAAATGTTCCTGATTTTGCAGCCGTTATAAAGGTTACAAATAGAAACCAAAGGACACGAAATCTTGCATGAAGTTAGAATTTAAGACAGCGGGTAGAATGGACCACTACTTTTGTGTGAAAAAATACCAACATTACTTACAGGCGATATCCGAAATACACAATAGGCGAACTTCTAGCTTTTTATGCTGATTTTGTTGACGAATATATCCAAATTGCTTTTGGAGGTGATCGCAAAATATTTAGGGGTTCAAATGAACCAAAAACAGAAAAATATCCTGTTCACACAATTGAAGCCAATCGACACGCCTGAGAAGATAGTTATGTACAGTGAAGAATTCTAGCATTTTGGATGACCATTGGATTATATTTAGCCGTAAAATGGAGCACAAAAACAAATAGCACGACGGAGTGCATAAATATCGGGAAAATGTCCCTGGTCGAAATGCTAAGGGTAATATCTGGGCAGTGCTTCGTGACATAATTTCAAAAGCGAAATCTTCCGAAATGGATTTGGACTATAGCCTTTGCTTACTTGTTTTTACATTAAGTCATGTAAATGGCCGTCGTTACAGTTTATTTTCATTTAATCCCTTATTATGGCATTTTCCATCACTTTGGCAAAAACTTATGTCCGATAGGCCCTCACATTCTTGGCGGATATTGTCTTTAAGAGCTGGAAGAGTCTGAGGCTTGTTGCGACTTCAAAAAGTCTCACAAAGAGAAGTCTGGAGCGATCGAATCAGACGATCTTGCTGGTCTGTGTTATCGACAGAACGGGAGATTAGACGCCCGGAAAATGCATACTTCATCATATCGATTGTGGAAAAAATGTCCGATGACTTCTCCAGCGAAATCAGCACACCATACAGTGACTTTGAGCGGGTGTAATGGCTACTCGTAGGTTACACGCGGATTTTCTGTGCCCCAGAAGCGTAATTATTTATGTATTCGCTAAGATAGAAATGGGCCTTATCACTCGTAATTATTTTTGAGGGAAAATCATCTTCTTCTTGGTGGTGATTAAGAATGGATTGAGCGTAAGTTAGAGGCGATTGGCGGTTAGCAGCTAACAGCTGATGCACCATCTGGACTTTGTACAGAAACAACTTTAAATCTTGTATCTGCAGAACGCATACTCCGGGCTCTGCCACGCCTGGCAGCATCTTTTGTTGTGCCAGTCTCTTCAAGCCGAGCGGCCGGACGACCAGGAAATCTGCGACGAAATTCATGTTGTGCCAAAGGCACCGATCGATTATTCCGCGTTCCGGTGCAGTGTAGCGTATTAGCGTTTATTAACGTCTATTTCACATGTGTTTACTACAAAAATGTCAAAACAGAACTGACATTAGGGGTCAATCGTAAAATTTATAGCAATTTAAAATTTATAACAAAAAATGAGGCAAATAGCATCAAACTTTAGAATAAGTTTAGATTTGTTCGAATTGGTCACCTTTGGCACGAATTATGGCCTTCAAACGGAAACCCTCACACGCTGTCCGAATATTGCTCTGCAGCATTTTGGCACATTTCCGGTGAAGCGCTTGATTCAGGTGAATGACACTTTGGTATTTTTTAGTGCCAACTTTGCTCTCCAAAATACTCCAGACACAATAGTTCAACGGATTGGTATCCGGAGATTCTTGTGGCCATATTGCGCTGGAATTGAAGCGAGGAACCTCATTTTGTAATCATTCTTGGGTGGCGCGTGTTGAGTGCTTTGGTGCTGAGTCATTTTGGAATGTCCAAGCTCTGTGGCCAAAATGTTTGCGTGGCCAAGGCTTTAACACACCCTCCAGAATATTTTCGCGATAAAATTTGGCATTTATTCTGATGCCATGGTCGATTAATACGAGCGGAGAGCGACTATCGGCTGGCCAACCGAAGGTGCACATTTTCAGCTCTTTGGCAAGTAAACACTATAATTTTGATTGTTTACAAACTGCTGGACAACGAATGTTTTGTCATCGGAGAAAACCAAATTCGGCAGTTCACCACTTTCGGCCAATCGAAGCAACACTTTAGCTCTTTTGAGTCTGTTTTCTTTCAGTTGTGGTTGACTTCTTGCACAGTTTGGAATTCCAATGGCTTTAAACAGAGCTCATTTTTCAACATTTGCCGAATGGAGTATTGTGATATGTTTAGCTCACGAGCTAACATATGCTGGAGTGCTCTAACAATAGCCACTTGTGGTTATCCAGCAAAATATAAAGATATCACACATTCACGCTTGAATTCCATCACGAATAACTTTTTTTCTGGAAAATTCTCACCAAAATGCTTTTTACGCTTGTAAACAATATAATGAGCTGTCACTGTAACAATTTTAACAGCTGTCGGACGAGTGGCTTGGAAATAATAGCAGTCTGAAGTTGGTTGCAGTTTTCTAATATCACCGTTTACTTTTTTTTGTTTTTTTTTTTGGTTTTTATACCCTCAGCCATATGGCTACAGAAGGTATATATCATTTGATACGGTCAAAACGTGCCTAGTCGAAATAACGGTTTTAGACCCTAGGTCTCTTTGGACCAAATCCATTTCAGAACATTTGGAGTCGATCTAGCGATGTCCGTCCGTCCGTCTCTCTGGCTGGCTGGTGCGCACGATAACTCTCGAAGGGAGTATCCGATTTGATTCAAACTTGGTACATCGTAATATTTTTGTCAAACTTAGATCGACTTCGAAGATGGGCAATATCGGTCCACTCCTTCTGGTAGCTCCCCCACAAAAGGTCGAAATTTGCAAAAAATTTATTTTTTGCAGAGAAAGAGAAGGTAAAATCCGATTTTGCTCCACATTTTGCAAATCCTAATATTTGCATCAGTGCTAGGTCAGGTGTGAAAATGGACAATATCGGTCCACTCCATCAAGTACCTCCCCCACAAATGGTCAAAATTTTGAATAATTACAACTCTCATAAAATGTGATTTAAGAGTCCGATTGTTTTCAAATTTTACACATCCCAATATTTATATTAACCCAAGGTCTGGTGTTAAGATGAGCAATATCGGTCCACTCCTTCTTGTACCTCCCCCACAAAAGGTCGAAATTTGCAAAAAATATATTTTTTGCACAGAAAGAGAAGGGATAATCCGATTTTGCTCCAACTTTACCAATCCTAATATTTGCATCAGGTTTACGTTAGGTGTAAAAATGGACAATATCGGTCCACTCCTTCTGGTACCTCCCCACAAAAGGTCGAAATTTGCAAATCATATATTTTTTGCACAGAAAGGGAAACAGGAAACAGTATCGGTCCACTCCATCAAGTACCTCCCCCACATTTTGAATAATCCATAGAGGGTCAAACGTTTGAAAAATTGTAACACTAGTCAAATTATATTTAAATAATCGAACACAGGCTGAGGGTATATATCTGTCGCCGATACCGACTGATACTTTTTAACTTGTTTTTAGGTTTTTTAGGTTTTTTTATGTTTTTTTTTTTTTAAGTTTTTTTTTGTTTGCCGTGCTCAGAAAGATGATACATGCAGGTCTTATAGAAACGATATAGAAACATTTAAAGGGGAATATCCTATAAAAAAGACGTTCTAAAAAAGAAACATATGCATTGGGTCCATTAGAAGCAAACTCCAAAGTTTTCAAAAAGACACAATAAATCCTAGACGTTCCCTCTCACTGCCTTCACAAATAACGGAACCTTGCCTATTCTTCGGATAAATTACATTCTTTTTGAGCTCCTACAGACGTAATACATTTTACTTGTCTTCTGCAGCTTAAAAGCCATCCAGAGATCTTTCACAGACATAAGACTGCTCCACCCAACTTCTAAATATTGAAGACTTTCCACAGATCACTTGCAGATAGAAGATGTTTCACAGACCATTGAGAAAAAAAATATTTTATACCGACATTCCAAACCCGGAAATTATCCACAGATTTTGCAAATGTATTTCTTGGTAATATGTGATATCTTGTTATGTAGGAATATCGTTGTTATGTTACTATGTCAGAAATTGTGATATTTGAGACATTTGCCTCCTGGGTAAGTTCATATTTTACAAGGTTTGAAGTTAAAATATATACATTTTTTTGGGGAAGTATTAGTAGAGATGGGCCGGTATATCCCATCCTATTCAAAATCTTGACCTTTGTGGAGGAGGTACCAGAAGATGTGAACCGATATACCCCATTTTCACCCTCTAACTTGTAATGGTAAAAATATTTCGCATTTTATGAGCGTTTTAGATATTCCAAACTTGGACCCTTTGTGGGAGGAGGTACTAAAATATGTAGTCCGATCTTGTCAATTCTCACACCCGATCTTGCGGTAATGTAAATATCACGATTTGCGAAGTTTGAATATTATAAGATTATCTCTCCCTATGCGATATATTATTTTCTATGAAAATTTTGACAATTTGTGGGGGAGGTACCAGAAGGTGTGGGACGATATTGCCCACCTCCGAATTCGATCTAAGTTTGACAAAAAATATTACCAAGTTTGGACCAAATCGGATACTCCCTTCGAGAGTTATCGTGCGCACCAGCCCACCAGACAGGCAGGAAACGGACCGGCATCGCGGATTTGATTCAAAGAGACCTGGGATCTAAAGCCTTCATTTCGACTAGGTATGATTTAGCCGTATCAAATGATATATATGAGGGTATACAATTTTTTTTCCTCCCCAGTAAAAAACACTAACGTAGACATTTCAATATGAACTTAATTTTCAAAACCATATTTCTCCAGAAATTCATATTCATTTAGAAAATTTTTTCTTAATAAACCTAATGCTGACGAAACATATTTCTTCGAAACAAAATGCTAATACACTTGTCATAAATAATAACAATAATAAATTCTTTATGAATATGAGAAATTCATAGAAGCAACAACAACAAGATTTTCTTGACAACAAACAGAGTTCTGATGCACATTTCAGCTGTTCGGAACAAATGTGTCCGTTCCACAAAACATGACCACATTTTCATTGCATTGTTGAGGACAAGACAAGCCAAGCCAAGTAGTGTCTGTGGAATCAGGCGAGCAACCACACACATTTAACACTTTCCACATTTTTATCGTCAATTGTCCTTCAACATTCTGTTGCAAGTGAGAGAGAGAGAGAGAGGGTGACAGACTGGGAAAGAGATGCCAACAAAACACTTACAAATGGTCCCCAAGAAAAAATAAATAAATAGATGTATGAGAGTAATTGAAGGCATATATGGGTGATAGCAGAGATTCTACAGATAATAGACCTTTGAAAATTGCTCTGTAGAAGTTTTTTTTTTTTTTTTTTTTTTTGTAAAAAGTCTAAAAAATGTTAGCCAACAAGCTTTTGACATCTCTCTGCATTAAGTCCTTGAACATATATTCTTTATAAAATTATGATTTTCTTGTCGAAATCCTTTAAAATACAATTTTACACAGACCTTGAAAGAAGTTTTTTTTAAATATTTTTAATGTTAAAGAATACAAGTCTTCACCAATATGTCCTTAAAACATTATTCCTAAGAGTACTCGGAATCTAGTCAAAGTAAGACAAAACCTGTAATAAAGTTCAAAAGTTGGTCCGGTACATCATATCAACTAATGCATAATATGGTTACAGAATGTGTATAGAGCAGTAATAATTCTGAATTCCGCCAAATTTGAAGCAGCCATTTGTAGTTCTTTAACCAAAAAATATTACTATAGAGTGCATGAAATTCCTTCGAGAAATCTTTTAATTTCAATTTCCTGTATCGGAGCTATAGATATAAGGGAGCAGAGTTTCATCGAATATCTCATTAACTTCTGGGATAAAATCGGTCGAATGTGTAAAAATCCGTGCAATTTTGGCTAATATTATTTAGTGCACAATATACGTGAAGTCGGACATAGACATATACAGGGTGAGATAAAAGAAACTGCAACGAAGTCAAACGTCATATTTTATACATTTTTTTTAAATTTTATTGAATGAAAACCAGAAATGTCGGAAATAGCATCAAATTTTAAAGTAAGTTTAGATTTGTTCGAATAGGTCACCTTTGGCACGAATTATGGCCTTCAAACGGCCAACAAAACAGTCACACGCTGCCCGAATGTTGCTCCGCGGTATTTTGGCCCATTCTCGGCGAAGCGCTTGCTTGAGGTGATCGACACTTTGATATTTTTTAGTACCAACCTTGCTTTCCAAAATACTCCAGACACAATACTCCAACGGATTGGTATCCGGAGATTTTGGTGGCCATTTTGCACTGGACATGAAGCGAGCAGCCTCATTTTGTAACCATTCTAGAATGGCACGTGCGATGTTGCTGAATCCTGTCGGAATGTCCAAGGTATGTGGCCCAAGACTTTAATACACACTCCAGAAAATTTTCGCGATAATTTTCGGTATTTATTCTGATGCCACGGTCGATAAATACGAGCGAAGAGCGACCATTGGCTGTTATTGCGGCCCACACCATCACCATGGCCGGCACTTGAGTTCTGGTGGCCAAGCTAAGGTGCACATTTTCAGTTGACCTCTTTGGCATGTAAACACGATCATTTTGTTTGTTTACAAACTGCTGGACAACGAATGTTTTCTCATCGGAGAAAACCAAATTCGGCAGTTCACCACTTTCGGCCAAGTTAAGCAACTCTTTAGCTCTTGTGAGTCTATTTTCTTTCCGTTGCAGTGTAAGTTCTGGCACTTTTCGGAATTTCAATGGCTGGAATGGAATATTGCGATATGTTCAGCTAACGAGCCATTTTTCGGCCACTGCGAAGCGGGTTTTGATCAAGTCGCTTCTTTAATTTTCGAACCATTACTACTGATGTTGCTGTTTTTTTCCGTCCACTTCCTTGACGTCGGGCTACGCTACCAGTATCTCGGCAACGGGCGATGGTATGACATACAAAAGATTTATTCACATTTAAATGCTGAAGTGCTCTAACGATAGCCACTTGTGGGTTTCCAGCCAAATGTAAAGAAATCACACTATTACGCTTGAATTCCATTACGAATAACGATTTTTTCTGGAAAATTCTCACCAAAATGTTATTTTACACTTGTAAACAATATAATGAGCTGTCACTGGAATAATTTTAACAGTTGTCGGATGAGTGGCTTAGAGATGACAGCAGTCTGAATTTGGTTGCAGATTTTCCATGTCACCCTGTATATCCCAATCCTACACTCTGATTCCAGCTCCCCTGTCCTCCAAATTCAAATGCTACTAAATTTTGTACTATTTAGTACTTTTCGGATACATGAGTGAGTACACACTTCCAAACAAACCGCCTTACATAGATTCTACTCCTCAATCTTGATTCCCATTCCAAACTGCAAATTTCTAGCTCTAACCGTTCACATGATACGAAATGGTAGCAAATGTAGTACATTTTAGTACTTTCGTAGTGCGAATATCCAAAAACCCTTTTGAACATCTATCATACACTCCTTCGTTCCAAATTTAAGAGTTCTAGCTCTACTGTTTCCTCAAATACAAAGGGTCCCATATTTAGTACATTTTAATACTTTTCGTACCGTTCTAGTACGAAATTCTAAAATCGCAGCCTAATCTGACCTCTTAGGACCAAGAGTGACCTTAAAGAAAATTTCAAGATTCTAGACATTTTGTCTGGGCGTTGATGAATCGTTAGGTCAGTCAGATAGAGCCCAAAAAGCCCTCTTTAAATGTTTTTAATTGGGAGAAGGCTTTCGGGGCTGTATCTGATATCGGGTACCAATTTTACCAAATATAGGTGTTATGGAGTTCATTTTACGAATATGAGAGTCTTAAACACCAAATAGGATGAAACATATATATGGGAGCTATAGCTATATCTGAACAAATTTTTCACCAAATTTAAAGTAAGTGCTAGGCTGAACTCGGTATAAATATGGGGCACAATAATGTTAAAATCGGACGAAGATATATATGACAGCTATATCTAAATTTGAAGCGATTCTCACCAATTCCAATAACATACGTCCTTGGGCCAAACAGATGATTTGTGGACAATTTTATTTTAATCGGAGCATATAAATACGATCCATACCTTGTTTACGAGCATTCATGGACTTACGGATGGACATGCAGAAATCGGCTCAGAATGTGATTCTATGAAGGTTATCAAAAGGAACTTTGATGATTTTGTTTCCTTCTGCACTTTACAAACAAAGGCACATAGACGTAATATCCTGTACCAACACAGCACGGCGTAGGGTATAAATGTTAAGATGTACAGGAATTGAACCAAATCATAAACCTCATCCGCATAACATTTTTATACCCTCAGTCATATGGCTACAGAGGGTATATATCATTTGATACGGTCAAAACGTACCTAGTCGAAATAATGGTTTTAGACCCTAGGTCTCTTTGGACCAAATCCGTTTCAGAATATTTGGAGTCGATCTACCGATGTCCGTTCGTCCGTCTGTCTGTCTGGCTGGTTGGTGCGCACGATAACTCTCGAAGGGAGTATCCGATTTGATCCAAACTTGGTACATCGTAATATTTTTGTCAAACTTAGATCGAGTTCGGAGATGGGCAATATCGGTCCACTCCTTCTGGTACCTCCCACACAAAATGTCAAAATTTTCAAAGAAAATAATTTATTGTACAGATGGAGAAAGGATAATCCGATTTTGCTCGAACTTTGCGAATCCTAATATTTTCATCAGTGCCAGATCAGGTGCTAAAATGGACAATATCGGTCCACTCCATCAAGTACCTCCCCCACAAAAGGTCGAAATTTTCAAAAACAAAAAATATATATTTTTTTTGCACATAAAGAGAAGCAATAATCCGATTTTGCTCAAACTTTGCAAATCCTTATATTTGCATCAGCTCTAGGTCAAGTGCGAAAATGGACAATATCGGTCCACTCCATCAAGTACCTCCCCCACAAAGGGACAAAATTTTGAATAATTACAACTCCTATAAAATGTGATGTAAGAGTCCGATTGTCTTCAAATTTCACATATCCCAATATTTTTATTAACCCAAGGTCTGGTGTTAAGAGGGAATATATCGGTCCACTCCTTTTGGTACCTCCCCCACAAAAGGTCGAAATTTTCAAAAAATATATATAAAATATATTTTTTGCACAGAAAGAGAAACGGTTGACCGATTTTGCTCTAACTTTGCAAATCCTAATATTTGCGTCAGTGCTAGGTCATGTGCTAAAATGGACAGTACCGGTCTACTCCATCAAGTACCTCCCCCACAAAGGGTCAACATTTTGAATAATTATAACTCTTATAAAATGTGATGTAAGGATCCGAACGTCTTCAAATTTCACACATTCCAATATTTTTATAAACCCAGGATCTGCTGTTAACATAGAATGTATCGGTCCACTCCTTCTGGTACCTCCCCCACAAAGTGTCGAAATTTTGAATACCCATGAAGCTTATAAAACGCCACATTAAGATCCCATTCCATTTAGACTTGGCACATCTCAATATTTCTATCAACACAAGATCTCTTATAAAGGTGGTATAGATCAACCATTTCTTCTGGTACCTCCCCTATACTTAGGGTTCAAGATTTTAAAAAACAAAACGCCCAAATAAAGCGAAATAAGCATCCAAATCTCTTCACATTTCACACATAAAAATTTGTTTGCTAACACAAAATCTGTTATGAAGTTGATATATATCTGCGAACCCCTTCTGGTACCTCTCCCACAAAGGGTCACAATTTCAAATATTTCTCTCAATGAGAAGCTTGATATGAATATGGCATTTATCGGAATTTATGATTTCGCATTAAATTGGACATAAATATCCTTTCTTGTAATTTAGCCCAATATTTCGCTCAATTTTTTTATTTGTATCAGATGAAGTATAAAAATGGAATATTCCGGTAGACTCTATATGGTACATCACGCACATTTTGACATATTTTTGGGTCTGATACAAAATGGAGAATATTGGTCCATTCCTTCGGAACCGGCTCCATAAAGGGTCAAACGTTTGAATAACTGTAACACTAGTCAAATATATTTCGATTATTTAATCGAACATAGGCTGAGGGTATATATCTGTCGGCAATACCGACTGATACTTTTTAACTTGTTTAGTATTAGAGTTTCACATGATATATCTCTTATGAGAGCTAGAGAAATTTCGAACAGAATCCGTTAAAAGAAGTGGCTAGATCCTCGAATGCCAAAAACGTTCATTGAAATACCCATAATACCCATGCAAATATCCCAAGAAAAGACACATACAATTGAGATACAGAAATACCTCAAACTCAATATCTCAAACAACGACAACAACAACTATGACAATAACTAAAAAAGGAAAAAACAACGAGTGACAAGTGCAAAATAGAAATTTATGGGCCTTCAGTTGCATACAATGACAAAGTTGCAACATTTTTATTATTATTGTTCGTTATTGCTGTTGTTGTTCTAAGGATCACACAGACATATACACTTGCATTTATATTTATGAATGTTTTAGTTAGTTCGACTATATGTGTGTTTTTGATGTGTATGTATTTGATGGTTCTTCCAAATGGATACTGTTGCTGGCTGTTGTCTTTCAGAGCGCAATCCTCTCATCACCTCCTTCCATCACTTTCCAACTCACTTCAACATTTAGTTGCCGACACACAGTTCGTTTGTTACTTGACCCAATTTTGGCAATTGTGCCTTGTGTCTGTTGCATGATGCTGGGGCTGGCAGGCTGGCTGGCATAGAATACATGCATGCATGCATTCGCAAAACATTTGATCATTTCAGACGCAGCTTGTGTCGAGGTTTCTGCATCATTGGTCTTGCAATTAACCCACAATATAGACACTTTTTCCGGGCATAACTTTTGTTTTAAATGTTTGTGCCCTCCCTCAAACAGACAGAGTTTGAAATGTGGTCAACAGTGGTGTGCGATGATAACAAATCAATATCAATCAAATAGTAAATAATTTCAAGAACAATGGCCAATATACAGGGTGAGATAAAAAAAAACTGTAACAAAGTCAAACGCCATAATTTTTACATTTTTATACCCTCCACCATAGTATAGAGGATATATTAACTTTGTCATTCCGTTTGTAACTCCTCGAAATACTCATGTCAGACCCAACAAAGTATATATATTCATGATCAGCGTAAAATTCTAAGTCGATTTAGCGACGTCCGTCTGTCAATCTGGTATATGGGCTATGTAGGCCCCCGTCTTCGTATAGCCCCCATATAACGGTACCTCCCGATATGCGGTATTTTGATGAATCTAGCGACATTTTTACCCGAATTGTTTCAAAATTAATATTTAAAGTTCGTAATAGTTGCTAAGGCTTAAGACAGAAAATGGGCCATGCAGGCAGACGGTACCTCCCGATATTCGGTATTTTGATTATTTTAGCGTTATTATTTACCGGAACTATTTCAAATTCGGTATTTGAAGTTCGTAATGAATACTATAGCCTATGACATAAAATTGTCTGTGCAGGTCCACGTCTTCGTATAGCCCCCATATAACGGTACCCCCCGATATTAGGTATTTTGATGATTTTAGCGACATTATTTACCGGAATTGTTTCAAATTTTGTATCTGAAGTTCGAAATAGAACAGCCTATGACAGAATCTTTAACGGATTTTTTTTTTTTTGAAAACTGTTAAATTTGTACCAAATGGTGGAGGGTATTCAAATTTCCGAACTTACAGCTTTTTTACTTGTTTTAAAAAAAATATTGAATAAAAGTAAAAAATGTCGGAAATAGCATCAAATTTTAGAATAAGTTTAGATTTGTTCGAATTGATCACCTTTGGCATGAATTATGGCCTTCAAACGGCCAATGAAACCGTCACACGCTGTCCGAATGTTGCTCTGCGGTATTTTGGCCCATTTCCCGGCGAAGTGCTTGCTTGAGGTGATCGACACTTTGGTATTTTTAGTGCTAACCTTGCTTTCCAAAATACTCCAGACACAATAGTCCAACGGATCGGTATCCATAGATTTTGGTGGCCATCGTGCGCTGGAAATGAAGCGGGGAACCTCATTTTGTAACCATTCTTGGATGGAGCGTGTTGTTGTTGTTGTTGTAGCAGCTCATACATCTGTGTTCGTTCGGTTTCCATTTTTCTGACTCCATTAAATCAGGTTCTGCCTTTAAGTCCAGTCTCAAAAAGGATGCAACCTGTATGGGTTGTGTTCATAACGAGACTGGAGTTAGGTGAGTAGGCTTGGCTGGGCAGCAAAATAGGTGCAGCGTGTCATGTAGGCCTGTGCCACAAGCTGGACAGATGTTCTGCACGTCGCTGTTAATCCGAGCCCAGTAGGAATTTAGGCGGCTGCACCATCCGGATCGTAATTGAGCCAAAACTACTCGGGTTTGTCAGGGCAGCTCTCGTTCTTCAGCTGCGTCAGGAGGGGGATGGTCTCCCCTAGCACAGTATTCTCTATATATCCTTCAATGGCTTATGAGACCGCATTAGAGTGAATACTATTCAGTCCCGCTTGATAGGCCTGTTGATCTAGAGGCGCGTGTTGAGTGCGTTGTGGCTGAGTCCTGTTGGAATGTCCAAAGTCTGCGGCCAAAATGTTTGCCTGCCCAAGGCTTTAATAAACCCTTCAGAATATTTTCGCCATAATATTCGGCATTTATTCTGATGCCACGGTCGATTAATACGAGCGGAGAGCCAACATCGGCTGTTATGGCGGCCCACACACCATCACCATGGCCGGCGCTTGAGTTCTGGTGGCCAACCGAAGGTGCACATTTTCACCTGACTTCTTTGGCAAGTAAACATGATCATTTTGTTTGTTTACAAACTGCTGGACAACGAATGTTTTTTCATCGGAGAAAATGAAATTCGGCACTTCATCACTTTCGACCAAGCGAAACAACTCTTTAGCTCTTTTGAGACTATGTTCTTTCTGTTGCGGTGTAAGTTCTTGCACTTTTTGGAATTTCAAGGGTTTTACCCCGAGCTTATTTTTCAATATTTGCCGAATGGAATATTGCGCTATGTTCAGCGCACGAGGCATTTTTCGGCCACTGCGATGCAGGTTTCGATCAAGTCGCTTCTTTACTTTTCGAACCATTTCGGCTGATGTTGCTGCTTTCTTCCGTCCACTTCCTTGATGTTGGGCTACGCCACCAGTATCACGGTAACGAGCGATGGTAGGAGACACAAAAGATTTATTCACATTTAAATGCTGGAGTGCTCTAACGACAGCCACTTGCGGGTTTCCAGCCAAATATAAAGAAATTTTACTATCACGCTTGAATTCCATCATGAATAACTTTTTTTTCTGGAAAATTCTTACCAAAATGCTTTTGTACGCTTGCAAACAATATTATGAGCTGTCACTGGAATAATTTTAACAGTTGTCGGATGAGTGGCATAGAGATGACAGCAGTCTGAATTTGGTTGCAGTTTTTTCATCTCACCCTATATATTCCCTGGTGGTTTTGTATCTCCAAATAATTTTTGAAATCAAAAACCCAAGAATTTAATTTTTTTTCTTTCAGGACATTTAAGAAAAGTCCGATTTCGATCCACTCCTTGTGGCACTTCCCATTATATCTCATATATGAATAATATAGTCTAAAGTTCTTATATAACCTATATAAATATTAATAATGTTCTTTCGAACTTTCATAAAACATCCACAGACATCCCACCTAAATTCGACCTTCAACAGCTATACTGTAGAAAGCAATTCTTCCCATATGAATTCTGTAGAGAAAATGTTTTTACTTTTACTTCATTCAGATTGAAATCCGAAGGACTTTTTAAGTTCATTTCAGTCCTTTAAAATAGATTATGAAACCAGATTCTGATTAAAAATGGCTTCAATCCGCATCTCTTTTCTATATCGATCGTTTTTTCAGCTTTCAAAATTTTATGTTCCACACTTATGAAACTAAAATCATCACCCACGAGACCAACAAAAATCCTCAAGCCTATCGATATTTAGATACCACTGCAAACCACTTCTAATATATGTATGTATCACATTTCACATGTGCATGAATATATGATTTGCAAAACTACACATCTGATAGAGATGATAGAGAGAGGGGGCGAGCTAACTTTTGTTACGAGACATGACATGACAGTTCCAACAATTATTTTACTGTCATACTTGAGAACCGAAAAGGCGGTACCACTATGGCCAAGCAATGAATTATTGCAGATGGCTTCATGGGATGATTCCAATCGAAGCCTGTCGCAAGTCGGGACGGCTGGGGGGTAGCGGAGCAATGAAACCAATTGCTGCCAATGAAAATAATGATGACGAGGCTGCCGAAACGAATGTTCTCCATAACTATGACGTTGATGGAATTCATGATGATGATGGTGAAATGATGAACAACTCACCGAGCCACTCTATAAATGAATACACACACATACCCAAAATACGAGTGTATCCTTGTAAATGAAAGCATGTGTGTGTGTGTGTCTGTCAAGTTTAAATGCATATATGTTGTACCGTTGTATCTGTGGGAGGAAATCATTCAGTCGTGAATTATGATTTCATTGGTATCGATTCAATGACAAAGTCAAGAGTGGCAGATGAGTAGACGTCATCGCACCGACACGATTGCACGAGGCAACGAAAATGTGATTACCAAACATGGATCACAATTAAATTTTCTTTTGAAGGACCCTTGGCTTTTCAATTTGCGTATGTGTGTGTGTATGTGAGTTTTTTTTTCTTTCATTAGAAAAACCAAAATACCAGCTCCGGGCAATATTATGTGAGTTCGAAAATATGGGCAGATAAAAAGGGGAAAGAATTGCTTACCGAACTGATGGTTGTTGAATGTGTTGTTTCCACGTCACTACCTCAACCTCTCGTGTGTGTCTAATGACCAAAGTCATTAACGTTAATTGTCATGTATGCCACCTACACCATCAGGCGGTCGGTCGGTTGGTCACAACCAGTCTCATTAGCAAATAGCCCATAAGTGTGAGCATGATTTCAGCGTTGATTACAGTCCACTGTATATCAGCCGGCAAACATACATGCATACATGTATTTGCGTGCCACAAAAGGAATAAAAATCTGACAAAAATCAATTCTTTGGGTGTCACATACGGAGACAGAGATTCACTTTCAAAGGAGTCGGTAGAATCAAAAGGAAGCAGTTCTTCGAATTTTTAAAAATATTACGGTAATGTAGTTCACTAGTGGCTCACCTATGGCTACAGGTTCACCAGTGGCTCACCTGTGGAAATAGGTTCACCTATGGCGATAGGTTCACCAGTGGCTCACCTATGGAGATAGGTTCACCAGTGGCTCACCTATGGAGATAGGTTCACCAGTGGTTCACCTATGGCGATAGGTTCACCAGTGGCTCATCTATGGCGATAGGTTCTCCACTGGCTCACCTCTATGGCGATAAGTTCACCACTGGATCACCTCTATGGCGATAGGTTCTCCACTGGCTCACCTCTATGGCGATAGGTTCTCCACTGGCTCACCTCTATGGCGATAGGTTCTCCACTGGCTCACCTCTATGGCGATAGGTTCTCCACTGGCTCACTCTATGGCGATAGGTTCTCCACTGGCTCACCTCTATGGCGATAGGTTCACCAGAGGCTCACCTATTGCGATAGGTTCACCAGAGGCTCACCTTTGGCGATAGATTCACCAGAGGCTCACATATTGACATAGGTTCACCACTGGCTCACCTATTGCGATAGGTTCACCAGAGGCTCACCTATGGCAATAGGTTCCCCGCTGGCTCGCCTATGACAATAGGTTCCCCGCTGGCTCATCTATGGCGATAGATTCCCCACTGGCTCACCTACGGCGATAGATTCCCCACTGGCTCACCTATGGCGATAGGTTCGCCACTGACTCACCTATGGTGATAGGTTCACCGCAGGCTCACCTATGGCGATAGGTTCACCGCAGGCTCACCTATGGCGATAGGTTCACCGCAGGCTCACCTATGGTGATAGGTTCACCGCAGGCTCACCTATGGCTATAGGTTCACCGCAGGCTCACCTATGGCGATAGGTTCACCGCAGGCTCACCTATGGCGATAGGTTCACCGCAGGCTCACATATTGACATAGGTTCCCCACTGGCTCACCTGTGGCGATAGGTTCACCACCGGCTCACCTATGGCGATAGGTTCCCCAATGGCGATAAGTTCACCACTGGCTCACATTTGGCGATAGGTTCACCACTGGCTCACCTATTATAATAAGCTCAGCACTGGCTCACCTATTGAAATAAGCTCCCCAGTGGCTCACTTTTCGAAATAGGTTAACCACAGGCTCATCTATTGAAATAGATTCACCACTGGCTCATGTATTGAGAAAGATTCACCACTGGCTCACCTATCATCATAGGTCCACCACTAGTCACCCTTTCGAAATAGGTTCACCACTGGCTTTCCAATACTGTTTTCTGCCAAGTTCATTCTATTTTTATCACGAAATCTTGAACATTTTTCAAATAAGTTTTTAAATATCCACTTCTTCTGTTGTTTTGTTATTCAGATTTTTATAGCATTTGCTGTCATATCTTAATTTCCCCAAACAATTAAAGTCCTGGTGCATACATTAAATGGTAAAAATTAATTGTAAATCTCTTTTTATCCCATTCGTTTGGGATCATTTTCAATTTTTGGTCTTTGTGTGGCGATTGGGCCAACAAGACCCTCATAACACTGGAGGAGAGGTATTATCTGAAATATTTCGCAATAATGCTTCCTTAATCGATTTAATCTCAACTATCTCTCTTGCTCTCTCTCTCCCTCTCTCATGCCCCCATCTGGCATTTTGGGATATTATTCATTGAGCAAAACAATTTACTGCACTTAAAATACAAAGTCGCAACAACCACCAACACAGCCACAATAGTAAAGCTTTTGTCCCAAAAGGCCGCAGGACTTGTAACGAACCATAGCTCTTGTGTTACAACGTAGAGAGGACACATACACATATATACAAACACCATTTCATACATTGTACGATGAATGTGTGCAATTATGTAAATCTTTGTGTAGGTTTTGTCTTTAATGTGAGATTTTAATTTTTAATTTGTTGCAGTGCCAACAAATTGCACGTGCTCCCCTGAATGTTGTACAAGTTGGTACGGGTTTTATTTGTTTGGTTACACTTTGTAATGTTGCACACAATGGCGTTTCACACCATGAGGGAAAATGTAATAGAGTAATTACCGGAGATACTGTTATGCAGAACAATTTACTGTGTTTTGTTTCAGTTTAAGGTATTGGGTTAAATGGAAACATTACTTAGCCTCGATTAAAAAGAAGGATTCTTTGGAGAGACTTTAAAATAAGCTTTGAGGAAAGCGCCATTGGTTCACCTATTGCTTTTTCTGAACATGGAATCTTGGTACGATGGTGTCAGACAAGGCTGGATTTTTGGATGTTCGTACTAAAACGGAACGAAAAGTATTAAAAGGTTATAAATATGGTACCCTTTGTATTTGCGAAAACAGTAGAGCTACAACTCTTAAATCTTGAATTAGGCCTCCAAAAGGTGTTTGGAAATTCGCAAAATAAGTGTACGAAAGGTACTAAATTTTGAATGGGAATCAAGGTTGAGGAGTAGAGTCGACGTAAGGAGGTTTTGTATTGTATGTACTCATGTATACGAAAAGTACTAAAATGTACTAAATTTAGTACAATTTGAGTTTGGAAGAACGACAGGATTTGAAATTAACATTACTGGCGAAGTGTAGGATTGGGATATGAAGGAAATTTTCGAAAGTTGCTTATGTTATGTGCACGAAAAGTACAACATGGTACTAAATTTGGTACACTTTAAATTTTGGGAGAACCATTAGACTTAGAATTCTGTAAATTACATATTCTAGGACTTGGGAATATCGGTAGTTTTTTTCGTACTTATGTGTACTAAAGTGGGTACAATTTCGACTTTGGGAGAACCAATAGGGTTGGGATCCCGAAATTAGGAAATAAGATTGATATTGCATTGTAGGACTGAGGAAGTTTTGAAAATTCGTACCTATTTGTACTAAATGGTACTAAGTTTGGTACAATTTAAATTTTGGGTGAACCGGTAGAGTTGGAATCCGGAAGCTTGAAAATAAGATTTCTATTGGACTGTAGGATATGAAAATTTGTACTTAAGTGTACTAAATGCTAATTGGGTTGTTTTGGAAATTCGTAATTATCTGTAATATATGGTACTTAATTTGGTACAATTTGTATTTAGGCGAACTGATAAGAATGGAATACTGAACTTTCGAATTGGGAGTGAAAGATTGGCCTATATAGGAAGTTTTGGAAATTCGTACACATCTGTACTATATGGTACTAAATTTGGTACAATTTGTACATGGGCGAACCGATAGGGCTAGAATCCTGAATTTGGAAGTCTGTTGAAATGTAGGATTGGGGTATGTACTAAATATTACTATATTTGGTACAATATGTGTTTTGTGCGAATAAAGTTAGATTTCTGAATAGGCCGAATTCGGTATGTTAATGATGTTGTCTTTTATTGTATGCATTCTATTTGGGGTAAAAATGCTCTTGACATAAATTCACTTAATATAAATTCCTTATTCCTCATACGAAGTACGGACATTTGCTAGTGATAATATAAAATAGCTCATATCGTAATAAATCTCGTGGCTTAAATTCCATCACGAATAACTTTTTGTCTGGAAAATTCTGACCAAAACGCTTTTGTACGCTTGTAAACAATATAATGAACTGTCACTGGAATAATTTTAAAAGCTGTCGGACAAGTGGCTTAGAAATGACAGCAGTCTGAAGTTGGTTGCAGTTTTTTCATCTCATCCTCTATATAGTCCAAACTTGACATATGGTAATAATACCCTCAGTCACATGGCTAGAAATGCTATATATCATTTGATACGGCCAAAACCTGCCTCATCGAATTAATGGTTTTAGACCCTAAGTCTCTTTGGACCAAATCTGTTGCAGGACATTTGGAGTCGATCTAGCGATGTCCGTCCGCCCGTCTTTCGGTCTGTCTGGCTGGTGGGCACGATAACTATCGAAGGGAATGAATATCCGATTTAGTCCTATTGTGGTGCATCGTGGTGCATATTATTATCAAACGTAGATCGAGTTCGGTGATAGACAAAACCCTTCTGGTACCTCACCTGCAACTCGATTAAAAAAAAAAATAGACAAGTAGAAAATAGACAATACGGGTTCCCTCCATAAGGTACCTCTCCCGCAACGGGTCAAAATATAGAATAATTATAACTCTTACAAAATATGAAAAAGCACTTCGATTGTCTTCAAATTACACACATCACAATATTTTTTGTTAACCCAAGGTTTGGTGTGAAGATGGAGTATATCGGTACACTCTTTCTGGTAACTCCCTCCACAAAGGGTCGAAGTTTGTATAACCAAACGATGATAAAATCTGAAATATGCATTCTTTTCTCTTCATATTTCCCACATCACAATATTTTTATTAACCCTTTCTCACAAAGGGTCAACATTTTGAATATTAACATCGAAATCCATTCAGACTTGGCACATTTCAATATTTCTATCAACGCAAGATCTATTAGAAAGATAGTAGAAATCGTACCATTTTTTCTGGTACCTCCCCCACATAGGATTCAAGATTTAAAACGAGTAAGCAAAGGCTATAATCGTGCGGGGCTGACCACGTGATACCCCACAACACTACAATATGTTAGAAGCCCGCTTATGTCTAAATCCATTTTGGAAGATTTCGCTTTTGAATATATGTCACGGAGCACTGCCCAGATATTACACTTAGCATTTTGACCAGGAATATTTGCCCAATATTTACGCACTCTGTCGTGCTCTCTCCTCAGGCGTATCGATTGACTTCAATTATGTGATCAGTATCTTTTTTTCTGTTTTTGGTTCCTTTGCACCTCTAAATTTTTTGCGATCATCTCCAAAAGCAAGAGGCCCCTCTGGATCTCTAAATTTAGTCCCATCTATATGATTTGCTTGTTTGCGATATTTGGCTATATTCGTTAACGAAATTAGCATAAAAAGTCAGAAGTTCGCATTTTGTATATTTCAGATAAAGCCTGTCAGTAATGTTGGTTTTTTTTTTTTTCACACAAAAGTAGTGGTTTGCTTTCCTAAACTCTAACTTCATGCGAGATTTCGTGTCTTTTGTTTTATATTTGTAACCTTTATAACGGCTGCCAAATTGGGAACATTTTTAGTTGTTGGTTCATTTCAACCCCTAAATATATTGCAGACATCTTTGAAAAAAAGTAGACCTAGCCCTTCTAAGCCAAACCCTACCCTCGTGAAAATTTTCGTGAGGATCGGACGATAGTTGCAATCTGTATATAATAACCCCCAACCACTATAATTGCGACCTGCAGAGCAGCTGCAAAATCAGGAAATTTTTCAGTTTTTGGTCCATTTGAACCCCTATATATTATGCGATCACCTCCAAAAATAGGCTTTTATTCTGGCTCTAGCCCCACTTCCATTCTAAATTTCGTGCAGATCGGGCCATAATTGCGACCTGTAGAGTTATTACAAATTAACATAGACAGACGGACGGACATACATACCTAGATCGACTCAGCCCGGAGAGACAGGAAGATCCATATATAAAGGGGGGTTTTTTAAGCTAGATAGAACTTTAAATTGTAAAAAGTAACACTAAAAATTAAATTTTGATGAAACTTTTTTTTATTTGTTTCGGTATACTCTGAAAAATCATCATGAATAGACTCACGCTTGAACAACGCTACGAAATTATCCAAATTTACTTTGAATATCAGGCTCTAGAGCAGTTGCCAAATGACCCGTTGTTTTATCGCAAAATTGTGTTCAGCGATGAGGCGTATTTTTGGCTTAACGGGTTTGTTAATAAGCAAAATTGCCGCATATGGCAATTACATCCAAAAAATGCACCGTATGGTGCAGTTTTCACGCTGGTGGCATCATCGGACCTTATTTCTTCAAAAATGAGGCCGGAGCTCGCGATACGGTCAATGGAGATCGTTACCGCACCGTGTTCAATGATTTTTTGTTTAGTTATATGGATGACATTGATCCGGAGGAGATGTGGTTTCAACAGGATGGCGCTACGTACCATACGGCGAACGCAACCATCGACTTATTGAAATAAAAATTTGGCGTTAAGTTGATTTCGAGAAGTGGATTTGACACCTCTCGATTATTTCCTGTGGGGCTACGTGAAGTTTATGCTGATAAACCAGCAACAATTGACGCCTTGGAGGACAGTATTGTTCGTGTTATTCGTGACATACGGCCAGCAGTGCTCGCAAAAGTGGCCAAACATTGGACGTCCAGAATGCACTTCGTCAAGAACAGACGCGGTGCCCATATGCCCGAAATCGTTTTCAAATGTTAATGTCACGCATTGATCTTTCGAATAAAAAAATTGACTAACATTTAATTTTTGTGTCATTTTTTACAATTTCAAGTTCTATTGGGCTTAAAAAAACACCCTATACTTTCCTATGTGGGAAGCAAATATTTCGAGGTGTTACATAATTTTTGGCCCAAGCAAACTTATAATACCACAACACATAGCGTTGTAGGGTATAACATAAAAAAATATCTTATAAAAAATGTATCCATGGCTCAACCTTAAAATATATTAGATATCAGCGATGATAAAATATTGTCTTTGCCCAGGGAAATCGAATTTGGAATTATCATGCCTTTGCGTTATATTGGAAACCATTAAAAACTCAGAAAAAAAATAAATTTGCTTCAACATCTGGATATATGTGAAACCTTTAACGTCATCTTATCCCACATGACTGGAAATTATTTACAAATACATTTAAATTATTTTGGATAATTTTTAGATTACCGATATAAAACATTTAACTCATATTTCTACCAAATATCTTTGGACACTATACACAATTACTTTCCCTACCAAAAAAACCCAAACCAAACACATACTAGACATTATATCGTTTCATCCCCTTCCCTTCAATTGCCACAAAATTTATTTATTATATCATAAATCTGTTTTCAATTACAAACCATTTTCAAATTCAATTTGAACGCATGCACATGGGATTTAAAGTTATTATAATCTCTGATATGCTGATAGCCAAAATCACAGGCAGGTGTAGGGGCTAACTAACTATGTAACTTTAATTTACACCAAGTATTAAAATCTTATGTGCATTTGTTACGTAAACAAGCAGTTAGTGACATAATGTGCATACACACATGCATATCTCGTGTGTGTGTGTGTGTATGGGTGTATACATGTGTATGGGTGTAGTATGTTGGACACTTAACTCAAACATAATCCAATTAAAAAAAATATTTTGTGATAGCCAACAGATGTTTAAACTTAATATTCATAGTACATGAAGGACATGTTATTATTTTTATTTTTATTATTTTGTTTTTGTTGACAACAAAACAAGAAGAAGAAGAAAAAACCTGAAAATGAAAAATATGATGTAAAACTAGCAGCAAGAAACGACAGAATGTTATTTAGCAATATTTTTCAAAAACGTTCATACGTTGCACATATTTTGTTATTTATGAGAAATTTGCAAAACATGGGTATATGAAACATTCCACACGAGTTTAGATCAACATTTTAAGGGCGTCACTTAGATATTGCTGCATGAAGCCAAGGGACCACAGTACCATTTCTAGAACGATGAAAATCCTCAACACGTTTTAATCATCCAAATTCTCGTTCAAGATCCCTATATTACAAATCTCCCCATTTAATCTAGAAAGAAAAATCCCCATAACAGGGGGATTAATCAATCTTCAAGTGCAACGTAGCAGAGATCTTCATAATTTTCACAGCTCTCTAGTAGTGCTCTGAATCCACGAAAGTACAAAATTTAGAGCACATATTTGCTCGTTTTTACTCTGGGGTAAAACATGACCTCGATCGGGGGTGCACTATGAGTACAAGTTCTATTCAAAGTTTCCAATCCATTGTTTGTTGTGGAGGTCACTTCCGAGTTCTTTCTATTTAAATATATAGTACAAACTTGACACGTTGTAATAATAGCCTCAGTCACTTGGCTGGAAAGGCTATATATCATTTGATACGTCTAGATCGTACCTCATCGAAATAACGGTCTTACACCCTAGGTCTCTTTGGACCAAATCCGTTTCAGGACATTTGAAGTCGATATAGGAATATCCGTCCTTCCATCTGTCTGCCTGGCTGGTGTGCACTATCACTCTCGAAGGGAGTATCCGAGTTGGTCCAAGATTGGTACATCGTAATATTATTATTAAACTTAGATTGTGTTCGGAGATGGGCAATATCGGTTCACTCTTTCTTTTACTTCCCTTATAAAAGGCCGAAATTTTCAAAAATAAAAATATTTTACTGCACGGAAAGATTTTGCTCCAACTTGGCAAATTCTAATATTTTCATCAGTGCTAGACCAGGTGCGAAAATTGACAATATCAGTTCACTCTATCAAATACCTCCCAACAAAGGGTCAATAAATTTTGAATGAATGAATTATTATAACTCTTATAAAATGTGATGTAAGAGTCCGATTGTCTTCAAATTACCTTCTGGTACCACTTCAACAAAGAGTCAAAATTTTCAATATTCATGAAGCTCACAAAACTTAACATCTGATTCCATTCAGACTTAGCAACTGTCAATATTTCTATCAGCACAATATCTGTTATATAGACTGTAGAGATCGGACCATTCCTTCTTGTGCCCCTGGCAAAAAAGGGGCCAACATTTTGAATAACCAAAACGCTTATAAAATCCGAATAAAGCATACGGTTCTCTTCATATTTTACACATCCCATTATTTCTACCATCACAAGATCTGCTGTTAAAGTGGGATATATCGGCCCACTCCTTCTGGTACCTCCCCCACAAAAGGGTCAAATTTGTAAATATCCTTGAAGCTCAAAAAACGTACAATTAACATCCGATTCCATTCAAATTGATACATCAAGACAAGATCTGTTATAACGCTGGTAAAGATAGGACTATTTCTTCTGGCACCTTCCCTACAAAGGGTTCTAGATTTCAAAAACAAAACGCTTAAAGAAAGCGAATAAGCATCCAACTCTCTTCAAATTTAACACATCATATTTTTTTGGTAACGCATGAACTGTTGTGAAGATGATATATATCTGCGAACCCCTTTTGGTACCTCACCCACATTGGGTCACAATTTTCAATACATGTCATAACTTGAAAACTAACTTTTCTCAACCAGAAACCTGAAGCGAATATGGAATTTATGATTATGGAATTTATCCTTTTTCGGAAAGAACAATAGAAAATCTTTACGTTTTACATTAGTCTTCTTTTTGAAGTTTACAGAGGAGGATATTAGTAAAACCATTGAACAATTGACCCACATCCAATTTTTTGTCCAAAATTATTTCAACGTATCCCTAGAAACCTTCGGTGACCCCCTTATTAAACTTCAGAATTTCGGATCCATTCCTTCTCCCAATACCAAAGTTGGTAACTTTTAGTACGCATGTTTAAAACAATCTACATCTCTATATCCTAGACGTCAACATCGATCCAAAGTTAGCACAATTCTTTTACTTTTCGTACAAATATAGTACACATTTCCAATACCACCTTGATATATCAATTCCAGATACCAAAAGAGACCTCAGTATCAAATGTGAGGATTTCAGCTCTATTCCTTCACCCAATACCAGATTTAGTACTAATTAGTGCTTTTCGTACAATTATAGTATACATTTCCAAAACTACCTTCATATCTTAATCATGGTCATTAACATCTATTGCAGCTCTATCTCTTAAACCAATACCAATACGTAGTACCAAATCTCAAACACAGAAACCATCAGCGATATAAATATCAAATTTCAGAATTTTATCTCTATCTCTTTACCCAATACCAGATATAGTGGCAATCAGGTATTCTCGTACAATTGTAGTACACATTTCCGAAACGACCTCCATATGCCCAGGTTACACATGAACAGCGATCCCAATACCTGCTCACCCAATAACAAATTTTACTAAATGTATTATTTTTTAGCACTTTTCGCGCACCTGTACCAAATTTCGTGCGCCCAATACCCAATTTAGTACTTTTCGTACAAATATAGGATGTATTTCTAAACCACCGCCTTAATAGCAGTAATCTTAATATCAAATTTTTGAATTTTATCTCTATCCCTTCAACTGATGACGTAAATAGTACCATTTAATAAATTTCGTACAATTATAGTACACATTTCCGAAACCAAATCCATATGCCCAGGCTACACTTAAACCGCGACCCCAATACCAAATTTTATTTTCAAACACTATGTGCTACATTTTCCCAAATATAGTACCATTTAGTACCTTTCGCCCATTTTTAGTACCTATTTCCAAAACCACTTCTTGGTCGCAAACCTACCACCACCCCAATATAAAATTGCAAAATTTTATCTTTATTAGTTCACCCTAAACCTAAATACTGCAAATGTTGTACCATTCGGTACAGTTCACACACTTAGTACACATTTCCAAAGCTTGAGTTTTCCAACCTTGATTCTCATACCAAATTTCAAGTTTTTAGCTTCATTCGTTCACATTGTACCAAGCGGTACCATTTTAGAAGCTTAGTACAATTTCAGAACTTTTCGTTGCAAAATTTAGTGCCATTGGGTGCAATTCACACACATAGTTCCAAAACCACCTTTATATATAAAATTTACTTTCCAATCTTGATTCTCATACCATTTTATTTTTTTGCTCTATCCGTTCGCAAAATACCAAGTGGTAGCATTTGAGAACTTTAGTACCATTTTTGAAGTTTTCGTGACTTTAAGGTTCGAATTTCCAAAATCCCTTTGGTACATTCATCGTGCACTCCATCAGTGACTCTCATTCCAAATTTCAGTTCATTCCTTGTGTCCCATACACTGTAATAAAAACCCAGCCTTGTCACACGCCGACGTACCAAGACTGACCCTCTTGCAAAATAGCAACATTCTAGCTTCTTCCGTGTGTAGGCGTGAATAAGTCTGGGCTTTTAGAAAGTCGAAATTATTAAAGGGTAGTAAAAACTGTTGAAGGTACGAAAATGTAATTGCACATATATCCAATTTTATGCAAAATCATAAATTCCATATTCATCTCAGGTTTGTAAAGAATCGCTGACTTGTTTCGCAAGTTATGGCAGATAAAAGTATTGAAAATTCTGATCCTTTGTGGGGGAGGTACCAGAAGGAGTATACCGATATATAACATCTTCACAGCAGCTCTTGTTTTAGTAGAAATTATGGGGTGTGTAAAATATGAAGAGAACCGGATATTTTTTTCAGATTTTATGATCGTTTTGGTTATTCAAATCGTTGACTCTTTGTAGGGGAGGTATCAGCTACCGATCTCCACCATCTTTAAAACAAATCTTGTGTTGACAGAAATAGTAAGATGTGTCGAGGTTGAATTGAATCGGATGCTCATTTCGCGTTTTATGATCTTCATGGATATTGAAAATGTTGGCCCTTTGTTGGGGAGATATCAGAAGAAGTAGACCAACATAGATCCATATATTAACACAAAATCTGTTGTGAAGATAACAGATTTTGTGTTAATAGAAATAATGGAATGTGTGAAATATGAAGAAAACCGGATGCTTGTTTCGAATTTTATAATCGTTTTGAAAAGAAGAAAGTCGGATGCTTATTTCGGATTTTATAATCGTTTTGCTTATTCCAAACATTATATAACAGATCTAGTGCTGATGAAAATATTAAGATGTGCCAGGTCTGAATGGAATCGGATGACCATTTCGGGTTTTATGTGCTTATTGTTTATTTCAAATGTTGACCAGTTGTGGGGAAGGTATTAGAAGGTTCGTTCAATCCGTTCTTCATACCAAACCCGGTATTAAAGAAAACAAGTAAAAAAAGCAGTAAGTTCGGCCGGGCCGAACTTTGAATACCCTCCACCATTTGGAACGAATTAGGAAATGTTCAAAAAAATAAAATCCTTTAAAAATTCTGTTAAAATTTAAAAAATACCGAATATTGGCAGATGCCGATATATGGGGGTATACGATATTGTGAACCTATCTAGACATTTCTATTTCAGGGGGTAAAGTACTCTCAAAGAACTCCTTGTGTAGAATTTCCGACAATTCCATTGAAAAATGTGGCTAAAATCATCAACATACCGAATATCGGGGAGTACCGTTATATGGGGGCTATATGAAAACGTGGACCTACATGGCCCATTGTGGAGGAGTGGTCCGATATTTATCATCTTCACACCAGATCTTGCGAGTTTTTTTATGGAAGGTACTAAAATGTATTTGTATATTGGTCAAAGCGATAAATGTAGAAGTTAGGAATAGAAATCACAGATTAACTAAAAGCTACAAATTTTTAAATAAGTTCTGTAGGATAGGCGAACTAAATGATTTTTAAAATCCTATGTTCAAATTGCATTCCAGCTTCGCAATTCTTAGAACATGTAGATTATATGTTTTAAGTTGTAAATGATAATTTATTCCCTCTAAATCTCCCGTTTTTGCACTTCAAAATATTAACTAACTCAATTCCATTACGAGAAAATGTAATTTTGCTTCTTAAATATATTTTCTATAATTCTGTCATATGGGTACTCTGTTGCACATCACAACAATATATCCTTATTTGCAAAACTGTATATGGTAGGTCATAAATATGAACATATATCAGTAACAAAACACCAGTAAATCCCTGTCATTCTGATTTATTATATTACGCTAAAATGCTAAAAAATACCCACACACACACACCATCACTCAATATAAAAACAACAACACATTTTAGACCACAGCAGCAACCCAAGACCCCCAAAAACGATTACACTGCAACACAGCAGCATTTTAATTGAGGATTATGAACTTAATGCAAAATACGTTTCTTCCACACCAATTCCTTACTCTCCAGGCCGTAAAGGCTCTTAAAGCTGCAGGAGAAACGGACGTCGAGCATAATCGCAAATGATATTTCCTATTTTACTTAAAGGCATAATTCAACCCTGAAAAAATAACTCTGTGATGATACTCAAATTCTGGTTAGAGAGTTCAAAACCATTGGACTGCATTAAATCCAAGCACTTCACTGCAAAAAATAAGTGATATGAGCTTGTTTTGGAGATTTTCAATTTGAATATAAGCCAGAAAAATGTTCATAGCAAGAGACAGGAATCAAGAGGGAGATAGAGAGAGAGAGATGACCAACCGACCATCTGTCTACCGGCCAACCAAAAGACCACTTCCTTTTTGTGTTACAAACATTTCCGTTGTCCTGTTTACAGTAAAGCGTGGAGTTTATGAGTATGTGTGTGTGTGCAGCTATCTGTTAGTCTTCTAGCCACTCACTCCATGGCATAAATGAGTGTCAAACATGTGGTTTTATAGCCGGAATGTATATCTTTTCGTTGGGGTTTTTTATGGTGTGACCACCACCAAAATGACCAGAGTGCAATGGAAAACACTTTCGGTTTCCCCGGAATGAAGTACAATAGCCAAAATTACAGTAACATGAGTGACACGATACCAGCAGCGTCAAAGACAATGACTGCTAGAATATGGGGTGAAAAAATTCTGAGATACCTCTTCTACACGAGGGTGAGGAAGAACATTATTTTGCAGATTTAAAAATAGGTATTTGAATAAAGGTGAGCTTAGATAAATCACTCTTTTTCGTACATCCCATACAGATGGTGCATATTTTGATAAATAATTATCCAACCTAAACTTGGGAGATATATATGCCGAATAACCCATTAAAAAATAATGTAAGCGAATTGCCTTTTGCATTACCAGCAGGTTAAAAGTTCTGAGTTATCTCATTACCAAGTAATAAGAAACCTTGATAAATGAAAAAAATCTTATGGAAAACCGATGAGTTTTTGAGGTAGATGTAAGACTAAAAATAAATCTTCATGTTCTAACCGTGAACAGGACAAATCATGTAATTTCGAATTCAATTCCTGCAAAGGACAAAATAATAGTTTTAAGAATCTAAAAATTAATTAAACAAAAAAAATAAAAATTAAACAAGTAAGCAAAGGCTATAGTCGTGCGGGGCCGACCATGTGATACCCTACAACACTACAATATGTTAGAAGCCCCCTTATGTCAGAATACATTATGGAAGATTTCGCTTTTGAAATTATGTCACGGAGCACTGCCCAATATTTATGCACTCCGTCGTGCTGTTAGTTTTTGTTGTCCATTTTACGGCTAAATATAACCCAATGGTCATCCAAAATGATAGAATTCTTCAATGTGCTTAATTATCTTCGATCACACGCCTGCGATTGGCTTCAATTGTGTGATCAGGAATTTTTTTCTGTTTTTGGTTCATTTGAGCCCCTAAATATTTTGCGATCATCTCCAAATTTTTAAATTCTAACTTCATGCAAGATTTCGTGTCCTTTGGTTTCTATTTGTGACTTTTATAACGACTACAAAATCAGGATTGTTTTTGAGTTGCTGGTCCATTTCAACCCTTAATATATAGTGGACATCTTTGAAATCAATAGACTTAGCCCATCTGAGCCTAACCCAACCTTTGTCAAAAATTTTGTGAGGAACGATAATTGCAATCTGTATGTAATAACCCCAACCTGTGTTGTAAAGTGAAAAAATATTACAAAATATACACTTCAATATTATAAGTCAAATTGAAAAAATAGCATGCGATAAAAAATATGAAAAAAAATAAAAAAAAAAAATCACAAAATACTACAAAATCCATATTAAGATCATTATAGCCATTTTTACGCGATTTATTTTAGATTTTATACTTTTATGCCAAAAGGGCATTCTAAATTTATAAAATTTGTCAAAATCGCACCAGCCATTCTTGAGATATAAGCATTCTAGCTAACATCCCCTTCCTTTGTATATATACATTGTATATTTCGCTATATATATCCGATATTTTTACTATCGGCACCTACGTTACGGTCAGAATTGACCTGTTCGTCTATTTGTGATTTCTCCGGCATTAAAAATATGCGCGGTTTAATGGAAAATTTGAGTTTTATTTATCACAAATGTTATGGTCTATTTCAACCACTAAATATAACCCTCTGACCATCAAAATTGGAAGGCTTCTGCCCAGCCCAAAGCTCTAGCACCATGCTAACTTTCACTTCGATTGGTCTATAATTGTGACCTGTAGAGCAACTGCAAAATCAGAAAATTATTCAGTTTTTTGGTCTATTTCAACCCCTAAATATTTTGCGATTATCTCCAAAGAAATAGGGTTCTATTCTGGCCTTAACCCCACCTACTTTGTAAATTTCGTGAAGATCGGGACATAATTGCGACCTGTAGAGTGATTACAAATTAACATGGACAGACGGACGGACATACATAGCAAGATCTAATTCTCGGCGAGATAGGAAGATCCATATATACTTTCCTATGTGGGAAATCAATATTTCGTGGTGTTACATAATTTTTGGCACAATCAAACTTATAATACCCCCAACACAAAGTGTTGTAGGATATAAAAATCTTATGGAAACCGATGAGTTTTTGAGGTAGATGTAAGACTAAAAATAAATCTTAATGTTCTAACCGTGAACAGTACAAATCATAAGATTTCGAATTCAATTCCTGCAAAGGACAAAATAATATTTTTAAGAATCTGAAAATTAATAAAAAAAAATAAAAATTAAAAAAGGATGACATTTTGGTGCCCTTGTTAAAGAACTGGGTTAGTTTTATTGGATTTATTGGTATTTACTACTGTCAAAAATCGGTTGACATTTTTATTTGCTATTAGAAATAGCTCTTGGTAAACAATTTGAAAAATCATGAAAAGTGAAATTATTTCTGAGTTTGAAAAAAAAAGAACTTCATACATGTCAATATTTCTAGAGAAAGTAGAAAAGTGCTACAATGATATGTTCTACAAAAGGTGAAATTATTAAAAAAAAATCTCATAAATATTATATAATTCGAGCGAATTTTATTGCGAGTCTCAATATATTTTCCAAACTTTCTGCAAATGCAATGATTTTTAAATAAGAAAAATATCCAAAGGATTTCTTGGTCAAGAAATCTTTATTTCATGAAGATTTTTTTCCTAAGCAAATAAAAAAACAAGCGCAGTATTTAAGATATTTCTCCTTGGACACAAGCAAGGGATCTTCTACTCTTTCAGAAACGTAATTTAATGCTATAACAACATTCATTAATAACGAAAAGTAGTGAATTTTCACTGACCTCAAATCTTGGTTTTAAAAAAAAAAAATTTAAAACCTTTCTTCATAAAAAACCTTATTCTTTCTTTTTAAGATCCTTATCTGACCGAACCATGTATTTTTAAGATAATAGATCATTCCATGTGTAAATTCTTGGAATACGGATTTTAGACCCCACCAAGTGTGTATATTCTTGATCACCATATGATTCTATGACTATTTAGCCATGTTCGTCCGTCTGTGGAAATTACTCTAGATTCCGAACAAAATGAAGTAGGATGATAAATACATAGATAAAGATTACAAACATTTTCAGTTAATTTTATTAAATTTGGTATTAGTATTCGTAATCTCCACTGACAGAAAATTGCACTTACAGGGTTGCCCATATTCGACGGACCCATGACTCTTTGAGCCCATTCCAATCGACGAGGCTTGTCCGCAGGCAACATTCTTTGCGTCAATTGAATTTTGTACGGGAACAAATGCAAATCAATGCGAATAATCCGTTGTAAAGTGGACCGAGCCATGTCCAACTGCTGAGAACGACGTTTTTGGGATGTTCTTGGGGACCTCTCAACACTGGCTCGTACGGCAGCGATATTCTCGGCCGATCGCCTTGGTCGACTTTTACATGGCCTCTTCGGATAAAAAAGAGCCTTACCAGTTGAAAATTTTTCGTATAAACGCTTAATGGTGTTCTTAGAAGGCGCACTTCTCACATTTTTAATGTTTTAAAAGCCCGTTGAGTTTTCACAATTGACTTCTTCTGTTGAATGTAAATTTCAGAGCGCTCGCGTGGCATGTATTGGTTCATGGTAAAAATCTGCTTGGACTGACGCTTCAAAGCGATGTGACATCTCTGTCAAAAGTTATGGCGTTGCCAGATGGGTCCGTCGAATATGGGCAACCCTGTATGTCTTCTTCAATATTCACCGGAATTATTTCAAATTTGGAATTCAGTGTTCGCAATAAGTACTACTTATTACAATAGAATATAGTCTGTGCAGATCCATGCCTTCGCACAGCCACCATATTCTCCCATTATTCCCTATTTTGATTATTTTAGCTAGTTTTTTTTAACAGCATTTGTTCATTCTTTTTTTTTGGAGTTCGTTATAGGCTCCGCCCTCTCTGGCACATAAGTGGTTATAAAGATCCACGTTTTCTTATAACCCCATATAAATGCAACACCTCTTATTCGAATTTTTAAAAATTTTAGCAGCATTTTTTCGCACAGCCACCATATTCTCCCATTATTCCCTATTTTGATTATTTTAGCTAGTTTTTTTTAACAGCATTTGTTCATTCTTTTTTTTTGGAGTTCGTTATAGGCTCCGCCCTCTCTGGCACATAAGTGGTTATAAAGATCCACGTTTTCTTATAACCCCATATAAATGCAACACCTCTTATTCGAATTTTTAAAAATTTTAGCAGCATTTTTCAACGAACTTTTTTTCTTTTTTATTCGCAAACTTCTTGTCAAAAATCGGCGGGTTTTTAAGAGCAATTATTCAAAGAAGACATGACCGAAAATCGAACTTTACATGTTTTTTTTTTTTTTTTTTTTTTTTTTTTTTTGAAAGGAACTCATGAGCGAAAATTGTGGATTTAAAAATTTCAATGACCTCAACTACGAAAAATTGTTGATTTAACGGACTTCTAAAAATCGTGGATTTTAACTAATCAATGGCCTCCTGTCCTAAATAAATCTTTAGAAACATTTTCTAAAAAGATTCCCTGAATAAAAAAGAGGATGTTTTGCAAAAATAATTTTCAAAAAATTTTGACCAAATTTTTGACAAATTGTGCATTTTTATAATTTTTGACAACGACCTCCTAACAAAACATTGTAAAACTTGTTAAGGACCTTCTGAACTAAAATCATTTGTTTTAATATGTTCTGGGCTAAATTTAAGGACATTTAACGAATATATTTCAAGAATACCATGAACATAGAGTGTATTTTTAATAAATCTCTTCTATTAAATAATAAACATTATTAACGAAAATATTTCAAAGATTCCCTGACTTAAAACTTCATGCAATAAATTAGTGAATTTTTTAGGAAGATTTTTAAAAATTTTCTGGCGTTGTCTGAATTTTCCTCAACCTTATTTGTGTACAAATAAATTATGCAGAAATAATGCTATAAATATTTAAATAAACAAAATTTAAAATTGAGTTCCCAGTGGGTCTACTCATTCCGGTATCTCCCCCATATTATATTGAAACTTCATTCATTAACAAAGGGATACTCTGACATTGACCAGGCTAAGAATATTATTATATTTTCCTCAGCCTCAAGTCAAATCGAATATTGAGAACCTTTTTCGCTTCTACTTTCATGGCTCACAAATAACTTAAAAAATTTAAATAATACTAAAGTTTATGTTGTTATATGCCCAAAAGTTGAATGGTCTCAATGGTGGAGAATATTTGTCCTCGAATTTTGGTAAATATCTACAAAGGAACTAAATTCCTACTGTTTTGAACATAGGGATTGAATTGTGCCTTGGTAAAGGATGATATGAACGTAGACTTTCATACAATATTTAACAATTTTCAATGTCCCCTTTTATCATTTCATATCACACAACATTCCATGTCGCATCAGAGACATAAATTTATAATAATTACCACTTTGGGAGTTAATAAGCGTTTAACAAATTTTTGGTTATATTTTTTTCAACCACAAAACTTTAGCCTCTCCCCCAACTTCAGTAAACAACTGTCGACCCCACACTTTTGTTGAATTTTCTGTCATTTGTGTTATTTAACTTTTGTCCTAAATGATCCTTTAAGGCAAAGATATGGTAGGCTTTTCCCAAAGTTTGCCTTATTCGTAGCTTAGTTAAGTTTTGTTGAGGAATTTAGGGAATTCCCATCTTCTTTTTTGCTCTCCGGCTTTCTAATAACAATAATCATAAATATAAATCACAAATCCATGTGGGTTTTCTGGTTTTTGGGGTTTTGTTTTTATTGGATTTGTGGGATTTAATTGTGTGAAATATTATTTTACTACTCCACCTCCGGCTTCGGTTGATTTGGTAGGTAGGCAGGCCTATCCTGCTGTGTTGGAGTTCTTTTTTTTTTTTGTTTTGTTGAATGAGAGAGCAAGGAGTTCACGAGTAAAAAATAAACAGATATAACTTTCTTTCGACCCTGATGATGAATTAAGGTACAGGAAATGTGGATCGGAATATATTAAAAGATTGGATTATTTTCCCGAATTTCTAGAAATGACATCAAAAATTAGTGTCATTATGAAAAATGGAGTCAAAAAAAAAAAAAAAAAAACAGTGACATAATTGTTTTCTTGCCTTTTTTCTACTATGGAGGGTATACAGGGTACGATAAAAAACACTGCAACTGCAAGTCCAACGCCATAATTTTTTTTAAATTTAATGGAAGAAGGCGAAAAAAATCGGAAATAGCATGAAATTTTAGAATAGGTTTATATTTGTTGGAATGATCACCTTTAGCCTTCAAATACCCAATGAAACCGTCACACGCTACCCGAATGGTGCTCTGCCACTGTAACGACGATATTTCCTCCGTGGGCTGGAGTCAGCTCGCGGCGGCAAAGGGTACGTCACAAAAAATTATTTCAATCAGTGATCAGAGTAAAGAAGGCGAAGTTTATTTATTTTTCAGTTGAGAAACAGTTTTGTTTTTATTCGGGTACTTTTATTATTCTTGTACTTTTATTATTCGGGTTCTTGACAGTTATAACGGGAATATTCCGCAGGCGTGGCGTCGAGACCTTGTACGGAACTGGGTAGCTATACTCAGGGTTTCCTGGGGCTCGTAATGGCAGTTGGGCGTGGCATGGAGAACACACGTCGACACGGGATCGCTGGCAGTGGTGAATTGTCATCTGTGGCTTTGGAAACACACCTCGGGACCAAAATGGCACCTGGTCGGTAGTACGAGTGGTGGACGAAGGTATATGGCAACTCGGGTTCGGCGTATGATGCACTCCTTCCTTAAATCGTGGACCCACAAAATAACCGGAATACGAAGCACACCTATTTGAAACTGCCAGACTCGAATTATAAGTGGGTTACGAAACACACTTATTCGAAATGGCTAAACTCGGATTAATAAGTTGCATACGAAGCACACTTATACTTATATACTACTAAACTCGGATTATAAGTGGCGTCCGAAACACACTTTTACGAAATAGTTTAACTCGGATTTATAAGTGGTGCACGAAACACACTTATACGAAACGGCTTTACTCGGATTTTTGGACCATTCCCGCCGAAGCGCTTGCTTGAGATGATCGACACTTTGCATATTTTTTAGTGCCAACCTTGCTTTCCAAATTTCTCCAGACACAATAATCCAACGAATTGGTATCCGGAGATTTTGGTGGCAATTGTGCGCTGGAAATGAAGCGAGGAACCTCATTTTGTAACCATTCTTGTGTGGCGCGTGTTGTGTGCGATGGTGCTGAGTCCTGTTAGAATGTCCAAGGTTTGCGGCCAAAATGTTTGCGTGCCCAAGGCTTTAATACACCCTCCAGAATATTTTCGCGATAATATTCGTCATTTATTCTGATGCCACGGTCGATTAATAGGAGCGGAGAGCTACCATCGGCTGTTATGGTGGCCCACACCATAACCATGGCCGGCGCTTGAGTTCTGGTGGCCAACCGAAGATGCACATTTTCAGCTGACCTCTCTAGCAAGTAAACACGATCATTTTGCTTGTTTACAAACTGCCGGACAACGAAAAAATCCAGCCGGACAATAAGAAATCCACGCCTTATAAAAAATATTTAAGAAATCCACGCCTTATAAAAAATATTTAAGAAATCCACGCCTTATAAAAAATATTTAAAAAAAAAAATCCGCGGCGTATAAAAAATATTTAAAAAATCCACGCCTTATAAAAAATATTTAAAAAAAAAATCCGCGGCGTATAAAAAGTATTTAAAAAATCCACGCTTATAAAAAATATTTAAAAAAAAATCCGCGGCGTATAAAAAATATTTAAAAAAAAATCCGCGGCGTATAAAAAATATTTAAAAAATCCACGCCTTATAAAAAACATTTAAAAAATCCACGCCTTATAAAAAGCATTTAAGAAATCCACGACTTATAAATAATACTTAAAAAAATCCGCGGCGTATAAAAAATATTTAAAAAATCCACGCCTTTTAAAAAATATTTAAAAAATCCGCGCCTTAAAAAATATTTATAAAATCCACGCCTTATAAAAAATAATTAAGAAATCCGCGCCTTATAAAAAATAATTAAGAAATCCGCGCCTTATAAAAAATATTTAAAAAATCCACGCCTTATAAAAAATAATTAAGAAATCCGCGCCTTATAAAAAATATTTAAAAAATCCGCGCCTTATAAAAAATATTTAAAAAATCCACGCCTTATAAAAAATATTTAAAAAAATCCACGCCTTATAAAAAATATTTAAAAAATCCACGCCTTTTAAAAAATATTTAAGAAATCCGCGGCTTATAAAACATATTTAAGAAATCCGCTGCGTATAAAAAATATTTAAGAAAACCGCGCCTTATGAAAAATATTTAAAAAATCCACGCCTTATAAAAAAATATTTAAAAATTCTGCGCCTTATTAAAAAAATATTTAAAAATTCCGAGCCTAAAAAAAAAATTTTAAGAAATCCGAGCCTAAAAAAAAATTTTTAAGAAATCCGCGCCTAAAAAAAAATATTTAAGAAATCCGCGCCTAAAAAAAAAATATTTAAAAAATCCACGCCTTATAAAAAATATTTAAAAAATCCACGCCTTATAAAAAATATTTAAAAAATCCACGCCTTATAAAAAATATTTAAAAAATCCACGCCTTTTAAAAAATATTTAAGAAATCCGCGGCTTATAAAACATATTTAAGAAATCCGCGCCTTATAAAAAATATTTAAAAAATCCACGCCTTATAAAAAATATTTAAAAAATCCACGCCTTATAAAAAATATTTAAAAAATCCGCGCCTTATAAAAAATATTTAAAAAATCCGTGCCTCATAAAAAATATTTAAAAAATCCGTGCCTCATAAAAAATATTTAAAAAATCCACGCCTTATAAAAAATATTTAAGAAATCCGCGACTTATAAAAAATATTAAAAAAAAAATCCGCGGCTTATAAAAAATATTTAAGAAATCCGTGGCGTATACAAAATATTTAAGAAATCCGCGCCTTATGAAAAATATTTAAAAAATCCGTGCCTCATAAAAAATATTTAAAAAAATCCGTGCCTCATAAAAAATATTTAAAAAATCCACGCCTTATAAAAAATATTTAAGAAATCCGCGCCTTATAAAAAATTTTTAAAAAATCCACGCCTTATTTCAACGGCATTACACCGAGGTCATTTTTCAAAATTTGCCGCATGGAATTTTGCAATATGTTCAGCTCACGAGCCCTTTTTCGGCCACTGCGACGCGGGTTTCGATCAAGTCGCTTCTTTACTTTTCGAACCATTTCTGCTAATGTTGCTGTTTTCTTCCGTCCACTTCCTTGATGTCGGTCTACGCTACCAGTATCACGGTAGCGAGACACAAAAAAGATGTATTCACATTTAAATGCTGGAGTGCTCCAACGATAGCCACTTGTGGTTGTCCAGCCAAATATAAAGAAATCAGACTATCACGCTTGAATTCCATCACGAATAATTTTTTCTGGAAAATTCTCACCGAAATGCTTTTGTACGCTTGTAAACAATATAATGAGCTGTCGCTGGAATAATTTAAACAGCTGTGGGACGAGTGACTTAGAACGACAGCAGTCTGAAGTTGGTTGCAGATTTTTCATCCCACCCTGTATTACAATTATGGATTATTTTTTTTCGATTTAAAAAAAAAAAATGTCTTCTAAAAATAGTGCCGTTGTAAAAAAATGGAGTTGAAAAAAAAAAAACAGTGGCTTAATTGTTTTTGGCCTCTTTTCCTATCGAAATTGCAATGAGATTATCTCCTCACATTTATTTCACACACACTCTACTCTCCTGATTTATTCCTTTTCATTTATCGAAGACAAACAATTCTGCATAATTTCCAATTTTGTTTTCTTTGGAACGAAAGAAAAAATCTGTCAATCTGATGAAGAGAACAACGACAACAAAAAATTATCAAAGCCCTTAAAATGAATGGTAGAAACAAATCCTCATATTTGCATTTCAAAATTGCTTACCAAGGCTGAGAAGCAAATAAAACCAAAAACGAAAAAACAACATTCGTGTCAATCTAAATGCAACGCGGACATGCGACACTTGTAAAAATATCTCCCCCGAACGAAGGTGGTTGGGGGCGATGTCACCTAAGATTAAACCAATATTTTTTCTGAAACGAAAAAAATACTTTTCTAACGAAATACAGTTGGAGAATAGAAAAAACAAAAGAGACATCATCATGCCGGTGATGATCCTCGATGGAACAAAACGAAAGAATGAAAACAAATTTCTGCCTCTGCGGACGGGTGACAATTCAATATTTGAAAACAAGAAAAGAATGAATGATTTCGCATTCCAGAAAACATTACACAGAGGTCGGACGTCATCATTCATCAATGGTGCATTGTTTTTAGCTGGATATTCCTTTGGCTTTGTCATACAATTGGAAGCCGAATGACTGCATATTCGGCACATAATACCAAAAAACAATGTGTGAGCGATGGGAGAAAAAATTGCCCAAGGATCCTAACACAGTTTGCATAATTGATAGGCAAAGATGGACAGGAGCAAAAATAAAAATTGAAGAGGCGGAGTGAATTTTGGGCAATTTTTAGCCAAGCTGAAGTGGGAATGTCTGCAATGAATGGTATTCTATAGATAGGGGACCCTTCAAAAGATATTTTTTTGGAAAGAAGACCCCACAATAGGCTTCAAAGGATAGAAGGCCTTCTTCAAGTCTTCCATGGAAAGTATTTTTAGTAAAAGAAGAAAAATTTTAATGGAAGGGTATAAACGATCTTCTATAGAAGGAGGCCGTGGATTTAAAAAAATGTTACAAGTTTTATTCTCAAAGAAAATCACGGTTTTTTAAAAAATTCTTATATTTTCAGATTTTTTTAGAGATCTTTTAACCGAAAATCCTGGATATGTTAAAAACCTTGATCAAAAATTACGAACTTAAAAAAAAATTTAAGTGTTTGTTTTCTCTTTGTTGAATTGTTGAAGGTCCCTAGGCCAAAAATCGTATCTTTTCAGCAAAATTGTTCAATGACCGAAAAATTTTGATCCTTTGGATTTTTTTCAAGGACATTTTATAAAAGCTTTCCTCGTACCTATTCGTGGAAAATCGTGTTTTAATGATCTCCTTAACTAAATTCTCAGATTTTTCATTACTTTCCTCTTAAAAATCAAAGATTTTGTAAGTTAATATTTTTCAGTATTTTCCTGAGAAAAATTGGGGATTTTTAAGGAATCTCTTCTTAAAAAATTATATCACCTTGTGAACGAAAAAGTTTCAAGAACTGTTTTCATGCCAATAGATTATGGATTTATACAAGTTTTCTTAAGAAGCTAATTTATTTTCCATGATCTTCTAAACCTGAGAAATTATTCAAAAGTTTTCCCCAAAAGACTACCAATAGATTCCGTAAGAAGGGACGAATTTTAAAAAGTCATCCAGGAGGAAATGTGAGGAGAAAAATGTCTTCTCAGGACTTCTATAAATCGACGACGTTCAAAATTTTATTGTCAAAGAAAATCACGATTTTTTAAGAAAATATATGAAAAGTCCCTGGACCAAAAATTCTATTTTTAAGATTTTTTTTACGAATTTCCCGATCGAAAACACCGATACTTTGAAACTTTTGAACGAATATCACGGTACTTTAAAAAAAATTGCGGTAGGTCCATAGGTAAAAAATCGTATTTATTCAGAAAAATTTTCATGGTCCGAAAAACTTGGATCCTTTTTTAAAAGGACATCCTCAGCGAAGAACGTGAGTTTTTCGGAAATGTTGTAAAAAACCTATTGGTTTTTCTTTTAAAAAATGTATAGCACATAATGCCTAAAAAATCGTGCTTTTAAAATCTTCTTAACTAAATTAGTAGATTTTTAATGATTTTCCATTTAAAAACAATGGAACTTTTAAGAAAATATTTTCATGGATTTCCTGGATTTTTAAGGAATTTCTGTTCTGTTTTCATTTTTTACAAAAGTTTTCTGAAGATAATAATTTATTTTTTATGGTCTTCTCTACAATATAAATCCTTCAAAAGTTTTTCCCAAAAACAGAAGGTCATCTACAGAGGGAATACACCTTTTATAGGCTCCTTAAGAAGAGACGACTTTTAAAGAACCGACCTGAAGAAAAAGCCTTCTAAAGTAAAAAACATTTTCAAAGAGTCCTCTGAAAAGAGATAAAACTTTTTTTAGAGGACCTCCATTGAACGAAATATTTACAGATCTTTTTTGAAAAAAAAAACTTTCTCAAGATCTTCTTTGGAAAGAAGGCCAATAAATTGAAGATTACAAAATTTTTCAGAACGGGAAAATTTATTTTCTATGGTCCTTCAAATATGGTCCTCTTCTCTCAATCCTTCAAAAAATGTTCCTAAAGACAGAAGATCAGTAAACATTCAATAGGTACCGTAAGAAGAGATGACTTTCAATCCAAGAGAAACAGTGAAAAACACTTTCAAACAAACACCTCTGAGAAGGGGAAAAATATCTTCTCAATGACCTCTATGAAACGACGATCTTTTAAAGGACTTCCGTGGAAAACAGATGTTCTCTAGATATTTTTGAAGAAAATAACTTTTTGAAGGTCTTCTATGACAAGAAGACCTCAAGTTCTTTCTCTGACAAGAAGACCTTTTCGAGGTCTTATATGGCAATAAGACCTTTTTTCCGATGTCTTCTATGGAGAGAGAAAATTCCGGTGTTCTTCTATGGAAGAAAGGCCTTCCCGAGATCTTCTATGGATTGAAGGTATTCGGAAATCGGAAAATTCCTGATGTCTTCTATGGATGGAAGGTATTCGGAAAAGGATAAAAATTCCTAAGCCCTTGAATTCGAAGTAAAATAACTCTTGGATTTTGTTCGAAAAAAGAAAACTTTAAGGGCATTATATCAAAGGAAGACCTTATTCCTTGTAGAGAAGACCATCTACCGATCTTTCATCAAAAGAAGACCTTCTCAAGGTCTTCTGTGTTATGAAGTCCTACTTGGAGTTATAATTGGAGAAGATATTCGTAAGGTGTTCCATTTGGAGATATATATTTTTTTTGCGAAGAGGACCTTCTAAAGATCCTTTATAAAAGACTTATATTCGAAAAAAATGTCTAAAAATAAAAATCCTCTATTCGAATAAGACCTCTGAATAGTCTTCTTTTTGAAGAAGACCTTCACAGGTTTTCTATTCGAAGAAGATCTTCTACAGGTTTTCTATTCGAAGAAGACCTTTCACAGGTTATCAATTCGTAAAAAAACCTTTAAGGGGTGTTAGCTTTAAGGAAGAATTTCCAGAAGTCGGCGACTCAAAGAAAACCTAAAGGTCTCCGGTTTGATGAAGACATTCTAAAGGAATAAGATGTTTAACATGTGTTTTAGTCGAAAATGATCTTCCACAGGTCTTCGGTTTAAAAAAGGCTTTCTGCAGGTCTTCTTTTTGAAAAAGAAAACCGTCTATTCGAAGGGAGGCCCTCTACAGGTCTTCTATTCGAAAGGAGACTTTCTGCATTTCTTTTATGTGAAAGGAGGCATTCCACGGGCATGCTATTAGAAGAAGGCATTCTACGGGTATTCTATTTGAAAGGGGTATACAGGTCTTCTATTTGAAGAAGGTCTTCTATTCGAAAAAGGCCTTCTACAGGTCTTCCTTTCGAAGAAGGCCATCTACAGGTCGTCTATTCGAAAAAGACCTTCAAAAGGACTTCTATTCGAAAAAAATCTTCAACGGGACTTATATTCGAAGAAGGCTTTCTACAGGTCTTCTATTCGAAGAAGGCTTTCTACAGGTCTTCTATTCGAAGAAATCCTTCTAAATGTTTTCTATTCGTTAAAGATTTTCTATCTGTCTTCCATTGGAGAAAGTCCTTCTAAGTTTTCTCTTTTGTAGGTCTTCGGAAAAATAAAAAGTCCCTAGGGTCTTTTATTCGAAGAAGAATTCTCATGGGCTATGTTCAAAAAAAGAGACCTTTAAGGGCATTATATTGAAGGAAACCCTACTTTCATGTAGAGAAGACCTTCTACCGGTCTTCTATGGGGAAAAGGCCTTCTAACGATGTTTTAAGCTATTAAAAAATTCCGGCTTGAAGAAAATATTTTTGGTTCCTCTATTAAAAGAAGAAGTTCTAAAGGCGTTTTAATATTCCCTTATGAACAGAAAACCTCTAAGGGGTCTTATCTACTATGTAAAGGAGTCCCTTAAAAGGTCTTCTGTGGAAAGAAGATCTACCAAATATGTTCTGGTAAAGATATTGAAAAAATAAGTTCTATAGAGAATTAATTAATATGTGGACTCTAAAAGTAACACCTTTCTGACACTTCTATGCTAACAAGAATATGACTTCTTCTGTAGAAGTAATAGTTTTCTCATTAAGAAGACCCTTTTTTTAAACATTATTTTATGACGCGAACACTTTTACTTGATTTTCAGAACTTTTGTCAAATTTCGATTTCCCATCCCTGCTATTGTTTACATGGATTTCCCTCCCTCACACAGTGGGCATCTCTTGACCAAACAATACATCCAGAAAAAACAGTACTCTTTGTAAACCGTGATACTATCTGCACTTGGACAATGACAAATATTCAAAAACCAAACATCAGACATAAATTCGAATCAAAAGCCCAGCGGGCAGATACAAATTCGAACAGCTTCCAAAGGTCGAAACTGACTAACATTGTGGCAAAATGCGTTTGGCACAATGTGAACGTAAGGAAAAGCAAAAGGGAAAATATCTAACACAGCCATGGGGTGATGAGCGGCTATGCAAGTTTCACATATGTCCAGGAAAAATTTACATATGACAGATATCAAATGTCGAAAACATAAAATCCATGGAAAGACAAAAAGGAAATCCCAGAAAATTCTCTAAACCCAACCCACCGCTCCCCAGCCATCCATCCATCCATCAGAAACCACTTAAAGGCTCAATGGAAGGCTGAAACTGAAAACTTTACAATGTAAATGCTGAGCTGTTGTTAGAGAGAGGAAAGATGGAAATGTGGCCATGCCTGGTTTGGTGGAAAATTGTGAAGGCAGCAAAACACGAAGAATGAAGAAATATAAGTGATGGATTTTTGCGTCTCAAGTGGAGAAAAAAGAATAATTCGTAAACAATGACACACACACACACAGCCAGACATTGTTACTAGGCACCCAACCAAGCGAGCGACCATCGTCATCATCATCACCATTATGAGCCTCATCATTCTCCCGGAATGTCGGGATGTCAGAATATTGAAGGATATCTTAATGTAGAGCAGCAGGAATAAAGGATAACTAAATTTGATGTGTATGCGAGAATGTTGTGTTTTTTGGGAGCTTTGCTCTTTTGTTTCGCATTGAAGCTTAAAACGCAATGATGAAGAAGATGAGTTAAGAGAGAGTGTGTAGATTCCTGACTGCCGATAACTGTGATGAGTAACATGTGCAGGAAATTACACATGAATAAGATTGATTGCCATTTGAAATAAACAAAGCAAAGCATTACCAACAACAACAGCAGCAACAATGACAACAACATGTATACAAAGTATGAAGATTGAATTTTAAGGATTCTTTGGATTTTTGGCACGAACAATCAAAAATTGTGGCAATTTTCTGTTTGTTTTTTTTTTTTTTTTTTTTTTTTGCGTTGTTTAATGTCGTAGTAAACGTGAGCCTTTCTTATTTTGAGGGCAAATATCGGAAGGAGTAGAAATGGAAAATAACAATCGATAAAGTAACTAGGAGGACGAATTTCCTGAGTAACAGCTTAGGTGAAATTCTGTTGAACAATTCTGCTAAAATCTTTAAAATACATTGAAGGTGCCCATGCAAAAAATCGTACTTTTCAGAAAAAAAATGTTTACAGTCCGAAAAACTTAAATCCTTTGAAACTTTTTTCGGGGACAGTCTTCGCGAAAAAAACACAGATTTTTTAACGGCGGTTTCATTGCCCGTTTGAAGGCCATAATTCGTCTAAACTTATTCTAAATGAATTTGGACATTTTCAAAAAATAAAATCCACTAAAAATTCTGTTAAAATCTTAAAAATAGCGCATGTAGCCGTTATATTGGGGTCTATACGACGAGGACCTACATAGGCATTGTTTCTCATAAGCCGTTGCTATATTCAAATTCGAAACTTGAAATAAACGGTAAATAATGTAGCTAAACTCACCAAATATATAGGGAGGTACTGCTATATAGGAGCTATACGAAGACCTGGACCTGCATAGACCTGGACCTTACACAGGCTGTAGCATCCATTACGAACTTCAAAAAATTTCGGTGAGTATTGTACCTAAAATCGTCAAAATACCGAATATAGGGAGGTACTGATATATGGGGCCTATACGAAGACCTGGACCCGCACAGACAATTTTCTGTCACAGACTGTAGTTCCCATTACGAACTCTAAATACGTAATTTGAAACTACTCCGTTGAATGATGACGCTAAAATCATTAACATACCGAATATTAGGCGGTACTGTTATAAGGGGGCTGTAGGAAGACGGGGACCTGCACAGACAATTTTCTGTCATAGCCTGTAGTATCCATTTCGAACTTCAAATACCAAATTTGAAACGATTCCGGTAAATAATGTCGCTAAAATCATCAAGATACCAAATATCCGGAGGTACCGTTATATAGGGGGCTATACGAAGACGTGGACCTGCACAGACAATTTTCTGTCTTAGGCTGTAGTATCCATTTCGAACTTCAAATACGAAATTTTTAACATTTCCGGTGAATAACGTCACTAAAATCATCAAGATACCAAATATCCGGAGGTACCGTTATATAGGGGGCTATACGAAGACGTGGACCTGCACAGACAATTTTCTGTTATAGATTGTAGTATCCATCACGATCTTCAAATACCAAATTTGAAACAGTTCCGGTGAATAATGTCGTTAAAATCATCAAAATACCGAATATAGGGGCTATACGAAGACATGGACCTGACAATTTCCTGTCTTAGGCTGTAGTATCCATTTCGAACTTCTAATACGAAACTTTAAACATGGACCTACATGACCCATTTACGAACTTAAGCTGCCTACTGACAAAATAAACATGTGTGCAAAATTTTAGCCTTCTATCTCAATTCTTTCTAAAGATAGCGTGATTACAGCAGACAGAAAGACGGAAAGACAGGCAGACACACAGACAGACGGAAATGGCTAAATCGTCTTAGAAATTTACGCAGATCAAGGATATATATACTTTGTTGAGTCTGTTATGAGTATTTCGAGGAGTTACAAACGGAATGACAAAGTTTATATACCCTCCATATTATGGTGGAGGGTATAAAAATTATGGCGCTTGACTTTGTTGCAGTGTTTTTATCTCACGCTGTAAATATCTTTCTCCAATAACTTATATATCTAAAATTTTCAATTTATTTGCACGAAGAAACTGCTTATTGCATTTCTGCATAATTTTAAAAAGGCAGCAAAGACGATTATCATTTTAAGCATTAAAAGAAACCAGCAAAGAAAGTCTTAAAGTCGTGCCGGCCGAATTTATGATACCCTACACCACTTTGTAATTTAGTAGAGCTCCGCATAACAATTAAAAGTTTTTATGGGAGAATTCAATCATACACGCTATGATTATAATTATAATTTAAAGTTTAAAAGACTAAATATGCCGAAGCATTTGTATCTTTTAAATTCGGACTTGTATTGCCCATTTGGTGCACAATTAATTTAAAATCGGATAAAAATATATATGGGAGCTATATCCAAATCTGAAACGATCTCCATAAAATTTGGCAAAGATATTTGTGAGTTGTATTTGATATATTTTCCTGAATATCGTTGTTACGGAGTGCATATTACGGCTGTGGGTCACAAATATAACAAATCGGATGAACAGTATATATGGGAGCGATAGCTATATTTAAACCGATCTTTACCAAATTTGACATACTAGCTTCTAGACTCAATTCGGTCGTATGTGCCAAATTCCATCCCATTTAGGATGGTGCACAATAAAAGGTAAATCGGACGAAGTTATATATGGGGGCTATATCCAAATTTGAACCGATCTCGATAAAATTTGGCAAATGTATCTCTGAGCTGTATTTGCTACATTTCCCCAAATATTGTTGTTGCAGAGTGCATATTACGGCTGCGGAGGACAAAAATAACAAATCGGATGTACAATATATATGGGAGCTATAGCTATATCTGGACCGATTTCGATCAATTTTGGCATACTTATTTTCAGGCCTAATTTGGTTGTATGTGCAAAATTCCATACTATTCGGGCTGATATTACACGTTTGGTGCACAATAAAAGGCAAATCGGACGAAGATATATATGGTTGTTATATCTAAATTTTTACCGATTATCTCCAATTTCAAAAGGGGTCGTCCTTGGGCCAAACAAATGTTGTTTGGAAAATTTCATCGCAATCAGATAATAAATGCGACCTGCATTTTGTTCACAAAAATACATGGACAGACGGACGGACAGACGGACTGACATGCATAAATCAACTCAGAAACTGATTCTATGGAGATCCTCAAAAGTAACTATGGGCCTATCTCGCTTCCTTCTCCATGTTACAAACAAATGCACAAAGACATAATACCCTTACCACTATGTGGTGTAGGGTATAAATAGGCAACTCTGTAATTTCCTTATATTTATTTGTTCTTGAAATAAATACTGATGTATATTTTGAATTAACACAATGTCGTACCCCGTCCATGGCACACACAAAGTTATGTATCTAAATTTGTGTCACCAAACCGTAGCAATCAATGATTAAAAAATTCAGCCTTGATGTTGTTTGCATTTGCCTCCAACTTTCTTTCTCCCTTTGCTAAAAAGCAAATCAAAAATCTTCAGCTAATAGTCCCCATATTCTCCATTCATTCCTTTCCCTTTCATTGTTAAATATTTGCCAAACCGTCGATGGTTATACATCTGGTAATTACAATAAACAATCTTTGATGTTTTGTTTTTCTTTTTTATCTTACATTTCGCATTTTGTATGTCATCCACTTTTTCTCCATCGATTGAATATCATTCCGTAATCAAACAAATCAATAGCACAAATATCAAAGAAATGATGGAGGTAAAAATGACTACAAAGTCATAATCATCAACTGACATGTTCATTAGAGTTACAATCGTAATTATTACCATTGCAGATGATAATTTTCTGAGTGGGGCCGGGGGGAAATCGTAACGAAGGAAACGCTTCATTGAAAGGTTGCAGGGAATTCTTCAATCGATATCCCCTTTCGTTTGCGTTGTTTGCCATTCCCTTTGATTTGAGTTTCGAGTTCAATGACGGTTATCCTATATCTGATGACATTTTGTATAAAGTGAAACAAATACATAGACACACTGAAATTGCTTGTCTTATCGAAGCAGATAAATACAATTTCATACTCATTACATTGAAAAACAAATATACACATACTAGCAAGTGCACGCTACTTCGTCAGAGAAAAGTACGGCATACATTTTTAGACTCGTTCCCACAGTTAGAAAAATTTTGTCAAAATTAACAAATTGTACATGTGTGCGCTAACAAATGTACGAGTTGTTCATTTTGACAAAATTTTTCTATTTAAATACCATATCACACTGAATTTTTGGAATTTCAGGATTTTAAATATTATTAAAATGCTTCCTTCATCAGGACGAATAATATGAAAATGTCTACCTTTTACACCAAAAAGTCTTTAAAATCTTTTATTTTGAAGCTTACCGAGGAGGCGATACAATGAACCCACATCCAATTTTTTCTTCAAAACTATTTCAACGTTTCCATTGTCAACCCTAGAAACTAACAGTGACCTCAATATCAATTTTTATACCCTCCACTACACTGTGGAGGGTATATTAACCTTGTTATTTCGTTTGTAACTCCTCGAAATATACATTTTATACCCAACAAAGTATATATATTCTTGATCAACGTAAAATTCTAAGAGGATTTAGCCATGTCCGTCTGTCTGTCTGTCCGTTTGTCTGTCTGTCTGTTGTAATCACGCTATCTGTCGAACGAATTGAGATAAAAGGCTTAAATTTTGCACCCGATATTCGGTATTTTGATGATTTTCATCGACATTATTTACCGGAATTGTTTTAAATTTGGCATTTGAAGATCGAAATGGATACTACAGCCTAAGATAAAAAGTTGTCTGTGCAGGTCCACGTCTTCGTATAGCCCCCATACAACGGTACCTCCCGATATTCGGTATTTTGATGAGTTTAGCGATATTATTTACCGGAATTGTTTCATATTTGGCATTTGATGATCGAAAGGGATACTACAGCCTAAGACAGGAAATTGTGTGTGCAGGTCCACGTCTTCGTACAGCCCCCATATAACGGTACCTCCTTATATTCAGCATTTTGAGGATTTTAGCGACATTATTCACCGGAATTGTTTCAAATTTGGTATTTGAAGTTCGTAATGTATACTACAGTCTTTGACAGAAAACTGTCTGTGCAGGTCCACGTCCTCCTATAGCCCCCTTATAACGGTACCTCCTAATATTCGGTATTTTGATTATTTTAGCGACATTATTCAACCTCATCGCATCGCACTTAATTTTCGGAATTTCAGGATTTTAAATATTACTAAAATGCTTCCTTCTTCAGGACGAATAAAGTGAAAATGTATACCTTTTACACCAAAAATCTTTCAAATCTTTTATTTTGAAGTTTACCGAGGAGGAGGAGGTACAATGCACCCACATCCAATTTTTTTCTTCAAAACTATTTCAGCGTTTCCATTGTCAACCCTAGAAACCAACAGTAACCTCAATATCAATACCATTTTTACTAAGCATATACAAAACAATGTATATCTCTCCATCCTAGAGTGATCCAAAATTAGTACCTAAGTACTTTTCGTGCAATTATAGTACGCATTTGAAATACCACCACCAGAAACCAACTGGGAATTCAATATCCAATTTCGAGACCAGTATCATGTCTTTACCCAATATCTAATTTAGTACCACATAGTACTTTTCCTACAATTATGGTACACATTTTCAAAATCACCTTCATATCTCAATTCCAGATACCAATATATGCCCGAATATCTAATTTGAGGATTTCAGCTTTACCTCTTTACCCAATACTGAATTCAGTGCCATTTCTCATACAAATATGGAATACATTTCCAAACCACTATCAAATTCCAAACACAGTCACAATCAGTAATTTAAAAATTAAATTTCAGAATTTTATGTCTATCCCATCATCTAACACCAAATATGGTACCATTCAGTATTTTTTTTATTGTATTTGTACTTTTCGTACAGATTATCAAAACCAACTCCATTACTCAATTTCAGATATCAAAATAGACCTCAATATCAAATTCGAGGGTTCCAGCCCTATCCCTTCACCCAATAGGAAATTTAGTACCATTTTGTACTTTTCGTACGATTATAGTACGTATTTCCAACCACCGTCAAATTCATAGGCAGGACATATGGAGATGTTTTCGGAAATGTCTAGTATAATTGTACGAATAATAACGACTGGTATTATATTTGGTATTGGGTGATGGGATAGAGATACAATTCTGAAATTTGAAATTTAAATTACTGATGGTGTCGGTGTTTAAGATTTGGCGTTGGTTTGGAACTGCGTCCCTTTTTTCGTACGAAAAGTACTAAATGGTTCTATTCCTTCATTTAACGCCAAATACGATTCCATTCATTACTTTTCGTACAATATTAGTACCCATTTTCAAAACCAGCTCCATAACTCAATTCCAGATACCAATATATGCCTTAATATCAAATTTGAGGATTTAAGCCCTACCCCTTTACCCAATATCGAATTCAGTATCATTTCGTACTTCTCATACAAATATAGATGCATTTCAAAACCACTATCAAATCTCAAACACAGACACAATCAGTAATCTAAAAATCAAATTTCAGAATTTTATGCATATCCCATCATCTAACACCAAATATGGTATCATTCAGTACTTATTTTTATTGTATTTGTACTTTTCGTACAATATAAGTACAGATTATCAAAACAAACTCTATAACTCATTTTCAGATATCAAAATATACCTCAATATCAAATTCGAGGGTTCCAGCCCTATCCCTTCACCCAATAGCAAATTTAGTACCACTTTGTACTTTTCGTAAGTTTATAGTACGTCAAATTTTAAACTCAGACCAGTAATCTCAAAATCAAATTTTATCATTTTGCGGCGTTGGTTTGGAACTGAGTCCCTTTTTTCTCCATAACTCAATTTCAGGTACCAGCAATATCAAATTTTAGGATTCCAGCCTCCCTCCCCTCACGCAATACCAAATCTAGAACCATTAAGTACTGTTCGTACGAATAAGAGTTTCAAACCACCGCCAAATCTTAAACACAGACACCATCAGTAATTTAAATATCAAATTTCAGAATTGTATCTCCACCCCATCAACCAATACCAAATATAATACCAGTCGTTATTATTCGTACAAATATACTACACATTTCTGAAACCATTTTCATATGTCATGCCTATGAACAGCGACTCTAATACCAAATTCCAGATTCAAGGATTATCTGTTCACCCAATACAAAATTATACCAAACATAGTACTACTAAGTACCTTTCGTGCTCTTCTAGTAAACATTTCCAAAAATACCACATTATCACGAACTTACCACCAACGGGGACCTCAATAAACAATTTCAAAATTCCAGCTTCATCCAACCAAAGTGCTCCAAATGAAGTACCGTTTAGTACAGTTCTTAGTACACATTTCTAAAACAACCTTTATATATCCAACTTACTTTCCAACCTTGATTCTCATACCAAATTTACAGTTTTAGCTCTGTCCGTTCAAATGTTACCAAACGGTACCATTTAAGAAGATTAGTTTCATTGTAGAACATCTCATATCCCTTTGGTACATCTATTTTGAACTGCATCAGTTACTCTCATTCCAGATTTCCGTATTCTGGTTCACTCCGTTGGTCTAATACAAATTATTAAATTTTAGCCATATGGCCAGAGAGGGTATGTATATATGGCCAAAACGTGCCTCAAAAAAATAATGGTTTTAGACTCCAAGTCTCTTTGGATTAAATCCTTTTCAGGACATTTGCTGTCGATCTACCGATGTCCTCGAAGCGTGTATCCGATTTGTTCCAAACATGGTTTTTAGTAATATTATTATCAAAATTAGATCGAGTTTGGAGATAGGCACTATCAACCCACTCCTTCTGGTACCCCACAAAAGGTCGAAAATTTCCAGCAAAGTATTTTACTGCACAGAAAGAGAAAATATAATCCGATTTTGCTCCAACTTTGCAAATCCTAATATTTACATCAGTGCTAGGTCAGGTGTGAAAATGGACAATGTCGGTCCACTCCATCAAGTACCTTCCTCACAATGGGTCAAAATTTTGAATAATTTTAACTGTTATAAAAAGTGATGTAAGAGTTCGATTGTCTTCAAATTACACACATGACAATAATTTTATTAACCGAAGGTCTGATGTGAAGATGGAATATATCGGTCCCCACCTTCTGGTACCTACCCAACAAAGGGTCAAAGTTTTGAATAACAAAAATGATTATAAAATCCGAAATAAGCATCCGGTTCCCTTCATATTTCACACATGCCATTATTTCTACAAACACAAGATCTACTGTGAAGATGGGATATATCTGTACATTCCATCTGGTATCTCCCCCATATAGGGTAACAATTTTGAATACCCATGACGATCATAAAACGAGAGATTAACATCCGATTCCATTCGGTGTTGACAAAATTTTTCTATCAACACAACACCTGTTATGAAGATGGTATAGATCGGAACATTCCTTTTGGAACCTCCCCCAAAAATGATCAAAATATCCTAACCTAATATTCAATATTTCTATAAATACAAGATCTGCTATAAATATGGGTTCAAGATTTAAAAAAACCAAACGCTCCAAGAAAGCGAAATCAGAACCAGACTCCTTTCAAATTTTAAACATACAAACATTTTTGCAAACACAAGATCGGTTGTAAAGATAATAAATATCTGCGAACCCCTCCTGGTACCTCACCCACAAAGGGTCTCAATTTTCAATACTTTTTTTCTGTCAAAACTTGCGAAACAAGTCAGCGATTCTGTACAACTTGCGATATCTAATATATCTGAGATGAATATGAAATTTATGGTTTCGCATATCTGTATTAGATGAAGTATGAAAATGGAATACTTCGGTCGACCCTATCTCGTACCTCACGCACATTTTAAACATTTTCTAAAAATTATCACATAGTAATCAATATAGTCCAAATCTGGCACCTCGCAATTTTTATATCACATTTATTTAAGTCCGATACGAAGTGGATAATATTGGCCCATTTCTTCGGAACCTACTTCATAGAGGATCAACAATTTGAATAATCGTAACAGAAGTCAAAATATTATATAATCGAACATTGGCTGAGAAAATACATCTGTCGGTAAAACTGACTGATAGTGTGAATATGCTATGCTAAGTCCAGCCTATATATATTCGTTAACATGTGAGAATTGTTTTTTTTTTTTTTTTTTTTTTTGAAAGATATGTAGGGTATTGAAATGCCAAACACCCCAATATATGCTCACACACTAACACCATATTCGATATACACTTTTTACAGCTACACACTGCTAATGTACACCTCAAACAATTCTTTCAATTTCGGGCCGAAAACACGTCAAGTGTATTGGAGTTGGGGGGAAAAAGAACACAACAAAGCGGAAGGATACACAATCAGCGTTTGGCAAAACGAGAAAAAAAAAAAACAAAAACAATTGCAAATCTGTCTGTCTGTCTATCTATGCCTGTCGTTTTGTCTTTGTCGTACGCCAGCAACTTGTAAGCCATACTTGTTGTATACCGATACATTCACATTTTGTAGTAAACGTCAGCGGTTTGTGTGTCAAGGAAATAAAAGGGAAGAACGCTAGAAGGAAAGAAGAAAAGAGAACTCAAAGACAGAAAACAAAAAGAAAATACAAATGTTCAAATCTCTGCCCTGCCACACACACACACTAAGCTCGCCGCAAGGAAATATCAAAGACTTCTGTGTCTAATATGAAAATAGGAAAATCATTGATTTTGTTTTTTCCCCCATTGCAATGGACTAGACTTTTTCGATTTCCAAGTAATTTCCCCCCATAGAGATTGGAAGCGATTTGCATTTAATTTAATTATTTTTAAAATCTTTAAAATTTGATGAGATGAAATAACTGCAACCTGTCAGACAGCTGTTAAAATTATTCCAGTGAAAGCTCATTATATTTTTTACAAGCGTACAAAAACATTTTGGGAGAATTTTCCGAAAAAAAAGTTATTCGTGATGGGACTCAAGCGTGACAGTGTAATTTCTTTATATTTGGCTGGAGAACCACAAGTGGCTATCGTAAGAGCACTCAAGCATTTAAATGTGGACGAAAGAAAACAGCAACCTCAGCAGAAATGGTTCGAAAAATAAAGAAGCGACTTGACCGAAAACTGGCACGTGAGCTAAACATATCGCAATATTCCATTCGGCTAATATTGAAAAATGAGCTCGGAATAAAGCCATTGACATTCCTAAAAAGTGCAAGAACTTTGACAGCAACAGAAAGAAAATAGATTCAAACCAGCTAACGAGTTGCTTCGCTTGGCCGAAAGTGGTGAACTGCTGAATGTGGTTTTCTCCGATGAGAAAACATTCGTTGTACACTTGTCCAGCAGTTTGTAAACAAACAAAATGATCGTGTTTACTTGCCAAAGAGGTCTGCTGTAAATGTGCACCTTCGGTTGGCCATCAGAACTCAAGCGCCGGCCATGGTGATGGCGTGGGTCGCCATAACAGCCGATGGTCGTTCTCCGCTCGCATTAATCGCTCGTATTAATAAATGCCGAATCATATCGCAAAAATATTCTGACTTTGAGGCTGTATTACAGCCTCGGGCACGCAAACATTTTGGCCGCAGACCCTGAACATTCCAACAGGACTCAGCACCATCGCACTCAGCACGCGCCACCCAAGAATGGTTACAAAATGAGGTTCCTCGCTTCATTTCCACCGCACAATGGCCACCGAAATCTCCGGATACCAATCCGTTGGAATATTGTGCCTGGAGTATTTTGGAAAGCAAGGTTGACACTAAAAAATCCCAAAGTGCGTTCATCTCAAGCAAGTGCTTCGCCGGAAATGTGGCAATATAGCGGAAAGCAACATTCGGGCAGCGTGTGACGGTTTCATTGAAGGCCATATTTAGTGCCAAAGGTGAGCATGTCGAACAAATCTAAACATTTATAAAATCTGATGCTATTTCCAACATTTACTGATTTCATTCAATAAAATTAAAAAAAAGATTTAAAAAATGATGGCGTTTGACTTTGATGCAGTTTTTTCATCTCAGCCTGTATACAATGGTACCTCCCTTTATTCTATATTTGTAGATGTTAGTGGGTACTAAAGCCCATCATCTCACCATGTATATTCCTTACTTTCCCTATATTTTTGTAGAATGTTTCTTACTTTTTGAGAAAAGATAGCGCCAAACAGAGGATTCAAAACAGTATTTAACCAAAGGCAACAGTAAAAAATCCCCCTCTCCTCCTCTTCCACCTAAAAAGTGAAAAGTTAACTTTCATCCTATTTTTTGCCTTCTTCTCTTCTCAAACTAGATGACCAAAATGAAATGAAATAAAAAAATGAAAAGTTTACCAAACAATTTATAGAGTTTTGAAGAAAGTTTCTTTCTTTTCTTGTTTAGATTTTGGGTCTCTCCGACGACCAATTGTTGAAATGTTGCAAAATTATTATTAACATAATGATGACATTGAATAGCACTTAACGGGGAAGGAAACTGTCGCTGTCAATGAGATGCTTAGGTTACTAACTTATAGCCCAAAGTCATATAAACAACATCTGATGGCGAAGCGAGTGGTGGTCGGATATTGCACAGCTTCCAAAAACTTGCAAAGAATGTTTCGAATTTTAGTCATTGCCTTAGTACATGAGGAGAAGAAAGGGAGACAAAAAAAAGATGAAAGAAATAAGTTTGTATCCTCTTCAGCATTTTATTTGATTTTTACGCTTATGTTAAACCCAATCTAACTTTGAGGACTAGATAGTATAAAATTCGAAGATAAAATATTAGAGTTAATAAAATTTTATCCCCCGGCACGTAAACACAATGAGTGAAAATTCTTAGTCAAAATCTATATTTCTCTGACTGCATTTCTATTGATTGGGTTCGACCTACAAAATAGGATTTTTAAAAAAATGCTGTTAAAAACTCATGCTGGTGTTGTGATTGTCTTTTAAATTTATTATTTCAAAAGCCAATATCATACCTTGCTTCAAAAAATATCCTTAATCGATTTTGGTTTGTAATTCTGTTAATATCTTAAAAATACCGAATGTAGCTGTTATAATGCGGTCTATACGATGACATGGACCTGCATAGGTAACTTTTGTCGTAAGCCATTACAATATTCAAATGTGAAACTTAAAAAAATCGGTGAATAATATAGTTAAAATCATCAAAATACCGAATATCGAGAGGTACCGTTATATGTTGGCTATGCGAAGACGTGTACCTGCACAGACAATTTTCTGTCTTAGGCTGTAGTATGCATTTCGAACTTCAAATACTAAATTTGAAAAAATTCCGGTGAATAATGTCGCTAAAATCATTAAAATACCGAATATGAGGAGGTACCTTTATATGGGGGCTATACAAAAACGTGGACCTATATGGCCCATTTTCGATACCAAAAGTCCTGCAGAGATAATATACATTCGAGTAAAATTTTATCAATCTACTTCATTTCGCTCGGAAGCTAGAATGATGTCCACAGACGGATAGACGGACGGACATCGCTAAATCGACATAGAATTTTATGCTGATCAAGAATATATATACTTTGTGGGGTCTAAAATGTATATATTTTGAGGTGTTACAAACGGAATCACAAATTTAATATACTCTCCATACTATGGTGGAGGGTATAAAAATCATGTTAGCCATTCCCTCGACTCGTAGAAGTATTGGTTTTGCAAATTGTAATGACAGTGGGGCGTATGATTGTTACCAAAAAAATCTGTTGAAGATCATTGCTCATACGCTGGCGGCACACATAAATAATTTGAGGCTTTGGACAAATTATTATTATTCAATTTTCATTAAATGGGAGAAAAGGGTAATCACGTCAGCTGGACGAAAATGGATGGAATTAAATTCACAATTCAGATACCTTGTTTTTCGCAACGCATTGGCAAAAAAGTTAAGTCAGTCATTGCCTGATTTTGAGAAATATCAGTCAATAAAAGCCATAGGCGTGCGGCACCGACCATGTGCCACCCTACAACACCACAATATTTTCAAAGTCCCCTTATGTCCAAATCCATTTTGGAATCTTTCGTTTTTAAAATAATGTCAAAGAGCCCTTCCCAAGTGTTACCCTTAGGTTTTTGACCCGGGGAATTTCGCCAATATTTACTCACTCCGTCGTGTTGTTAGGTATTTCACACGAAAGTTATGATCCATTTTACTACAGCTAAATATAACCCAGTGATCATCCAAAATGCTAGACTTCTTCCCTATCCTTAACTCTCTTCTGATGTAAAATTCCGTACCGATTGGCTTTCAATTGTGGCCTATAGAGCGACTATAAAATAAGAAAAATGTAAATTGTTTTAGTCCTAAAGGTACATCTTAAGTTTTAATTCTGACCCCAACCCTACACCTATGCAAAATTTCGTGTAGATCGGACGATAATTGCGACATGTACATAATACCCTCAAAACGCAGTGTTGCGGGTTGAAAATTTACAATTCAAAATATGACGAAAATTAAAAAAAAAAATTGAACAAAATGTATTCCATTTTTTATTGGTATATTTTTCGGCGATTTTCTTTGATTTTATCCTTTCGGAATTGGAACTGTGAAAATCGGCCAAGCGGTTCTTAACTTAATAGCAAAATAAATAAGATCTATATTTTACATATATATTCGATCTATTTTGCTACATATATCATATTTCATGGCTATCAGCATCACTTTAATGGTCAGGAGTTATCTTTTAGTGCATTTGTGATTTGGCTGGGATTAAAAATATTCGCGGTTTACTGGAAAATGGCTTACATAAAAGATAGGGTTTATTTTACCCGCTAAGTATTGTCCAATGGCCAAAATTGGTTGGCTTCTGCCAAGTCCTAAACTCTAACTCCATGTAAATTTGCGCGCCGATTAGTACATAATTGTGCCGTATAGAGCACCTACAAAATCAGGAAATTTGTTTGTATTTGGTCCATTTCAACCCTTGAATATTTTCCAATCATCCACAAAAACAATAAGGTTCTATTCTGACCTTAACCCCACATCCATTTTCAATTTCGTGAGGATCGGGCCATAATTGCGACCTGTAGCTTGATTACAAATTAACATGGACAGAGGGATGGATGGACATACATAGCTAGATCGACTCAGCTCGGCGAGATAGGAAGATACATATATAGGATCTTATATGGGGGGACCAGTATTTCGAGGTGTTACATAATTTTTGACTCAATCACTAAGGATTAAGAGCATACTAAGGCTTTCCCGTAATATTATTAAAAAGCAAAGATCGAATTTGGAGATGATCTCTATCAGTCCAGTTCTTCTGGTACCTCCCCTACAAAGGTTCAAAATTTTGAATAATATTACATTCATAAAATTTTAACTAAGAGTCCGATTATCCGATTCGCACATTTCAATATTTCGACTAATACAAGGTCTGGTATGAAGAACGGATTAAATGGGCCACTCCTTCTAGTACCTCCCCCATAGAAGGATAATATTTTTACTGAAAATAATTTACTTCATAGAACAAGACTGAATGGTCCACATTTTAACAAACTTTTCAAATCTGAATAATAATAACGGTCCACATCATCAAGTACCTCCCCCACAAAGGCTCAAAATTTTGAATAATTATAACTCTTATCTTATGTGAAATAAGAGTCCGATTGTTTTGAAATTACGCACAATATTTTTATCAACACAAGATGTAGTGTGGAGACGGGATATATTGGTTAACTTCCACAGGTACATCGTCACTTTTATGAAATGTGAAATATGAGTTCCATGCTCTTCAAAATTCACACATCCAAATTCTTTTACCAACACAATGGGTCAACATTTTAGATAATCATGCCGCTCATAAAAATCAAAATTAGCTGGTACCTTTGGATATTCGGTATTTTGATGATTTTAGCGATATTATTCAACGGAATTGTTTCAAATTTGGTATTCAAAGTTAGTAATGGGTAGTACAGCCTATGAAAAAAAATTTCGTCTGCGTATGTTCCCTATATAACGGTACATCGATATTTTGATGATTCCAGCGACATTACTCGCCGGAATTATATCCAATTTCGTATTTGAAGATTTTAATGGGTACCTCAGCCTATGTCACTTATGCAGGTCTGCATCTTCGTATAGCCCCTGTATAAACATTATCATATAAAAGGTATTTTTCGGAATTTGTTAACATTTTTCAAGTTCCTTCCATATGGATGAGGGTAGTAAAATTTCAACCCGGCTGAACTTAGCTGCTTTTTTCTTGTTTGATTTTAAGTTTTTAAGAATGTTCCATATAGTTACACTTCGCATATATAAACGCATAAAAGTTGTCGTAGGCTGAAGTTATGTATCCGTAAAAAAATGCTTCGCTTTTTGATACTTTAGAAAATACCTCATTATTCGGGGCCCAATTGTGCTTTTTTATTTTTTTTTTATTTCATAATTGCACTAAATACTATTACTTCCATTATGTGGCGTGATACTGCAAGGACTAATGTCCCCACAATCTTTTGAACTCTTTGCTCCCTCGTCATATAACCCGCTTTTACCAGTGATTATTTTCGAAAAACCAATTAAATATTTAATTTCATACAAGTATTTGCAAATCCGTACTCTACTCATAATATTTTTTCTTTGATGCTGGTATTAAATATTATTTATTTTAGGCTATTTTTAAGCGATTATAATAAACTATTAAAACATGAAATCCAAATAATATTAATAATAAAAATTTTTGTCACAAAAACAAACAGAACAAAACCAACAAAAAAGCTTAAAACAAATAACAAACGCTACAAGAACTCTATGTTCATGAATAACTAACAAAATTTTTAAACAATTTCCGCGGGATATGTTCATAAATTATTTAGCGGCACGAATGCACAAGCACAACCATGCATAAAACAAAAAAATATTGCAAAACTATATTTTTATAAATAGCCAGTAGAGTGGATAACAATTTGACAAATGCACAACATATACACGGCGAAATTACATAATTATAATAAATTAAAAATCTGCCGGCCATTGAAGTGAACCGGAATGCTCGCAGTTTAAAAATGCAAATAAAATATTTCATGTTGTCGTTGTGAACTTAATTTCCAATAATTAATTAATAATGTTTTCAATAAAACAAATTTCAAATCCAAGTGACCGCAATGGCTGGGCTAAATGTACAAAACTAAATATATATATCAATAAATAAGCAGTGTGGCAGGGGAATGAGTGTGGGGTAAGGTCGACTAAATTTGATACTCTATCAAGCCTTTGAATAAATTGACATGGAATGATAGCTTATCCTTAAATTATTTTGGTAATTTCGCCAACACAAGTTGAAAGTGTGTAAAAATTAATATATCATTTGGAAAATGGCCAAAACTGACATACTCCATTTTGTACCTCTCCCTCTTAGGAAGTCGTAATTGATGACCTCTTGGTAAATTTTGGTAAATTCTTTAAAAATTAAAAGTTATTATATATGTTCAGACCCCCTGACGATTTTTTCCTTCACCATTCTATGGAGGGTATGTATGCAGGTCCACGCCTTCAGACAGCCCACATATTGGGAATCGGTACTAGAGCCAATGACAAAATTAAGCAGATGCACGGACCGCCCGTACTTAGCTGCTTTTTTATTTCTTTTATTTTTTTAAGATTTTTTTCGACGGCCTTCCGATCCACCTTATGTTTTCAAACGTAGATTAGGTTCATGCCATCCGGTACCTCCACTACCAAGAGTAAACCTTTAAAATCTGTAATTTAATTTCCAACATAAATTGGTTAAACCATTTCTGAAGGTGAAATTCGGGCACACACAGAACAACAGATGCAGCTTAAGAAACCGTGAAGCAAATACTACAAGAAGCTATACAGGGTGAGATGAAAAAACTGCAACCAACTTCAGACTGCTGTCAGTTCTAAGCCACTCCTCCGACAGCTGTTAAAATTATTCCAGTGACATCTCATTATATTGTTTACAAGCGTACAAAAGCATTTTGGTGAGAATTTTCCAGAAAAAAAGTTATTCGTGATGGAATTCAAGCGTAATAGTGTGATTTCATTATATTTGCCTGGAAAACCACAAGTGGCTATCGTTAGAGCACTCCAGCATTTAAATGAGAATAAATCTTTTGTGTCTCGTACAATCGCTGAACATATCGCAATATTCCATTCGGCAAGTATGGAAAAATGAGCTCGGGGTAAAGCCATTAAAACTCTAAAAAGTGCAAGAACTTACACCGCAACAGGAAGAAAATAGACTCAAAAGAGCTACAGAGTTGCTTCGCTTGGCCGAAAGTGGTGAACTGTCGAATTTGGTTTTCTCCTATGAGAAAACATTTGTTGTCCAGCAGTTTATTAACAAACAAGTCGTGTTTACTTGCCAAAGAGGTTAGCTGAAAATGTGCACCTGTGGTTGGCCATCAGAACTCAAGCGAGGGTGGCCATAACAGCCGATTGTCGCTCTTCGCTCGTATTAATCGACCGTGGCATTAGAATAAATGTCGAATATTATCGCGAAAATATTCTGGAAGGTGTATTAAAGCCTTAAGCACGCGAACATTTTGGCGACAGACCTTAGATATTCCAACAGAACTCAGCACCATCGTACTCAACAGCGACACACAAGAATGGTTACAAAATGAGGTTCCTCGCTTCATTTCCAGCCCACAATGGCCACCAAAATCTCCGGATACCAATCCGTTGGACTATTGAATCTGGAGTATTTTGGAAAGCAAGGTTGGCACTAAAAAATACCAAAGAGTCGATCACCTCAAGTAAGTGCTTCCCCGGGAATGGGCTAAAATACCACAGAGCAACATTCGGGCGGCGTGCCAAAGGTGGCCAATTCGAAAAAATCTAAACTTATTCTAAAATTTGATGCTATTCCGACATTTTTTGCTTTCATTCAATAACATTAAAAAAAAGTTAAAATTATGGTACTTGACTTTGTTGCAGTTTTTTTATCTCCCCCTGTAGATACCGCAAATCTCCGATTAATTGGGAAATAATTGACCGCACCACTCAAGACTTCTGTAAATCTTGGTCCAGGGTAAATATATCATCAGAAGCTATAGGAAACCAGAGTTTGCAAAAAAAAAAAAATACTAGCTAAATAATCACCCTTTATATAGGGTTATTCCTTTTGGAAAATGCCCAATAAATTTGACAATTAAAACAATTTACTCCACAGAATAACAGATGAGGTTCCGCTTTCCTTTAAACTTCATATATTCCAACATTTTCGTGAATATCACATTTAATATTTTTAACCTACGAACGTAAATTTTCCACCATGCTATGGAGTGTATATTAGATTTGTCGGTAACCTCTCAAAATTAGAGTTTTAGACCCCACAAAGAATATATTTTTGATTAGATTATAATTCTATGTTCCATGTCCGCCCGTATGTCTGTCTCTCAGTGGAAATCAGTCTAGTTTTCAAACGAGGAAAAAATATATAGACAAAATTCAGGCTAATATATATTAGGTCCGGAGAATCTTTGGTATTGAAAATTGGTCGTATGCGCCCACTTTTTGTTATAGACCCCCTATAACGCTACCGGAATTTGCTGTAAATTGAAAGTTTGTGTTCCCAGGCCTTTCTTCCACGATTTTTTATTTATTTATTATTATTATTTTTTAATTTGGAAGGTCCTTCCAAAGAGCCAGGAATAGCGTCAATTTTTTTAAATATATTTTGGTATTAGATCATTAAAAATAAAAAGCATGCTATTAGTACAAAAATATTCAAACAGTGAATATTTCCGAGGGGATCAGTGCCTTAGCTCTATACATCAGCAAACCTACTGAAACTGTTCAACTTGTAAATATAGTGCTTATTAAAATTAAATATCTCACGATTTGTTTATGCAATAATTATTTTCCGCCCTTAAGGCAAATGGATGGACAGAAAAATCTGTTTCACAAATTTTATGTAGGGTCAAAAAATCGCTACATTTACAGTTCGCGACTGAAGCCAAAAGTGTAATGAGATTTGTAAAATAAATAAAATTATTTTTTCAATGAAATATCAGCAAACATACATATACCGCTTAGCATTTAGATTTTAATAACAAAATTGGAAAATAATAAAAAATGCAATACTTCTGTTACAAATATAGTTTCAAATTTATGAAATAAATCTGACATTGTAATAATTAAAATAGCATTTGTTGCATCAAAATCCTTTGGCATTGTCCCTACAAAACAATTTGTATCTATTAGATCAAAAGAATGACATTTACAACTTTTTTGAATAACCAAATTCGAAATTTAGAACATGAAAACAATACAAAAAATATTATTTGTGTGAGTGTTTACATTTGACTGGATGCGAGCGAGTTACATGCATGCCATGCATGGTCATGTATTTTTGTGGACCACATGTCACTCGCATGACCCTGTCAATATTACACCACCATTCCATTGCATTTGACAACAACTCGAAAGAAAAAAACAGAACGTTTGCTACATCATTGTATTTATGGCTTGTCACTATCATCGTTTTTTGTTGTTGTCGTTGTTGTTGCTGTTGCATCAGGGTCAAATCTTTCAAATGCCAAAAACTATAGCACTACAAAAATATCAAGTGACAACGATGACAACATCTAAAAATGTAACAATTTTATTCATTTGACATGATGGGGAAAAAACTAAATTAATTGACATGACATTCGAAATCGAAGTGAAATGCATGACAACAAAATATAGCTGAAGGCCATATTTATGTGAGGGCATTTGATAGCAAAACTAACAAGCTTTCGACCACAATTTGAAGTGGTAAAAAATTTACACATTGAAACAATGATTTTGAATTCCAAATATGTATAAAATGTTGATTAAAGCTCATCCTCTCCATCCGTCGATTTGGTGTACGAGCAATAAATATATGACTATTATAAAGTTTTCCACTTGCCAATTATCATTTGATACGGCCAAAACATGTCTCATCGAAATAATGGTTACATATCCCAGGTCTGTTTGGTTGGTGCGCACGATAACTCTCGAAGGGAGTATCCGATTTGATCCAAACGTGGTACATCTTCGATCGAATTCGGAGATGGGCAATATCGGTCCACTCCTTGTGGTAGCTTCTCCACAAAAGGTCAAAATTTAAAAAAAATATTTTACTGCACAGAAAGAGAAAGGATAATCCGATTTTGCTTCAACATTTGAAATTCTAATATAAGCGTGAGTGCACGGTCCACTCTACCTATTACACCCCCACAAATGGTCAAAATTTTGAATAATTATAACTCCTATAAATGTGATGCAAGAGTCCGATTGTCATCGAATTTCACACAACCCAATAATTTTATCAACCCAAGGTCTGGTGTTAAGATGTAATATATCGGTCCACCCCCAACTGTCGAAATTTTCCAAAAAATATTTTCCTGCACTGAAAGAGAGAGGATAATCCCATTTTGCTCCAACTTTGCAAATCCTAATATTTGCATCAGTGCTAGGTCCTTCTCGTACCTCCCCCATAACGGGTCAATATATTGAATAACCGTGAAACTTATAAAACGCGAAATGAGCATCCGATTCCTTTCAAACTTGGCTCCCCCAATTTTCCTATCAACACACGTTTTGCTTCGAAGATGGTAGAAATTCAGGTTAATATCCTTCAGGTTCCTCCCCCTCAACGGATCAAAATTTTGATACCAAAACCATCAAAAATGCGAATTAAGCATCAAGTTCCTATCAAATTTCAAAAATCCAGATATTTCTGCTAAACATCCTGGTGTTAAAATTTATAGAATGAAAGGAAAAAATTTTGGAAGTAGCATCAAATTTTAGATTTGTTTGAATTGGTCACCTTTGGCATGAATTATGGGCTTCAAACGGCCAAAAAACCATCACACGCTGCCCGAATGTTGCTTCGCGGTATTTTGGCCTATTCCTGGCGAAGTACTTGCTTGAGGTGATTTACACTTTGGTATTTTTAGTGCCAACCTTGCTTTCCAAAATACTCCAGACACAATAGTCCAACGGATTGGTTTCCGGAGATTTTGGTGGCCATTGTGCGCTGGAAATGATGCCAGAAACCTCATTTTGCAACCATTATTTGTGAGCGTGATGGTGCTGAGTCCTGTTGGAATTTTCAATGTTTTGAGTCTTATTTCTTTCTGCTGCGGCGTAAATTCTTGCATTTTTTGGAATATCAATGGCTTTACACCGAGCTCATTTTTCAATATTTGCCGAATAGAATATTCGATCACTTCGACGCGGGTTTCGATCAAGTCGCTTCTTTACTTTTCGAACCATTTCTGCTGATGTTACTGTCTTCTTCCGTCCACTTTCTTGACGTTGGGCTACGCTAAGCTATCAGTGTCACGGTAACTAGCGATGGTGCGAGACACAAAAGATTTATTCACATTTAAATGCTGGAGTGCTCTAACGATAACCACTTGTGGTTTTCCGGCCAAGTATAAAGAAATCACATAATGAGCTATCACTGGAATAATTTTAACAGCTGTGGGACGAGTGGCTTAGAAATGACAGCAGTCTCAAGGTGGTTGCACTTTTTCCATATCACCCTGCATTAAACCTTGACACTAGATCTTATGTTGGTGGAAGAATTAGAATGTGTGCAGCTCAGAATGAATCGGATGTTTGTTTCGCAATTTACGAGAGTTTGGGTTATTCCAAACTTTGACCCGTTGTGATGCTGGTACGTGGGCATAATATATAGTCTCTTACCAAATGTATCTATAATGCAGTACCCATTACTTTTAACACTTCAAGTAAATTCCCCTTTTATTACACAATAAAACACTCCTGCCACAAACTGCCACAATCGAATGAAATCATTGGTTGTTAAATCATTTCAAATGTTTTCAAATCTCAGAACAGCCACCACAGAAGCCACCAATGAATTGCGTTTAACTATTCCCCTAAATATTGGGATTGGGTGTACCTATGACACACATTTTTAGGGGGACATGAGGGGATAGAGAGCGCAGGTTGCTTGAATTAAATCACATTGGGTTTGTTTTGATATTTACACTTGTTAGGTGTAAAGTAAACGACTCTTAGCAATGTAAAATAACAACAACAAAGTATAGAAAAATATAATACTTGTATAAATTCAGTTTTAGTGTTTCTTTTTTTTAATATTTCAGGTTTTTTTTGCTAAAAATATTGTTTTTTTGGAGTATTCGAATATATTTTTTGAAATACATTGGTTATTAAAAATAAAGTTATTATAAATAACGTTCTTCATCGGTACTTTGTAAATCACACTAGCCTCCGGCGTATTTGTGTATTTATATATTTATTTTAACTTTTTAGGTCCATAAAATTATAGCTATTAAATATGGGTCATATGTAAGATGTCATGGGTATTTTAGTCACAAAGTCAAACGACAACATTTTTAAATTTTTCTTAAGTTTATTGAATGTAAGCAAAAAATGTCGGAAATAGCATTGAATTTTAGAATAAGTTTGGATTTGTTCGAATTGGTCACCTATGACACGAATTAAGGCCTTCAAACGGGCGATGAAACCCTCACACGCTGCCCGAATGTTGCTCTGCGGTATTTTGGGCAATTCCCGGCGAAGCGCTTGCTTGAGGCGTTCAACACTTTGGTATTTTTTAGTGCCAACCTTGATTTCCAAAATACTCCAGACACAATAGTCCAACGGATTAGTGTCCGGAGATTTTTGTGGTCATTGTGGGCTGGAAATGAAGCGAGGAACCTCATTTTGTAATCATTCTTGGGTGGCGCGTGCTGAGAATAATTTCGCGATAATATTCGGCATTTATTTAAATGCCACGGTCGATTGATACGAGGGGAGAGTGACCATCGGCTGTTATGGCGGCCCACACCATCACCATGGCCGGCGCTTGAGTTCTGGTGGCCAACCGAAAGTACACATTTTCAGCTGACCTCTTTGGCAAGTAAACACGATCATTTTGTTTGTTTACAAACTGGTGGACAACGAATGTTTTCTCATCAAAAAAAAAAAAAAAAAAAACAAATTCGGCAGTTCACCACTTTCGGCTTTTTCGAGTCTATTTTCTTTCTGTTGCGGTGTAAGTTCTTGCATTTTTTGGATTTTCAATTGCTCTACCCCGAGCTCATTTTTCAATATTTGCCGAATGGAATATTGCGATATGTTCAGCTCACGAGCCGGGTTTCGATCAAGTCGCTTCTTTACTTTTCGAACCATTTCTGCTGATGTTGCTGTTTTCTACCGTCCACTTCCTTGACGTCGGGCTACGCTATCAGTATCACGGTAACGAGCGATGGTACGAGACGCAAAATATTTATTCCCATTTAAATGCTGGAGTGCTCTAACGATAGCCACTTGTGGTTTTCCAGCCAAATATAAAGAAATCACACTATCACGCTTAAATTCCATCACGAATAACTTTTTTTCTGGAAAATGCTCACCAAAATGATTTTGTACGCTGATAAAGAATATGAGCTGTCACTGAAATTTTAAAAGCTGTCGAACGAGTTGCTTAGACAGCAGTCGGTAGTTGGTTGCAGTTTTTTTATTTCACCCTGTATATTAAGTTTGTCATTCACCTTGAAATGTTATATTGATAGGAAGTAGGTTGATAACATTTACTTATTTTACTTATCTTAGATCCGTAAAATTTTTAAAATTTAAGATGTTTCGGATGTTTTAGTCACAATAGCTCCCGATATTCGGTATTTTGATGATTTGTGTCACACAGTTAAGCGGAATTGTTGCAGAATTAGTGTTTTAATTTCGTAATGGGTACTACTTTCTATGGCAGAAAATTGTCTACAGATCAAAGCTTTCGTATGGCCCCCTTATATCGGCACTTTCCTATATTCAGTAATTTGATGATTTTATCGGCATTGTCCAACGGAAATATCTCAAGGTTGGTATTTGGTGTAGACAATACATACTATCTTCTCAGATAGAAAATTATTTACACAGGTCTACATTGTCCTATAGGCCTTATAAATATTAGCTTTTTTTATGAGTTATGTCACTATTTTGGGCGGACTTGTTCAAATTTGATATTTAGAGATCGTAATATATTTTTAAAAAAATATTGTTTCCACATGTATGATGATTATTCGAAAAGAAAAGCAATTGGGTTCAACATGGAGATGTTTTTCAGGGGAATCTTCATTCTATTCAAAAGGGTTGATGATCTACAGAAATTTTACCGCAAATTGAATTATTGTAAATGATGGGCCCTACCCGACTATAGCCTTTATATAAAATGTTTTGATATAAATTTTTCTAACATTTAAATATTTCCACTATTGTCTAACACAACATAACACCTTAATTTTGTTATTTATTTCAGCGAATAACATCCTGCGGTGCAAAAATCCACAATGGAGGTGCTAACTAAAATAACAAAAACACTGAAACATGTAATGTTCTCGTAATCCACACCCCCTTTTTGCTCCATCACATATAAGAAAACATCAACTGCTTCAACTGCTCTTGTTCAACAAAAATGAAAATCGGAAAAAAACGCGGTTCGTGACATGTTAACACTTCAAAGTTGGAATTCTTTTCTTTATTTGGCATTGAAAAAAGAAACAGCCAAACAAACCATAGACAGTGGATTGGCAGTTGGTGACGTTGAAGGAATGACTTGAAACCGCGAACATCAGGCAACAATTCAATTTCCAACCAAAAACCAACGGAATCAACTGAAGCCTGAATACTGAAGACTAAACAAACTGATAAAAACTTTCAGCGAATAAGAAGATGGTGTTGTTGCTGGATGGTGGGATGGTTGGCAGCATTTGGAAGATAACAAAAAAGAAGAACATGTTTTGTAAATTTCAAATGTGACAGAAGGGAGCTGGATTGGAAATCGAAATAAGTAAAAAATATTAATAGAATGGTGAGTATTTATAATTTATCTATGAATTTGGAAATATGATTTAAAAATTAGACGAAAATTGAATCGCAACATAAATGGAAACTAGAAGGGCTCAAGAAAAGAGACTGCTGTCATTTCTAAGCCAGTCGTCCGACAGCTGTTAAAATTATTCCAGCGACAGCTCATTATATTGTTTACAAGCGTACAAAAGCATTTTGGTGAGAATTTTCCAGAATAAAAGTTATTCTTGATGGAATTCCAAGCGTGATAGTGTGATTTCTTTATATTTGGCTAAAAAACCACAAGTGGCTATCGTTAGAGTACTCCAGCATTTATATGTGAATAAATCTTTTGTGTCTCGTACCATCGCTCGTTACCGTGATACTGGTAGCATAGCCCGACGTCAAGGAAGTGGACGGAAGAAACCAGCAACATCAGCAGAAATGGTTCGAAAAGTGAAGAAGCGACTTGATCGAAACCCGTGGCGCAGTGGCCGAAAAATGGCTCGTGAGCTGAACATATTGCAATATTCCATTCGTCAAATATTGAAAAATGAGCTCGAGTAAAGCCATTGGAATTCCAAAAAGTGCAAGAACTTACACCGTAACAGAAAGAAAATAGACTCAAAAGGACTCAAAAGGCTTCGCTTGGCCGAAAGTGATTAACTGCCGAAATTGGTTTTCTCCGTCTCCGATGAGAAAACGTTCGTTGTCCGGCAGTTTGTAAACAAACAAAATGATCGTGTTTTGCCAGAGAGGTCAGCTAAAAATGTGCACTTTCGGTTGGCCACCAGAACTCAAGTGCCGGCCATGGTGATGGTGTGGACTGCCATAACCGCCGATGGTCGCTCTCCGTTCGTATTAATCGCCCGTGGCATCAGAATAAATGCCGAATATTATCGTGAAAATATTCTGGAGGATGTACTAAAGCCCTGAGCACTCAAACATTTGGGCCGCAGACCTTGGACATTCCAACAGGACTCCACACTCGCCACCCAAGAATGTTTACAAAATGAGGTCCCTCGCTTCATTTCCAGCTCACAGTGGCCACCAAAATCTCCGGATACCAATCCTTTGGACTATTGTGTTTGTAGTAGTTTGGAAGGCAAGTTTGGCACCAAAAAATACCAAAGTGTCGTTCACCTCAAGCAAACGCTTCGCCGGGAATGGGCCAAAATACCGCAGAGCAACATTCGTGCAGCGTGTGATGGTTTAATTGACCGTTTGAAGGCCATAATTCGTTCCAAAGGTGACCAATTCGAACAAATCTAAACTTTTTCTAAAATTTTATGTTATTTCCGACATTTTTTGTTTTCGTTCGTTAAATTTAAAAAAAAATGTAACAATTATGGCGTTTGACTTTTGACTTTTTTATCTGACCGTATATGTCATTGATCTAACAAGCACTTTTGGAAATACTTAACTTAATTTTGGTCCTAGGCTGGAAAACTGAGTCCATTTTTTTTAAATTTCGATAAGTGATTCCGCTATTATATTTTATTTAGCCCCTCTTCTGGTTCCAAAATTATACCCTTTAAACCTTGAGTATGGTTATTACCCTGAAAAGTATTCCTAGAATAAATTCAATGTTAACATTAAACTACCTATCAGTCTATGAGGTCCATTTAAAATCGCCCTCTCCTGTTTTCCAACTTTTAGTAAAATCAACTTTACTTAATTGCTTTATTACTTCCCAGCCCCAACCCCAATAAACATAATGACTTTAAAACCGGGCGCGAACCAAAAAAAAAAATATGATTTAAACCAGGACAATAGCAGCGAACAGCAGAGTGTCAGACGTGAAATAGCGAGAAAAAGTAATTTTCCAACTTTTTTAACTTTGTTTCATACTTTCAACTTTGTTAGCGCAGAAAAATCAAAAAACGCAAAACAATGGTGAACACACACACACACGTACGTTTACAAAAAGAAGGAACGCACTCACAAACAAACAAAACAAATAGATAGAAAAACGACAACAACCAGATCTTAATTCAATGCACATTTGTTGTCTGCACCGAAACGAAGAAAAAAACTACGAGCGAATAAATATATAAACTGCTACACACACATTCATTCATCAGTTGAATGGTAAAAGTTTTCATGGAAATGAAATCAAGGCACAGTGGGGCAAAAATATCAAAAATACCTCCAACCAGCAAAACATTAATTTTTCCACCTCAAAATGTGCAAAAATTTTGAGAAAATTAATAACATTTTGAATAACATCTCATATTGAGTACGCACGATGTATGTGGGGGTGAGCTATAGCTATATCTGAACCGATCTTCAAAAAATTTGACATACTAGCTTCCAGACTCAATTCGGTCGTAAGTGCCAAATTTCATCCAATTTGGGCAAATATTAGACGTTTGGTGCACAATCAAAGGTAAATCGGACGAAGTTATATATGGGAGCTATATCCAAATCTGAACAGGTCTCTATAAAATTAGCAAATGTATTTCCTAGCTGTATTTGATATAATTCCCCAAATATTGTTGTTACAGTATGCATGTTACGGCAGCGGAGGACAAAAATAAAAAATCGGATGAACAATATATATGGGAGCTATAGCTATATCTGAACCGGTTTCCATCAAATTTGGCATACTTATTTTCAGGTCCAATCTGATCGTACGTGCAAAATTCCATACTATTCGGACTGATATTACACGTTTGGTGCACAATAAAAGGCAAATCGGACGAAGATATATATGAGAGCTATATCTAAATTTTGACCGATTATCACCAATTTCCATATGGTTCGTCCTTGGACCAAACAAATGATTTGTGCAAATAGGGCAATAAATGCGAACTGTACTTTGTTTACAAAATTAAATGAACAGACGGACGGACGGACGGATATGCATAAATCGACTCAGAATGTGATTCTATGCAGATCATCAAAAGGAACTATGGGTCTATCTCGTTTCCTTTTTCCTGTCGCAAATTATTTAGGGGTTCAAATTAACCAAAAACAGAAAAAATTTCCTGATCACGCAATTGAAGCCAATGGACAAAAATTTTGGTTTATTTTACCTTTAAATATTGTCCGATGGCCGTCAAAATTGGCCCTGAACTCTAACTCCATGCACAATTCCGTTTCGTTTGGTACATATTTGTGGACTTTAAATATTTTGCGATCATCTTCAAAAACAATAGTCTGCTATTCTGACCTTTACCCCACCTTCATTTTCAAGTTCGTGAGAATCGGGCCATAATTGCGACCTGTAGAGTGATTACAAATTAACATGGACAGACGGACGGACGGACATACATAGTTAGATCGACTCAGCTCGACGAGATAGGAAGATCCATATATACTTTCCTATGTGGGAAACCAATATTTCGAGGTGTTACATAATTTTTGGCCCAATCAAACTTATAGTACCCCCAACACATGGTGTTGTAGGGTATAAAAATATCTTACGAAATTAGAAAATTCCTGAAGTTTTTAAGCTTTATTTTTAAAATATATTTCAAGCAATTCCTTTTTAAAAATCGTTGATTTTAATTTAATTATTTTTAAAAGAATTCTCGGCAAAGAATCGTGGATTTTGTATAAACATTTTTGTAGATTTTCTTAATCAAGGAAATCCAAAATCGGGAATTTTTGAAAAATATTTTGTAAGTACTTTCACAAATTCTTTGGCTGGAATTGTTGAAATGTTTCAATTATGTTCTAACAATTAAGAATATTTTTATTTATTTCGAATATTTCCCACTGAAAGAAATATTTGACATATTTTTATCAAAATCATGGACTTTTTAACAATTTAATATTTAAGACGATTTTGACAACAAATTTATCTAAATGTTCAAGAGTTACAGATTTTTACAAACAAACTATTTTGATACAAGGTCGATATATTCTATACCTAAGGTCTGTTGCCTTCCACATGTTGTTTTATTAAGCAATTCCCAAGTGAAAATCCAGACAGGAGCCGAGATAGTCTTAAAATTGGTTTGCTCACATTTAAATTACACAGCTGTTTTCAATTCATGTATTTTTTAAACTAATAATCATCTTCCCAAATTATTTAATTAATTTAAATTCCAGATTCTCTTGGATTATTATGTCTAGAAAAATAAACTACATCAGCCAAGAAAATCTTCTTTCGAAATTCCGACAGACCGAAAAATACTCTCTTTGATGTTAACAAATTTTTCATTTTCCTATAAATTTTTAAAATTCATTATGACACATTTTACTAAAAGGCAAAAAAAGGAAACTCCTGCATCCCACAATTTGCTGTTCATTTTTCACGCCCACAGTACGGCATATAATTTAAGCATTAATCCGCTTGCTGGCAGGCTGGCTTGTATGGCAATGAAAAGTGAATTTAAAAGCAATTTCAATTTTTAAAATTCAATTTCACAACAAACCTCAACGAAATGTGTTCTAACAACGGCAATGGCAGCAGCAGCAACACCATCAGCCACAACAACGACAACAAAACAACAAAATAAAAGATTTACAAACCGAAGCAACGGCAGGCAGTAGTAGTGCCATCAGCAGCTGTAGTAACAGGAGCAGCAGCCACAACAACAATAGCAACAATACAGTTCTTTTTTTTTTTTTTGGAAGTATTTGTGCGTATCATTTGCTATTTGGCTTCCCCTCACTCTGAACGATAATGTCTTCTCTCCAAAATATATCCTGCAATGCAAGCACTTCGGATGTGAATAAAAATAACAACAGCAACAACACCAAAAAACCAACTGCTAAAATGATAAATGAGTTTGACTTCAACGACGTTTACATTCCACAACCCACTCCATGCCACACCACACCAACACACATACAACTTTCAACCTTTTGTCTCGTGCGTGTGGCTTTGTGTGTGTATGTGTGCGTGGGTGTGTGGTCTAAAGGTCTGACACTTTCGTTGTCAACGTAACTACCACCTACCCTTTTTCGGAAAATTTGCTATTGCGTTCGTAGCTTAAGATAATTGCCGAAAAGTTCTGTGGAAATGCATTTGTTTTCTGTTGATTTGGAAACGAAGTACAAAGGGGAAGGAGAGAAAGGTTATGCTTTGAGGACTGTTATGGGTCGAAATTTGGAAAACAGAAATTTTTTGACTGAGGTCAAAATCTGCAATGGAAGATAGTTATAAAAGGGTAATAGGAAATTTCAGTACCCATCACAAGTAATTGTATGCCATCGAAAGAAAATGTCGATCAGCGATGACACAAAGAATGTTCCACTTAAATAAGCACAAAGAGTCATAGATAATCTAAAAATTAGACCTGTAATTTTCTTGGACTGTACTATTTCCCTGTGATTTTTGCCAAAAGCTGATCCTGAATTCGATACATCTCCTTTACTCGTGGTAGTAATATTACAAATTTCGTTTGCTCAGAGACTCGCAATAAAACTTGTTCTAAAATATGTCTTCCTATGATACTTAAATCAAGACATGTATAAAGAGAGATTTCGACTTCGATTGGAAATGTGTTAAATTAGCAGTAAAAAACATAAATTCACAATTATCACTTCTAATCAGAGCACATGTTTGCCCGTTTTAATTCGGGAGCGAAAGTTGCTCGCGAGCGGAAGGGTTCCCAGAGTGAGAGATTTCCAAAAACTTTAATTTTAATTTTTATACCTACACCACAAGGTGGTCAGGGTATTATGTCTTTGTGCATTTGTTTGTAACAGGCAAAAGGAAACGAGATAGACCCATAGTTCCTTTTGATGATCTTCATATTGATGAAATTGAGATGAAATTTTCCAAGCAACATTTGTTTGGCCTAAGGACGAACCCTATTGAAATTGGAGATAATCGGTAACAATTTAGATATAGCTCCCATATATATCTTCGTCCGATTTGCTTTTTATTGTGCACCAAACGAGTAATATCAGCCCGAATAGTATGGAATTTTGCACATACAACCAAATTAGGCCTAAAAATAAGTATGCCAAATTTTATCGAAATCGATTCAGATATAGCTATAGCTCCCATATATATTGTTCATCCGATTTATTGTATTTGTTACCCACAGCCGTAATATGCACTCCGTAACAACGATATTCAGGGAAATATATCAAATACAGCTCAGAAAACAATCATTCTTTAATCTACGGGAAGTGCCAAAGAAGTTACTTTTGGAGATGAAAATTAGATGACTGTAGTGGGACAATAGAATTGTTATTGCAAATCGACCAACTATCGACGTTTCACAAGCAGGAAGCGACAAAGTAGTGTAATATTAGACGATGGAGTTAGAAACTCACATCCAAATGCTTGCAGGGAATTTTGTCTCGTGTGTGTGGCTTTGTGTGTGTGTGTGCGTTGGTGTGTGGTCTAAAGGTCTGACACTTTCGTTGTCAACGTAACTACCACCTACCCTTTTTCGGAAAATTTGCGTAGCTTAAGATAATTGCCGAAAAAGTTCTGTGGAAATGCATTTGTTTTCTGTTGATTTGGAAACGAAGTACAAGGGGGCAAGGAGAGATAGGTAATGCTTTGAGGACTGTTATGGGTCGAAAAGTGGAAAACAGAGAATTATTAACTGAAGTCAAAGTCCACCATGGAAGACAGTTACAAAATGGTACTAGGGAATTTCTGTGCCTTTTACAAGTAATTGTATGCCATCGAAAGAAAATGTCGATCAGCGATGACACAAAGAATGTTCCCATATATATTGTTCATCCGATTTATTGTATTTGTTACCCACAGCCGTAATATACACTCCGTAACAACGATATTCAGGGAAATATATCAAATACAGCTCAGAAATATCTTTGCCAAATTTTATCGAGATCGGTTCAGATTTGGATATAGTTAACATATATATTTTTATCCGATTTCAAATTAATTTCGCACCAAATGGGCAATACAAGTCCGAATTTAAAAGATACAAATGCTTCGGCATATTTAGTCCTTTGAATTTTAAATTAGAATTATAATCATAACGTGTATGATTGAATTCTCCCATAAAAACGTTTAATTGTTATGTGGAGCTCAACTAAATTAGCAAAGTGGTGTAGGGTATCCTAAAATCGGCGCCGCCCGACTTTAGGACTTTCTTTACTGGTTTTTGATTTCTGGAGGGGCGAAATTCTCAAAGAAAATATTTTACTTCACAGAAAGAAAAAGGATAATCCGATTTTGCTCCAACTGTCCAAGTCCAAATATTTATATCAGTGCTAGGTGAAGTGCGAAAATGGCCGTCAAGTACCTCCCCACAAAGTGTTAAAATTTGGAATAATTATACCACTTATAAAATGTGATATTAGGGTCCAATTATCTTCAAATTTCACAGATCACAAAATTTTTATTAACCCAAGATCGGGAGTGACGATGGGATTTATCGGTCCACTTCCGCTAGTACCACCCCCCGCTCCTCCCAACAAACGGTCAAAATTTTGAATATAAACAAGTTAAAAAGCAGTAAGTTCGGCCGGTCCGAACTTTGTATACCCTCCACCATTTGGAACGAATTTGGAAGTAAAATCGTTAAAAATTATGTTTTTTTTTTTTTTTTTTTTGATATTGAATATAGCCGTTATATTAGTGTCTATAAGACGTGGGCCTATATGGGCATTGTTTGTCATAAGTCATTACCATATTTAAATTCGAAACTTGAAATAAACGGGGAATAATGTAGCTAAAATCATCAAAATATCGTATATATGGAGGTAGCGTTATATACAGCTCCGAAGACCTCAACCAGCATAGACAATTTTCTGCCATAGGCTGTAGCATCCATTACAAACTTCAAACACGCGTCTCAAACAATTTCGGTGGGTATTGTACCTAAACTAGTCAAAATACCAAATACAGGGAGGTACTGGTATGTGGGGCCTATACGAAGACCTGGAACTGCATAGACAGTGGTCTGTCACAGACTGTAGTTCCCATTACGAGCTCTAAATACGTAATTTGAAACAATTCCGGTGAAAAATGACACTTAAATCATCAAAATACCGAATATAGGGAGGTACCGTTATATGGGCAATTTTCTGTCTCAGGCTGTAGTATCCATTACGAACTTCAAATACCAAATTTTAAACAATTCCGGTTAATAATGTCGCTAAAATCATCAAAATACCGAATATAGGGAGGTACCGTTATATGGGGGGCTATACGAAGACCTGCACAGACAATTTTCTGTATTAGGCTGAAATATCCATTTCTAACTTCAAATACCAAATTTGAAGCGATTCCGGTGAATAATGTCGCTTAAATTATCAAAATACCGAATATCGGGAGGTACCGTTATATGGAACTAATGAAAACGTGGACCTACATGGCCCATTTACCAACTTAACCTGCCTACTAAAATTTTAGCCTTCTATCTCAATTCGTTCGAAATATAGCGTGATTACAACAGACAGACGGACATGGCTAAATCGACTTAGAATTTTACGCTGATCAGGAATATATATACTTTGTTGGGTCTAACATGAATATTTCGAGGAGTTACAAACGGAATGACAAAGTTAATATACCCTCCATAGTATGGTGGAGGGTATAAAAAGAGATTCATAAAACACGACATTAATTTCCGATTCCATTTAGACTTTAAATATTTCTATCAACATAAGATCCTTTATAAAGATGATAGAGATCGGAACATTCCTCCTGGTACCTCCCTCACGAAGGGTCAACATTTTAAATTGTTTTAACTCTCATAAAATGTGAAGTATGCATCCGATCCTCTTCAAATTTCACACCTCTCATTATTTCTACCACCACAAGATCTGTTGTGAAGGTGGTATATAGCGGACTTCTCCCTCTGGAAAGGTCCAATATCGGCCCACTCCGTCAAGTATCTCCCCCACAAAGCATTTAAATTTGGAATAATTATATTATTTAAAAAATCTGATATAATTATCTTCAAATTTTACCGATCACAATATTTTTATTAACCCAAGATCTAGTGTGAAGATGGGATTTATCGGTCCACTCCTTCTGATACCTCCCCCGCAAACGTTCAAAATTTTAAATATCCAAGAAGTTCATAAAACGCGAAATTAATTTCCGATTCCATTTCCGATTTGGTACATCGCAATATTTCTGTCAACACAAGGTCTTTTATAAAGATGATAGAGATCGGACTATTCCTTCTGGAATCTCCCTCACAAGGGGTCAATATTTTGAATAATTAAAACTCGTATATCATGCAGAACACGTCAGTGATTTCCATCAAACTTCGCGTATCTTAATATTTTTGTTGCCTATATTTGGATCATCTCCTTCTGATCCTTCGGATTGGTATCCGGATATTTTGTTGGCCATTGTGCGATGGAAATGATGCGAAAAACCTCATTTTTTAACTATTCTTGGATGGCGCGTGCTGAGTGCGATGGTCCTGAGGCCAAAATGCTTGAGTGCCCAAGACACGGTCGATTAATACGAGCTGAGATCGACCTGTAATGGCTGTAATGGCACCATGACCGGCACTTGAGTTCTGGTGGCCAACCGAAGATGCACATTTTTAGCTGACCTCTTTGGCAAGTAAACTCGATCATTTTGTTTGTTTTGCTGCTCAGCGAATGTTTTCTCATCGAAGAGGCAGTTCACCACTTTCGGCCAAGCGAAGCAACTCTTTAGCTCTTCTGAGTCTATTTTCTTTCTGTTGCGGTATAAGTTCCTGCACTTTTTGGAATTTCAATGGCTTTATCCCGAGCTAATTTTTCAATATTTGCCGTATGGAATACTGCGATATTTTCAGCTCACGAGCCATTTTTCGGCCACTGCGATGCCGGTTTCGATCAAGTCGCTTCTTTGCTTTTCGAACCAATTCTGCTGATGTTGCTGTTTTCTTCCGTCCACTTCTTTGACGTCGGGCTTCTTCTGCTTCTTTCTTTTTTACTTCTGTACTTTTCGAACCATTTCTGCTGATGTTGCTGGTTTCTTCCGTCCACTCCCTTGATGTCGGGCTACGCTACTAGTATCACGGTAACAAGCGTTGCTACGAGACACAAAAGATTCATTCACATTTAAATGCTGGAGTGCTCTAGCGACAGCCACTTGTGGTTTTCCGGCCAAATATAAAGAATTCACACTATCACGCTGGAATTCCATCACGAATAACTTTTTTTCTGGAAAATTTTCACCAAAATGCTTTTGTACGCTTGTAAACAATATAATGAGCTGTCTCTGGAATAATTTTAAAAGCTGTCGAACGAGTGGCTTAGAAATGTTTTTTCCATCTCACCCTGTATATAAGTAAGGCTGTTTATGCAATTCCGATACAAAGCTCTTAGTATTTTAATTTACATTGGAAGATAACAAAAATTGGAAGATAACCAAAATATAACAAAGGTAAATTGTGTCTTCACCCGATCTTCCTTTTGAGCCTGAAGCATCAGTCTTCACAAGTTGACCTAAATTCTTATCAGTTATATATATTGTTAATTGAAACCACAACAGTTCTTAGCATTAAAAAATCTATATAACCTTGTTAGTGCCGATTCCACAAAGAAACCATAAACAGAATCCCAAACGTATGCAACCGCAAAAATCTCCAATCAGTAAATTTAATTGAGTGTAAAGATTCATGCAACACTTTTGCGCCAAACTACCTACGCCCCCACCCCCAATACAGTCGCTCAACAAAACCATTTTACAACCAAAAATGTTCCTATAATAAGTGCACACATACATATGTACCCCCCCCCCCCCCCCCCCCCCCGCTCCATCCTTTCCCTTATCCAAAATGTTGCATGCAATTTAAGCGTGTTTTTCTGATTGCTTTAGGATTTCTTATTCAATTTACGAGCATTTCACATTCAATAATTCCAATGGCGTTGACGCATCCTTCCCGCACCAGCGGCGGCATTGGCAAAATATCGGAAATTGGGATAAAACATCATTAGTTAGTTAAAACGTTTGCCAAAAAAGTGACTAGAAATGCAATTGCCGTCAAAATAATGAGCAAATAAATTCGGATGTGAGGGTATATGTGTGTGTGTTTGGTAAATATTAAATAAATGTTTAGTGTTGTGGAAGTGGAATGGCGTAATTCGATGACGTAACATACATTTGGCTTAGTTAAGTTTTCGAGGTAATCAATTGGAGATAATTTTGATCAGAAAATCTGCAAATGTTATAGGATTATCGCAGTTGATTGGAAAAAAATGTCATCTCATTACGTGTTCAAAATCGATACGCCAGTGAAAAACGCATACCAAATAATCGTATTATGAGAATGTTTTCAGTATCAATTTCCAAATCCTTAAAAAATCTTAAGAAAACTGTCTCCAAAAAAAGTTAAATAAAATTGAAAAATCACTCGATTCATATTTAGAAATGCATGCTAAAGGCTTCGGACATAGGCAGCTCTGGTTTATTCTACAAGAGTTAGGTTTTTGTTCGGGAAATTTACGTACTACCGTAGCTTACACATTTATTTTATTATACAATGTTTCGAACTTGGTCTAATGGTTGTACTTTCGAAATCTCCAACTAATCTGAAAGGATCTTTTGTGGTTGGGTACGAAACCCATGTCTAATGATGATGAGGGTATTCACTACTCAGGTTAAAACTTATATCTTCCAGTATAATTATACTTTATTGGCATTCTAATCTGGTGATTGCCACCTTGATAAGTTGCCAGGCTTCGGGTGAGATATTTGACTACTCGCTTGTCAGCTGTTTCCCCATTATCATCGTTGTTATGTTCGGAATCAAGTCGCTTGTTGTCTCAATAAACGAGACTCAAGATCCCATTATTCCCCTTTATCAAGAGGTAGGGAGCGATTTTATCGTTGTCCACAATAATTAAAATATTTTTATTTTTACACTACTTATATCTCCTTCTAACCACGAAATTCTGTAACTCTGGGCTTAGTAAAATTTCACAGTCGAAATTCATCACCTTAATTCACAGATCCAGCAGCTCTTACTGGGAAATTTAGTCGCGGTTGCTGATGTAAGGACATATGAAAATAATTTTTGTACCCGTACATCAGGAAAGTTGACTGGTTGTCTGAAGTGTCGTTCCCGAATCCAGACCAATTTTTCTAATGGAGAAATGGTTTGATCTCAGTGAAATTCGAAAGAGCTTAACCTGATTCAACAGGGAAAATGAGGAGCAGTCAATTTTATCTCCAGACGCTGATGCTCTTTAGATATTTCTTGGGGCCAAATGTCACAAATTCCGGTGGGGATTTAATCCAATTCAATTAGTTATTAACCAACAGAATATATCTTTCAACAGCGAGAAGGACACTCCCTTCAGCTCGTCTATGGGAGATAGCCTCCCTGCAGCTCGTCTATGGGAGATAGCCTCCCTGCAGCTCGTCTATGGGAGATAGCCTCCCTTCAGCTCGTATATGGCAGAAAGCCTCCCTGCAGCTCGTCTATGGGAGATAGCCTCCCTGCAGCTCGTCTATGGGAGATAGCCTCCCTGCAGCTCGTCTATGGGAGATAGTCTCCCTGCAGCTCGTCTATGGGAGATAGTCTCCCTGCAGCTCGTCTATGGGAGATAGTCTCCCTGCAGCTCGTCTATGGGAGATAGTCTCCCTGCAGCTCGTCTATGGGAGATAGTCTCCCTGCAGCTCGTCTATGGGAGATAGCCTCCCTGCAGCCCGCCTGCAGCTCGTATATGGCAGAAAGCCTCCCTTCAGCTCATATATGGCAGAAAGCCTCCCTTCAGCTCATATATGGCAGAAAGCCTCCCTTCAGCTCGTATATGGCAGAAAGCCTCCCTGTAGCTCGTATATGGCAGATAGCCTCCCTACAGCTCGTATATGGCAGATAGCCTCCTGCAGCTCATATATGACAGACTGTCTCCATCTAGCTCGTCTATGGCAGCCCGTCTATGATTGCTCCCTTCATTCAGTCTATGATTGACTCCCTTCATCCGTATATGGTAAACTCCCACAAGTTCTAGTTCGTCTTTGGCAGATTTCCTCCCGCTCGTCTATCATAGAATCTTCCCACCAGCTCTTCCCATCATCACGCCTAGGAGAGACTCCTTAAGCCTGCTCGTCTATGACAGACTTCTCCCACTTCATGCATGTGATAGACTGCTTAAACCAGTTCGTCTAAGAAAAATTTTTCGTATCAGCCCCTCTATGACACATTGCATCCACCGACACGCCAGTGATAGACTCCTACAACCAATTCGTCTCTAATAGTGTTCCAGCCAGCACGCCTATGATTGCCTGTAATTCTCTTCCTGATCGTCTAAGATAAACTCTCCCTTTATCTTGTATACGATAGACACTCTCTAAGACACTCCCTAAAACTCATATTTAATAGTCTCTTTCACCAGCTCGTCTATCAAAGAGAGACCCCCTGCCAGCTCGTCTATGAAAGAGACTCCTTGTCAGCTAGTCTACGAGAGAGACTTCCTGTCAGGTCGTCTATGAGAGAATCTCTCTGTCAGCTCATATATAAGATAGTCTCTCGGTCAGCTCGTCTAAGAGAGAGACTCCCTGTCAGGTCGTCTATGAGAGAGGCCTCTGTCAGTTCATCTACGAAAGTGACTCTCTGTCAGCTCATTTATGAAATAGAGATAATTTCCCATCAACTCTTATACGATAGACACTCTCTTAAACTCCTTTATGAGAGACTTTCTTCCAACAAAACTGTTTGTCACCACGTCTATAAGAGATACTCCCTGTAAGATCGTCTATGAGAGATACTCCCTGTCAGCTCATCTATGTCAGATGCTCCCTGTCAGCTCATTTTTAATAACGACTACCTCCACCTATTAAAAAGACTCCCTGTAGGTCGTCTATAAAGAATCACCTAAGCGTTACTGGAACTTTAAGCCGTCTACAAAGACTCCCTTGAGTACGTCTACAAACAATTGTCAATTGTGCAACTATAAAAGCTGCTGTCAGCTTATCTACAGAGACTTTCCGGCGCTCGTCTATAGAGTTCATCCAACAACTATAAGGACTCCCCTCAACTTGCCTAAGAAGACTACCACTAGCTCGTCTATTCATACTTCTTTCAGCTCATCTAATGACATACCTCACCTACCGCCAGCTCGTCTATTCATACTTCTCTCAGATCGTCTAATGACATACCTCTCTGTCAGTTTTTAAAAATTAGCTAGTCCTAAAGACTCCCCTCAGCTAGTCCATAAAATTCTCGTCAGCTGGTCTATAACGAATCCCCTTTTCACCTCTATAGCCTATAAAGCCTACAAAGACACCCCTCAGTTCGTTAAATTTGTATTGATATTTTTATATAAACAAGATTTTCTAAAAACATACCCCTTTCCCACCATCTCGAATAAAATTAACAAAAAAATCTCCTTCCATTAAAGTTTCTAAAAAAATATTATTTATATAACTTTTTTGATCTAATAAAAAATGTAATCTATTGTCGAAATGCTTCAGTGAATAATTTATTTTTCAATTTTCATTTTCACGACCAAAAAAAAGAGAAGAAATCTACAGTCATATCAAATTACATAGGAAGCAATTTAAAGGCAGAAGCCACTCCTATCCGAAATTCTATTTTTGTTGCTGCGTTTTCTGTTGAAAATAAAAACGAAATCAACAACAACAAATTTCAAATTCCATTAATTTAAATTTGTCATCAAGGCAAATTAGTATCACCGAGGTAGTTGTGGTTGAAGGTGGTGGTGGTGGTGGATGGTTGGTTGATTCAAAGTATTGCGGTCTAAAAGCAAATATATTCCTCAAAAACACACACACATACATGCACAAATACACGGTTGGAATGGGAATAGATCAAGAATGTTGTGTGTGTGTGTTTGATGATTGAATGAGTGATGAGCAGGCAGGCTGCTATCAAGTAGACAATAAAACGAAATGTATGCGGTTTATTTTTCTCTTCTCTCCAACCTTAACCAGACTAATTTAATGCAAATAAGTCAAACCAAATGAGAGATACATGAATGAACCAATGGAAATTTTAATTAACATTAGTCCGTCTCAAACAGAATCAACGCCATCAGGTGTGTAGGTGTGTAGTGGGTGAGGGGTTGGGGACATAATTGTGGTTGATGAGGAGCAAATTTGAAGGTATTCTTTGAAAACAGTTATTGGAGGTCTCTACAGATAAATCAATGGGTGCATTTATGGACGGGCTAATGGGTGTTAACATAGTCTAGCCGATTGGAGTTTTATAGACGAGTCTATGGGAGTTTTTTAGATGAGGGGTATTAAGGATGAGCTAATCATAGACCAGCCGATTGGAGTATTATAAACGAGCCTTTAGTAGTTTTTATAGATGAGACGATATAAATCTTTATGGACTTTATAGAACAGATAGGCATCTTTAAAAGCCTACCGTCTTAATCGACAAGGTGATAGGCTTCATTTTAGACTCTTGATTTGGGAGACTCTATCGACGAGCTGATCTAGTATATTTTGACTAGCTGTTGGAGGTCTATATAGACGATATTGGGAGAGTTTTTATAGACCAGCTAGAAGGAGTCCCTGTGGAAGAGTTGGAGGAAATCTCTATACATTAGCCGGAGGGAGCCGTTGTAAGATTAGTTTTTCTTACCCTGTTTAATCTCACCTCAAAGCAAACTACCACAACACATTGGTGCTGCAGCTAAAAAGAAAAAAAGAACACTTCCCCATCGACTTCCCATTCAACTCTTACTTTCTTTTTTTTTACCTTTTCTTCATTTGCATTTCACATCTGAACGAAAAAAAAAAACTCTCAACATCAGTTCGACAGTTGTTCAATAGCCTTTTTATGCATCATTCCTGAGGAGAATACCAAAACCCAGATAGATTGAAATGACTAGCTGAAAAAAACGAGAATTTGCTTCTTTGCCTCAAAGTTATGGTTAATCAGTTACGTATAGCCACATATTATTGGATTTTTTGGTCACTTCAATGGACATTATTTGAATAGAAGATCGAAAAGGTAGATTACGGAAAATGTTGGTTTTCTTGTAGTTTTTCTTACGTATCTAGTTGCTCAAATATTCATGAAGATTTAAATAGTTCTTATGTGTTTGATTAGGTATTTTTAATTAAAACAGGAAGAGATAGAAGGCAGATCGATTTCTTCCATTCCAAATGCAAAGGAGTCAATAGAAATAAGGTCACTGTGTTGTCTGCTGATAGACGACAAACAGGGCTTCCAACAAATGACAGACAGGTTTAAAAAAACTCAAATCAGAACAAATGACCTTCTGGCCAGGAGGTCTTATCATAGACGACCAGAAGGTCTTATCATAGACGACCAGAAGGTCTTTTCATAGACGACCAGAAGCTCTTCTCATAGACGACCAGAAGGTCTTCTCAGAGACGAGCAGAGAGTCTTCCGGTGAAGACTGGAAGGTCTTTCCATAGAAGACCAGAAGTTCTTCCCATAGGAGACCAGAAGGTCTTCTCATAAGAGACCCGAAGATCTGCTCCTGGTCTTCTTTCAGAAGATCAGCAGGTGGTCCTCTCATAGAAGACAAGAAGGTCTTCTTATAGAATACCAGAAGGTCTTCTTAGAGAACCGAAGGTCTTCCTTAGAGGACCAGAAGGTCTTCTTATAGAAGACCAGGAGGTCTTCTTATAGAAGACCAGAAGGTCTTCTTATAGAAGACCAGAAGGTCTTCTTATAGAAGACCAGAAGGTCTTCTTATAGAAGACCAGAAGGTCTTCTTATAGAAGACCAGAAAGTCTTCTTATAGAAGACCAGAAGGTCTTCTTATAGAAGACCAGAAGGTCTTCTTATAGAAGAAAAAAAGGTCTTCTTTTAGAAGGCCAGATGGTCTTTTTATAGAAGACCAGAAGGACTATTATAGAAGATCAGAAGGTCTTCTTATAGAAGACCAGAATGTCTTCTTATAGAAGCCAGAAGGTCTTCTTATAGAAGAAAAAAGGTCTTCTTTTAGAAGGCCAGATGGTCTTTTTATAGAAGACCAGAAGGACTTCTTATAGAAGATCAGAAGGTCTTCTTATAGAAGACCAGAATGTCTTCTTATAGAAGCCAAAAGGTCTTTTCATAGAAGACCTTCTGGTCTTCTTATAGAAGACCAGATGGTCTTCTCATAGAAGACCAGATGGTCTTCTTATAGAAGTCCGGAAGGTCTTCTCATAGAAGACCAGAAGGTCTTCTCATAGAAGACCAGAAGGTCTTCTCATAGAAGACCAGAAGGTCTTCTCATAGAAGAGCCGAAGATCTTCTCATAGAAGACCCGAATGTCTTCTCCTAGAAGAGCCGAAGATCTCATAGAAGAGCCGAAGATCTTCTCGTAGAAGACCAGAAAGACTTCTCGTAGAAGACCAGAAGGTCTTCTCGTAGAAGACCAAAAGGTCTTCTCGTAGAAGACCAGAAGGCCTTCTCGTAGAAGACCAGAAGGTCTTCTCGTAGAAGACCAAAAGGTCTTCTCGTAGAAGACCAGAAGGCCTTCTCGTAGAAGACCAAAAGGTCTTCTCGTAGAAGACCAGAAGGCCTTCTCGTAGAAGACCAAAATATATCTTCATAGAAGACCGGAAGGTCTTCTTCGTAGAAGACCAGAAAGTCTTCTCGTAGGAGACCCGAAGGTGGTCCGCTCATAGAACACCTGAAGGTGGTCTGCTCATAGAACACCTGAAGGTGGTCTGCTCATAGAACACCTGAAGGTGGTCTGCTCATAGAACACCTGAAGGTGGTCTGCTCATAGAACACCTGAAGGTGGTCTGCTCATAGAACACCTGAAGGTGGTCTGCTCATAGAACACCTGAAGGTGGTCTGCTCATAGAACACCGGAAGGTGGTCTGCTCATAGAACACCGGAAGGTGGTCTGCTCATAGAACACCGGAAGGTGGTCTGCTCATAGAACACCGGAAGGTGGTCTGCTCATAGAACACCGACCGGAAAGTGGTCTGCTCATAGAACACCGGAAGGTGGTCTGCTCATAGAACACCGGAAGGTGGTCTGCTCATAGAACACCGGAAGGTGGTCTGCTCATAGAACACCGGAAGGTGGTCTGCTCATAGAACACCGGAAGGTGGTCTGCTCATAGAACACCGGAAGGTGGTCTGCTCATAGAACACCGGAAGGTGGTCTGCTCATAGAACACCGGAAGGTGGTCTGCTCATAGAACACCGGAAGGTGGTCTGCTCATAGAAGGTGGTCTGCCAAGAACGTACCGTCTTCGAAGTCACTTATATTATTTCAATACAAAATATCCAGGACCGACACATATTTTATTCCGCAAAACGAAGTAACTTCAGTAGAGGAACGAATTAATAATACTTTGTATATACCAGTTGTTCCTTGTTGTAAATCCCCAAATTAATTTTTTCCAAGTACATAAAACTGTCGATTAAAAGACAAGCTCCATTCAAAAACGTTTTTGTTAGCAACTCTAAAACAAAAGTTCCTATTTTACTTTTGACTTTCGTCTGTCTAACTTCCGACGAAAAACACTGCAAAACTTCTTGTTGTAATTTTCCGTTTTACTTACGTTGTAATGTTTTTTATTCTCTCTCCAACCATGTTTTGTTGTCCACTGCATTGCATTTTTTCTTCGTTTTTCCTCCCTCTCCATTGTTGTTTTGTAATCCTTTTACTTAGACTAACTGTAATTTTTAACAAATTATGCAGATTTTTCCAAAGCGGAAACAAAAGCTCAAACAACACATTTTAAACAATGGGGAAAAATTCTCTGTTTAGGACAACAGAGTAGAATGGAGCTGGCTAGTCTTCGGATAAGTTTCGCACAGAGAGATCTCACTTGCATACATGCGGAAAATTCATAGTCTGAGAGACATGGTTTCCGGCAGTTTGTCTGGCTGTCGCAGGGAGACATAAAGTATAAGGATGGGAGATGTACATATCAGAAACACTCATTGTGAGATGGTTGATTATAGAAAATGACAATGGGACAGTTGTTTGAGGTTTAACAGAGAAAATTAATAAAAAATCTAGAATTTGTAATTAAAAACCTTAAAACTTCGTCGATATGTATGAAAAAAGTTTTTTATACCTCATATGTAATATTATTCGGAAATATTGTGGAAATACAGCCCATTAATCGTTAAAACTTCGGCTAACAGAAATACTCATTACCACATAATTTTAACAGACGGACATGACTGAATGGATATAGAACTTTACGCTGATCATATACTGTCAATGTAGTCTCCGACGAATATTTTTAGGATTAACAAACAACAATTATATTTTACCCATTACATAAAATAAATATAAAATTGAATTTTATTGGGTCTCCGACAAATGCGTCGTGGCGGAGGGTAAAAATATAAAGGGTGTTTTTTTTTAAGCCCAATAGAACTTGAAATTGTAAAACATAACACAACAAATTAAATTTAATCAAATTTTTTTTCGAAAGATCAATGCGTGACCGCGACTGTTCTTGACGAAGTTCATTCTGGGCGTTCAACTTTTGGCCACTTTTTCGAGCACTGCTGGCCGTATGTCACGATTAACACGAACAATGCTGGCCTCCAAGGCGTCAATTGTTGCTGGTTTATCAGCATAAACCAATGAGTTCACGTAGCCCCACAGGAAATAAGCGAGAGGTGCCAAATCGCACGACCTTGGAGGAGAATTGACAGGTTCACTTCTCGAAATCAACTTATCGCCAAATGTTGATTTCAATTCGATGGTTGCGTTCGCCGTATGGCACGAAGCGCCATCCTGTTGAAACCACACCTCCTCCGGATCAATGTCATCCATATTTTTAAACAAAAAATCATTGATCATGGTGCGGTAACGATTCCATTGACCTAACGCGAGCTCCGGCCTCATTTTTGAAGAAATAAGGTCCGATGATGTCACCAGCGTGAAAACCGCACCATACGGTGCATTTTTCTGGATGTAATGGAGTCTGTAGGGTCTCTTGTGGATTGGTCTCACTCCATATGCGGCAATTTTGCTTATTAAGAAACCCGTTAAGCCAAAAATGCGCCTTGGTCAAAATTTAATTTTTTGTGTTACTTTTTACAATTTAAAGTTCTGTCTAAATTAAAAAAAATACCCTTTACAATTTTCTTTTAGGCCTTTGTTGCGTATGAATATTATATGAGTATGGTTAAGTAACTCATACGTATAGGCACACTAGGCACATTTTTGTTGCAAATATAAAGTGATAACATAAATAGTGATATTGAAAACAAGTTTCTCAAGATCTACGACCCATTTTCTCTTAGGAAAAACATTATTTAATTAAAACAAGCAAGCAAAGGCTATAGTCGTGCGGGGCCGACCATGTGATACCCTACAACACTACAATGTGTTCGAAGTCCCCTTATATCCAAATCCATTTTGGAAGATTTCGTTTTTGAAATAATGTCAAAGAGCCCTGCTTAGAGGTTAGCCTTACGTCGTTGACCCGGAGAATTTGCCCATTTATTTACGCACTCCGTAGTGTTTTGAAGTACTCAAAACAATTTCACACGAAGATTGTGGTCCATTTTACAACTTAATCTAATCCAATGGTCATCCAAAATTTTAGACTTCTTCCCTGTCCTTAACTCTCTTCTGATGCGAAATTCCGTGTCGATTAGTTTTAATTGAGGCCTATAGAGCGACTACATAGTTAGAAATTTTTTTAGTCCATTTGAACCTCTAAATTTACATCTTAAGAACAATAGGCTTTAATTCTAATTCTAACCCTACCCCCATGTAAAATTTTGTGAGGATCGGACGATAATTGTAACATGCATAAAATACCCTCGAAACGTAGTGTTGGGAGGTGTAAAAATTTAGAAAATTTACAATTCAAAAATGTAAGTCAAATTTAAAAATTCGCATGCGATAAAAAATATGAAAAAATTGAAAAAAAATAAAACAAAAGATATTAACTTTTTTATTGGTATATTTTTCCGCGATTTTCTTCGATTTTATACATTTTTAGCAAGAGACCATTCCGAATTGATGGGAATTGTGGAAATCGGCCCAGCGGTTATTGATTTATAAGCAGAATAAATAAGATCGATTCTTTTACATATATATTGCACCTATTTTGCTATATATCCGATTTCTTGGCTACTAGCATCACTGTAATGGTCGGAAGTGATCTTTTAATATATTTGTGGTTTGGCTGGGATTAAAAATATTCGCGGTTTTGTGGTAATTTTTCTATATTCTTACATAAAAGTGAGGGTCTATTTTAGCCGCTACTTATTGCCAGATGGCCGCTCAAATTGGTAGGTTTCTGCCCAGTCCTAAACTCTAACTCCATGTAAATTTTCGCGTCGATAATTGTGGCCTGTAGAGCAACTGCAAAATCAAGAAAATTGTCTGTTTTTGGTCCATTTCAACCCCTAAATATCGTGCGAGTTCTATTCTGACCTTCACCCCACCTACATTTTCAATTTCATGAGGATCTGTTCATAATTGCGACCTGTAGCTTGATTACAAATTAACATGGACAGACGAACGATTGGGCTCTTTTTAAAAAGTGCAACTGCAAAAGTACAGATACCGGAAAGTACCGGAAAATCTTCTAAATCTTCCAACCGCACTAACAAACATTTTCCTCTACTTGTATAACCATGAAGCTCATAAAACACGAAATAAGCATCCGATTACTTTTAAACCCGATACATTCCAATATTTCTATCAACACAAGATCTATTATTACAAGTTAAAAAGCAGTAAGTTCGTCCGGGCCGAACTTTGAATACCCTTCACCATTTGGAACGAATTTGGAAATTTTCAAGAAATAAAATCCTTAAAACATTCTTTTAAAATTTTAAAAATACCAAATATAGCCGTAATATTGGGGTCTATACGACTTGGGCCTACATAGGCATTGTTTGTCATAAGCCATTACCATATTCAAATTCGAAACTTGAAATAAACGTTGAATAATGTAGCTAAAATCATCAAAACATCCTGTATAGGGAGGTACCGTTATATCGGAGCTGTGCGAAGACCTGGACCTGCATAGACAATTTTCTGTCACAGGCTGTAGCATCCATTACGAACTTCAAATACCACATCTCAAACAATTTCGGTGGGTATTGTAGTCAAAATACCGAATATAGGAAGGTACTGATATATGGAGCCTATACGAAGACCTGAACCTGCATAGACAATTTTCTGTCACAGACTTTAGTTCCCATAACGAACTCTAAATACGTAATTTGAAACAATTCTGGTGAATAATCACTCTAAAATCATCAAAATACCGAATATTGGGAGGTACCGTTATATAGGGGCTATACGAAGACGTGGACCTGCACAGACAATTTTCTGTCTTAGGGTGTAGTATACATTTCGAACTTCAAATACCAAATTTGAAACAATTCCGGTGAATAATGTCGCTAAAATCATCCAAATACCGAATATTGGTAGGTACCGTTATATGGGGGCTATATGAAAACGTGGATCTACATGGCCCATTTGCGAACATAACTTGCATATTGGAAAAATAAATATGTGTGCTAAATTTTAGCCATATATCTCAATTCATTCAAAAGATAGCGTGATTATAACAGACAGACGTACAGACGGCCATCGCTAAATCGACTTGGAATTTTACGCTGATCAAGAATATATTTACTTTGTTGGATCTGACATGAGTATTTCGAGGAGTTACAAATGGAATGACAAAGTTAATATACCCTCCATACAAGGGTATAAAAATGGAATATATCGGAACAGTCCTTCTGATAGCTCCCCCACAACGGATCAAAATTTTAAATAACAACTATCCGAAAATGCCAAAAAATCATTCGAATGTTTTCAATTTTCACACATTTTAATATTGTTATTCACGCAAGATCTGATGGGAAGATTGAGTATATCGGCTCACTTTTTTTTAGTATTTATAAACGTTATTAAATGTGAAAAAAGGGTCCGATTGTCTTCAAACCTCGCACATTTCAATATTTTTACCAACGCAAGATCTGGTATGGATAACGGATAGACCGGACCACCACTTCTGGTACATCCCCCAGAAGCTCATAAAATGGGAAATGAACATCCGACCTTTTTAAAACTCAGTACATCATAATATTTCTATAAATATAAGATTTGCTATGAGGATGAGATATATTGGTCTCCTTCTTATGGTACCTAACCCACAAAGAATCAACATTTTGAATACAAAACGATCATAAACTGCGAAAAAGAAGCTTTCCATCCTTCTCAAATTTCACGCTTTTCAATGTTTGTACTAACGCAAGGTCTAGTGTAAATATGGAATATACGGCCCACCCCTTCTGGTACTCCTCCACAAAGAGTAAAATGATCAACGCTTAAATCTTTCATAGCCTTGGGAAATAAATCAGCGATTATTATAAAACTTGGTACATGTAAATCTATCTCTAAACCAGAGATCGGATTTAATGTTAAAATTATCGGTCCACTTCATTTAGATGAAGTGCGTAGTATTAATCTATTCCAATATATCTGGTACTCCCTTGTATCATATATCATGCGTATTTCAAGATTTTTCAAAAATATCACATATCTAATTTGAAGTGAAGAAAGTCGATATGATCCAAATCTGGCACATTGTAATAATTATATCAGACTCAGAACAGATGCAAAATGGACAATATTGGGTCACTCCTGCCGAGCCTCCCCCATAAACGGTCAAACTTTCCTTGCCTGTAATTTGACATTTTATTTTATTTATATAACTGTAATTTGATATTTTAGGTTCTCATGAAAACACCAATTCTGTACAAAAGAAAAATCGAAATTAGTAAAAATTTTCGCATGGTCCCCATATAACTCTACCGAGTATTTCATAGGCTTTAGCCACATTTGGCAACGGAATCAGCTTTAATATGTTATTTAACGTTCCGTTTTGGGTTAGATTTTGACCATATTATCCAATAAAATTAAATATACATATTTATTTGAGGTTCTCATTAAGTACGCCAACTCTGTACAAAACAAAAATCGAAATTTGAAATTTCGTATAGGTATTTTGACACTTTGCAGCATATTTCACAATTAGTCTACGTTAGTTATTAGGATTCTCATTGAGAACATCACCATTGCATAAAACATAGCTCGAATTGCCCAGTTGAGGTTACTTTGAAAGTTTGAATCTCTTTTCCAGCTGAATTAGCTATTTTTGTGGTATGCGAGGTTCAGATTGATACAAAAAACTAAATCGATATCTGAATCTCTTTATTGTAGACCATTTTTTATAAGTTGTTATTTTGACTTATCAATGATGTTCGACACATTTTAAGTCATCGATATAGTCATTATAACATTATACATTCGGTATTTTACCTTCTCCATTTGAAAACGTGTTTGGGGTATAATAAATTTGATTGGTCCAAAAATTACATAACATCTCGAAATATTGGTCCCGCATTTAGGATCTTCTATATATATATCTAAGTATATCCGTCCGTCTATCCATGATAATTTATAATCACACTATAGGTCGCTCACGAAATTTTGCGTGGTACAGTCTCATATATCTCAGGAACGGCTATACGGATTTTGACAATTTTCACCAACTATGACTGTTCTCTTGCCATTAAAAAAGTAAACATTTTTATACCCTACAACACTATGTGTTGGGGGTATTATAAGTTTGATTGGGCCAAAAATTATGTAGCACCTCAAAATATTGGTTTCCCACATAGGAAAGTATACGTGGAGCTTCCTATCTCGCCGAACTGAGTCGATTTAGCTATGTATGTCCGTCCGTCTGTCCGTCCGTCTGTCCGTCCGTCTGTCCATGATAATTTGTAATCACTCTACAGGTCGCAATTATGGCCCGATCTTCACGAAATTTAGTATGGAGGTGGGGTTAAGGTCAGAATAGAACCCTATTTCTTCTGGAGATGATTATATAATATTTAGGGGTCGAAATGGACCAAAAACTGAAAATTTTCCTGATTTTGCAGTTGCTCTGCAGGTCGCAATTATGTACCAATCGACGCGGAAAACAGCATGGGGCTAGAGCTTAGGGCTGGGCAGAAGCCTTCCAATTTTGATGGTCATCGAGTAATATTTAGTGGTTGAAATAGGCCATAGCATTTGTGATAAATAAAAGTCAAATTTTCTATTTAACCGCGAATATTTTTAATGCGGCTAAATCCCAAATAGACGAACAGGGTAATTCTGACCGTTACGTAGATACCGAGAGTAAATATATCGGATATATATAGCGAAATATATACAATGTGTATAAACAAAGGAAGGGGATGTAAGCTAAAATGGTTATATCTCAAGAATGGCTGGACCCATTTTGACAAATTTTGTCAATTCTGAATGTCATCCTTGCATAAAAGAATAAAATCTAAAAAAAAATCGCGTAAAAAGATGCCAATAATGATGTTAATATAAATTTTGTAGTATTTTGTGACATTTTTTTATTTTTTCACATTTTTTATCGCATGCGATTTTTTGAATTTGACTTATAATATTGAGGTGTACATTTTGGGGCTATTATACACATATTGCAATTATCGTCCGATCCTCACACAAAAGGGTACACTTAGGCTGAGAAAGGCTAGGCCTATTGTTTTCAACGATGTCCGCAATATATTTAGGGGTTAAAATGGATCAAAAACAGAAAAATGTCCAGATTTTGCACTTGCTCTATAAGCCACAATTATGAACGAATCGACGCGAAATTGTACATGGAGTTAGAGTTTTGGAGTGAGCAGAAACCTACCAATTTGGGCGACGCTAAATTTTATGAAAGAAAATAGGAAAACTTACACTAAACCGCGAATATTTTCAATTCCAGCCGAATCACAAATACATTAAAAGAGCACTTCTGACCATTACATCTTATCTTATCTTATTTATTCTGCATATAAATCAAGAACCGCTGGGCCGATTTTTACAATTCCAATAAATTCGGAACGGTTCCTTGCCAGAAAGCGATAAAATCTAAGAAATTCGCGGAAAAATATACCAATAAAAAAGTGAATATTTTTTGTCGAATTTTTTCAATTTTTGTCACATTTTTTTTCGCATGCAATTTTTTCAATTTGAATTACAATTTTGAACACCTCCCAATACTACGTTTTGAGGGTATTATATGCATGTCGCAATTATCGTCCGATCCTCACGAAATTTTTCATGGGGTCAAAATTAAAGCCTCTTGTTCTTAAGATGGACATTTAGAGGTGCAAATTGACTAAAAAAATATTTTTTTTTAATTTTGTCGTCGCTCTATAGGGCACAATTGAAAACTTATCGACACGGAATGTAAGAACAGGGACATTATTATTATTTTTTTTTTTTTTTTCAAAACCGAAATCTTTGACAAAAGTGACTTCGATTTCGACAAAAGTGACTTCGAACATATTGTAGTGTTGTAGGGTATCACATGGTCGGCCCCGCACGACTATGGCCTTTGCTTACTTGTTTTTTCATATTTTTAATCGGATGCGATCTTTTTTCAATTTGACTGTTGTGTTTTTGATTTTTCTGCAAATTTTTCTCAATTGTCCCAGATTTACGACTTTGGCTACAGAATGGTCCCCCCAAAAAAAATTCTTTATAGGAAATATTACTTCTTTTATATTTCTTTTTAATCAACGCTAAGCCCTTACATAACCAAGACACAAATACATACTAAAATATATGCAGACATATGAAATGAGAGATGAAATGTTTAATCCGTTTGTGTTCAGCAGACGCACAAAAGTATAATGACCGTTACAAGGTATCACACCAGAATGCAGACAATGACGATGAATGGCAATGCAGCTCAGCTGAACATACACAGGTCTGTAACACACAATGACAACAACTCCATTTGTTAGACGTGGCTGCTGAATAAAGACTCGCAAAAAACAATGGAGCAATGAAATGTAATTAAAAACAGGGATGTGTGGGAGTGTGATGGTGGCAAGAGAGAGAGAGAGAGAGAGGGGGGAAATGGCAGTGTGAGGGTGTGGGGGTGTCATGCCCTATTTGCTCTACTCAAAACTTACTTAGATTGAGATTAAATTCCCAGAACCAATTTGTGTGAAACTTTTTACTTCCGTTTCCTGAACTTCGACATCGACGTCAAACAAACAAACATTTTCTGATGCAGCTCCAGCTGCAGTTAAATAACAAAACGACCTAAGGCCTTTTTTATACCGCATTTACACATACTTTGATCGTCATCACCAGCAACATCATCATCGGCGGCGTAATGGTGGCGCTATTGGAAATTATATGTATGAACACTACCCGGTTTTTGCCAAAGGGTAAATTCTATGTTACTTTGTGAGGATAGTGCAGTTAAAAGGTAGTGATTACAAAGATATATAATATGTGTAGTGTATATTAGGTGTGTTCACTTGAATTGAAAGTTATATCAAAGATATATAGATCGAAGTAATCTGTAACGTAACAGTCAAAACGAATTAGGATAGGAAGCTAAAATTTAGCTCACATCAGTCTTTTGTCTGCAGGCAGGTTAAATTCGAAGATGAATATCGTATAGCCTCCATATAACGCCACCTCCGATATTCGGAATTTTGATAATTTTAGCCACATTTTTTAATGGAATTGTCTGAAAATCCACAATATTAATTCCTTCTGAGTACTTTACCCCCTGGAAGAGAATTGTCTATATAGGTCCACGATATTGTATATCCCCCATACAACGGTACTCCCTTCTATTCGGTATTTTTTAACGGAATTGTTTCAAATTACGTATTTGATTATCTTATTGGGTACTATAACCTATGATAAAAATTGCGTATGCAGGTCCATTTCACCGTATAGCCCCAACATATCCATACCTTCAAATATTCGGTATTTTATAGATTTCAGCGACAATATTATAGGGAATTGTTTCAAATTTCGTATTTGAAGTTCGTAATTGTTACTATAACATAAGGCAGAATATTGTCTATGCAGGTCGAAGTCTTCGTATAACCCCCATATAAAGATGTCTCATATAAAGATGTTTTTCTACGTATTTTTTGGGAAATTTTACAAGTTCCTTCCTTCGAGAGGTATTTTTCTTAGGATTTTTTTTAATGTCTCAAGTTTCTTCATAATTGTGGAGGGTATTAAAAATTTGGCCCGGGCGAACTTAGCTTCTTTTTTAATTGTTTTTTCAAGCTGAATTATTATGAAGAGCCAGTAGGCAGTTACCGGAAGGATTGGACTGAGATATCCCAATATTTTTGCAGAGTAATCATATTAACATTTTTACCAGCTATGGGTGAGGAAGAAGAAGTGGTCCGAACTGTACTATATACACATAATATTTTTTGATGGTAGAAATATTAGAATGTGTCCAGTTTGAAATGAATTAGATGTTTATTTTTCAGTTTGTGAGATTGAAATATTGGGCCTTTGTGGGAGACGTACCAGCAGGTGTTGTCCGAACTATCCCATCTTCGTATCAGATTTTTTGTTGGTAAAAATATTGGGATTTGTCAAATTTGAAAATAATCGCATGTTCATTTTGTATTTTTTGAGGCTTAAAGGTATTTAAAATTTTGACTCCAGAAGGAGAAGTCCGATTTACCGCAGCTTCACATCAGATCTAGAATTGATAAAATATTTGAGATATGCAAAATTTGAAATCAATCGGAATCTTATTTCAAATTTTGTAAAAGTTTAAATTATTAAAAATGTTGACCCTTTGTGGGGGAAGGTCTTTATGTGGCGGAACGATATTGTCTATTTCCTCAGGCGCAGAATGGCACTTATAAAAATAATAGGATTTGCAAAATTTGAACATTTCTATGAGGCAGCGATTTTTTTACAATGTTGGAGATACCAGAAGGAGTGGACCGATTCAGCCCATCTTTACAGCTAAATATTGGAAATATTGGGATGTGTGCAATTTAAAGAGAATCGGATGTTTGTTTCGGTTTTATGAGCATTTTGTTATTCAGAATTTTGACCCATTGTGGGGGAGCATCTTCATACAAGATATTGCGTTGATGGAAACATTGGAATATACGAAAATTGAAGGCGATTCAACTCTATTTTCTTTGAAAATGTTGACCTTTTGTGAAGAGGTACAAGAAGGAGATAACCGATATTGCCCTTCCCGAACTCAATCTATATTTGATAATTATATTCCGATGTATGAAGTTGGTATCAAATCGGATAATCCCTTCGAGAGTTATCTTTCGCACCAGCCAGACAGACGGACACCCCTAGATCTACTCCGAATGTCCTGAAACGGATTTGGTCAAAAGAAACCAATTTTTCGTTGAGATATCTTTTGGCCGTATCAAATGATGTATACCCTCACTAGCCAAATGACTGAGGGTATAACAAATATGACGGTTAATAGAAATGTCAGTATTTTTATACCCTTAAAAATAAATCAAAATGGAATATTTCGGTCGAAACATCTGGTACATCACGCACATTTTAACATCTTCTAAAAATTATCACATTTCTCACAAAAAGTGAAGGAAAAAACCAATATATTCCAAACCTGGCACGTCGCAATATTTTTATTATATTTATATAGGTCCGATACGAAATGGACAATTTCATATTTGGCCTATTCCTTCGGAACCTACTCCAGAGGGTCAACAATTTGAATAATCATAAGAGAAGTCAAAATGTTTTTAAATAATCGAACATTGGCTGAGGGTATACTTCGGCGAAACCTACTGATAATAACTCGTTATTACATTATTCGATGACCAAACAAAATTTTAGGCTTCTGCGCTAAACTTTAGCCCCTGCAAAATTCCAAGTCCGTTGGTCTATAATTGTGACCACTACAGCAACGGCCATTTCAACGCCTAAATATTTTGCGATCATCTCCAAAAGCAAAAGGTTTCTATTTTGACCTTAACCTCACTTCCTTTTTTAATTTCGTGAGAATCGGGCGACCTGTAGCATGATTACCATTTAACATGAACAGACGGACGGACATACATAGCTAGATCGACTCAGCTCAGCGAGATAGATATAGTTTCCTATGTGCAGGACCCATATTTCTATGTGTTCCATAATTTTTGGCCCAACACATAGGGTTGTAGTGTATAAAACGCCTCTGTGCAAATTATTGAGGGCAGAAAGATTCAGAGTTTAAATCGGGCGAACATACTAATTTTATATGGAACCGCCTTAACCACTCTATTACATCACAAACATTAATAGCTCGCATCAATTCCATTACATACATCATGATGGCCTGTGAAGCCTTTGTCTAGTATCCGAACATATATGAACATTTTCATTGTAACATTGTTTTTGCCGTTATTCTTATATAATTCATACGAGGTTTCTTCCTACCCTCTATTTCCTCTTTCTATTCACTTTTTGTTAGAGTTGTTTACCCAAAGTAGATGTATAATGGAGAGCTGACATTTTTCGCATCTTCTTCCTGCCGGGTGAAAACTTGCCAGCCAGCCAGCCAGCTAGCAAACCATTTAGCCAGTGTGCCTCCCTCCAATAGCATGGTGAAGCGAAATGAAATGAAATCGTTGAGACCAACTAACAGTTGGTGTTGCTTTTCATGGATAACTTGGATTTGCAATTGTTGGCTCACAATGAAGTGTTCGTTGCAACACCTTTTTTGAACGACTACAGCAGCAAAGTTGTAGTCATCGTTACCGTCATTCATTCATTGTTTTAACCCATTCGCTTGAGCTAGTCTTCTAATACTACTACCACTACTCCTGCCACCATACCTACTTGCAATAATTGTTTTGACATCCTGAAAAGAGGAGTAGAAAACTAAATCCTTTAAAAAGTCCATGAGGAAAATGTGCAAAGTTGTTGTTTCCATCCTTTTTTAAAGCAGTACTCTTATTGGAGTTTTCTGTTTATACCCTCCACCATACTATGGAGGGTATATAAAGTTTGTCATTCCTTTTGTAACACTTCGAAATATACATTTTGGACCCCACAAAGTATATATATTCTTAATCAGCATAAAATTCTAAGTCGATTTGGCGATGTCTGTCTGTCCGTCTTTCTGTCTGTCTATCCGTTGTATTCACGCTATCTTTCGAACAAATGGAGATAGAAGGCTAAAATTTTGTACACACGTTTATTTTTTCAGCAGACAGGTTAAGTTAGTAAATGGGCCATGTAGGTACACGTTTTCATATAGCCTCCATATAACGGTACCTCTCCATAATCGGTATTTTGATGATACCTTGACAGGTAGGGGGTTTTATTTCTCTGTCACCACTTCGCCTTCTGTCACCACTTCGCCTTCGGTGGTTATATTGTTCGAATTTTTCTCAAGGACCCAAAGACCAATAAACGTGGATTTTTTAAAGAATTTTTCTCAAGGACCCAAAGACCAATAAACGTGGATTTTTTAAAGAATTTTTCTCAAGGACCCAAAGACCAATAAACGTTGATTTTTTTTAAAGAATTTTTCTCAAGGACCTACAGACCAATAAACGAAGATTTTTTAAAGAATTTTTCTCAAGGACCCAAAGACCAATAAACGTCGATTTTTTAAAGAATTTTTCTCAAGGACCAAAGACCAATAAACGTGGATTTTTTGAAGAATTTTTCTCAAGGACCCAAAGACCAATAAACGAAGATTTTTTAAAGAAATTTTCTCAAGGACCTACTGACCAATAAACGTGGATTTTTTAAAGAATTTTTCTCAAGGACCAAAGACCAATAAACGTGGATTTTTTGAAGAATTTTTCTCAAGGACCCAAAGACCAATAAACGAAGATTTTTTAAAGAAATTTTCTCAAGGACCTACTGACCAATAAACGTGGATTTTTTAAAGAATTTTTCTCAAGGACCCAAAGACCAATAAACGAAGATTTTTTAAAGAATTTTTCTCAAGGACCCAAAGACCAATAAACGTGGATTTTTTAAAGAATTTTTCTCAAGGACCCAAAGACCAATAAACGAAGATTTTTTAAAGAATTTTTCTCAAGGACCTACTGACCAATAAACGTGGATTTTCTAAAGAAATTTTCTCAAGGACCCAAAGACCAATAAACGAAGATTTTTTAAAGAATTTTTCTCAAGGACCCAAAGACCAATAAACGTGGATTTTTTAAAGAAATTTTCTCAAGGACCCAAAGACCAATAAACGAAGATTTTTTAAAGAATTTTTATCAAGGACCTACTGACAAATAAACGTGGATTTTTTAAAGAAATTTTCTCAAGGACCCAAAGACCAATAAACGAAGATTTTTTAAAGAATTTTTCTCAAGGACCTACTGACAAATAAACGTGGATTTTTTAAAGAAATTTTCTCAAGGACCCAAAGACCAATAAACGAAGATTTTTTAAAGAATTTTTCTCAAGGACCTACTGACCAATAAACGTGGATTTTTTAAAGAAATTTTCTCAAGGACCCAAAGACCAATAAACGAAGATTTTTTAAAGAATGTTTCTCAAGGACCTACTGACCAATAAACGTGGATTTTTTAAAGAAATTTTCTCAAGGACCCAAAGACCAATAAACGAAGATTTTTTAAAGAATTTTTCTCAAGGACCTACTGACCAATAAACGTGGATTTTCTAAAGAAATTTTCTCAAGGACCCAAAGACCAATAAACGAAGATTTTTTAAAGAATTTTTCTCAAGGACCTACTGACCAATAAACGTGGATTTTTTAAAGAAATTTTCTCAAGGACCCAAAGACCAATAAACGAAGATTTTTTAAAGAATTTTTCTCAAGGACCTACTGACCAATAAACGTGGATTTTTTAAAGAAATTTTCTCAAGGACCCAAAGACCAATAAACGAAGATTTTTTAAAGAATTTTTCTCAAGGACCTACTGACCAATAAACGTGGATTTTTTAAAGAAATTTTCTCAAGGACCCAAAGACCAATAAACGAAGATTTTTTAAAGAATTTTTCTCAAGGACCTACTGACCAATAAACGTGGATTTTTTAAAGAAATTTTCTCAAGGACCCAAAGACCAATAAACGAAGATTTTTTAAAGAATTTTTCTCAAGGACCTACTGACCAATAAACGTGGATTTTTTAAAGAAATTTTCTCAAGGACCCAAAGACCAATAAACGAAGATTTTTTAAAGAATTTTTCTCAAGGACCTACTGACCAATAAACGTGGATTTTTTAAAGAAATTTTCTCAAGGACCCAAAGACCAATAAACGTGGATTTTTTTGTAAAGAATTTTTCGCAAGGACCTACTGACCAATAAACGTGGACTTTTTAAAGATTTTTTCTCAAGGACCCAAAGACCAATAAACGTGGATTTTTTTAAAGAATTTTTCTCAAGGACCTACAGACCAATAAACTTGGATTTTTTAAAGAAATTTTCTCAACGACCTACTGACCAATAAACGTGGATTTTTTAAAGAATTTTTCTCAAGGACCCAAAGACCAATAAACGTGGATTTTTTTAAAGAATTTTTCTCAAGGACCTACAGACCAATAAACGAAGATTTTTTAAAGAATTTTTCTCAAGGACCTACTGACCAATAAACGTGGATTTTTTTAAAGAATTTTTCTCAAGGACCTACAGACCAATAAACGAAGATTTTTTAAAGAATTTTTCTCAAGGACCTACTGACCAATAAACGTGGATTTTTTTAAAGAATTTTTCGCAAGGACCTACTGACCAATAAACATGGATTTTTTAAAGAATTTTTCTCAAGGACCTACAGACCAATAAACGAAGATTTTTTAAAGAATTTTTCTCAAGGACCTACTGACCAATAAACGTGGATTTTTTAAAGAAATTTTCTTAAGGACCTACAGACCAATAAACGTGGATTTTTTAAAGAAATTTTCTCAAGGACCTACAGACCAATAAATGTGAATTTTTTATGAATTTATCTCAAGGACCTACTGACCAATAAACGTGGATTTTTTTAAAGAAATTTTCTTAAGGACCTACAGACCAATAAACGTGGATTTTTTAAAGAAATTTTCTCAAGGACCTGCAGACCAATAAACGTGGATTTTTTAAAGAATTTTTCTCAAGGACCTACTGACCAATAAATGTGAATTTTTTTATGAATTTATCTCAAGGACCTACTGACCAATAAACGTGGATTTTTAAAAGAATTTTTCCCTAGGATCGACAGGCCAATAAATGTGGAGTTTTTAAAGAATTTTTCCCTAGGATCAACACACCAATAAACGTGGATTTTTTAAATAAATTTTCTCAAGGACCAACAGGCCAATAAATGCGGATTTTTTAAAGAATTTTTTTTTAAAGATTTCTTTTTTTGACAGACCAATAAACGTGGATTTTTTAAATAGATTTTCTCAAGGACCAACAGACCAATTCAACGGAATTGTTTCAAATTTGGTATTTGAAGTTCGAAATGAATACTACAGCATATGACAGAAAATTGTCTGTGCAGGTCCACGTCTTCGTATAACCCCTATATAACGGTACCTCCTAATATTCGGTATTTTGACGATTTTAGTCATTATTCGTCATTATTCACCAAAATTGTTTCAAATCACGTATTTAGAGTTCGTAATGGGAAATACAGTCTGTGACAAAAAATTGTCTATGCAGGTCCAGGTATTCGTATATCAGTACCACCCTTTATTCGATATTTTGATGATTTTAGCGACATTATTTACCGGAACTGTTTTAAATTTAGTATTTGAACTTCGTAATGAATACTACAGCCTATGACAGAATATTGTCTGTGCCACGTCTTCCCACGTCTTCGTATAGCCTCCACATAACGGTACCCCCTGATATTCGGTATTTTGATATTTTGCGTATGCAGGTCCACATCGTCGTATAGACCCCAATATAACGGCTATATTCGGCATTTTTGAAATGTTAACAGAATTTTTAATGGAGTTTAATATTTTGAAAATTGCCAAATATGTACCAAATGGATGGAGGGTATTCAAAGTTCGGTTCGGCCGAACTTACAGCTGTTTTACTTGTTTTTCTTCTTTTCTATTCTAGGATAGTCCATTATGCGTCCGGTCTATTTCAACAGCTGTCGTCAATTTATTAGAAATGCAAGATTATAGATGATGATGCATGCTATTTAGTATTTGCATAAGTGTGAGTGTGCGAATATTCATATTTTACTTTAGTTATAATGACAGCTGGCTATACCCTTTTTAGGGCATAAATTATTGGCCGAACTATGTGTCGGATTAAAATGAAATTGCAGATTATATAGGGAGTTTAAATGAAAAACGAACTTTTTCATTAAAAATCTAATATTAATTTTGGTAAACGTTGGTAAACGTTTTCAAAAGCTGCATGGAAATTGAAGCAATCTATTTGGGATTAAATGTTATATTAGCTATAGAAACAATAAAAAGGTCTTTTTAAGCTTTCAACACAACACTTGGTATACACAATGGAGGTAGTGTGAGGCATTTTTCATTATGAAAACTGCATTATTATTATATAATGAAAGAATAGAAAAAAGGTGTTTGTAAACTCCTACGAATCCAAACAACAAAGAATACATTTTATAAAGTATCTGTCCGATATATCCGTTTTAAAAATAAAATTTTAAAGAGAGCTTTATAAAGCAAGCTCCTCTTTATAAAGCTTTTTTTTAAATATTAATTAAAAAATATAATATCAATAATATATAATATAAATATAAAATTTCAATATTCTTCAAAATTTTCTGGGATGAATTTTTAAATTAGTTTCTTAGAAAAAAACAAAAACTTTCCGAAACTCCTTGAAAATTTATGATTTTTATACCCTCCACCATGGTATGGATATATATTCTTGATCAGTATAAAATTCTATGTCTATTTAGCAATGTCTGTCCGTCTATCCTTCTATCCGTCTGTGGAAATCACTCTAGCTTCCGAACGAAATTAAGTAGGTTTATAAAATTTTACTCAAATGTGTATTTTGTCTGCAGGACTTTTGGTATTGAAAATGGGCCATACAAGTCCACGTCTTCGTATAGCCGCCATATATTCACCGGAATTATTTCAAATTTGGTATCTGAAGTTCGTAATCGATTCTATAACCTAAGACAGAAAATGAGCCATGTAGGTCCACGTCTTCGTATAGCCCCCATATAACGGTACCTCCCGATATTCGGTATTTTGATGATTTTAGCGACACAATTTACCGGAATGGTTTCAAATTTGGTGTTTGAAGTTCGTAATGGATACTATTGCCTATGCCAGAAAATTGTCTTTGCAGGTCCACGTTTTAAAACTCCGATGGCACCTCCCGATATTCGGTATTTTGATGATTTTGGAGACATTATGTACCGGAATTTTTTTTAATTTCGCATTTGAAGTACGTAATGGATACTACAACCTATGCCAGAAAATTGTCTGTACAGGTCCACGTCTTCGTGTAGCCCCCATATAACAGTACCCGCCAATATTCGGTATTTTGATGATTTTAGCGACATTATTAACCGGAATTATTTCAAATTTTGTATTGGAAGTTAGTAAGGGATACTACTGCCTATGCCAGAAAATTGGCGGTGCAGGTCCACGTTTTATAACCCCCATGGGACCTCCCTCTATTCGGTATTTTGATGATTTTAGCTACATTATTAACATATTTGTTTCAAGTTTCGCATTTTAATATTGAAATAGTCGTATAGACCTTAGACCCTAATATACGGCTACATTCGGTGTTTTTAATATTTTAACAGAATTTTTAACGGATTTTATTTTATTTTTGCCAAATTTGTACCAAATGGTGGAGGGTATTCAAAGTTCGGCCAGGGCGAACTTACAGCTTTTTTACTTGTTAGGTATAAAATCATAAAATTATTCCATAAAAATCTACGATTTCTACTCAGGTCTTGTTTGAAAAGGAAGGTATAAATTATAATTAAATCAACAACGTACAGGGTGAGATAAAAAACTGCAACAAAGTCAAATGCCATAATTTTAAACATTTTTTTTTAATTTTTATTAGAATGTCCAATGTCTGCGGCCAAAATGTTTGCGTGCCCAAAGCTTTAATACACTCGGCATTTATTCCGATGTCACCGTCGATTAAGACGAGCGGAGAGCGACCATCGGCTGTTATGGCAGCCCAAAACCTCACCATAGCCGGCGCTTGAGTTCTGGTGGCCAACTTGTTTGTTTGTTTACAAACTACTGGACAATGAATGTTTTCTCTTCGGAGAAAACAAAATTCGATAGTTCACCACTTTCGGCCAAGCGAAGCAACTCTTTAGCTCTTTTGAGTCTATTTTCTTTCTGTTGCTGTGTAAGTTCTTGCACTTTTTGGAATTTGTATGGCTCATTTTTAAACATTTGTGATATGTTCAGCTCACGAGCCATTTTTCGGCCACTTCTACGCGGGTTTCGATCAAGTCGCTTCTTTACTTTTCGAACCATTTCTGCTGATGTTGTTGTTTTCTTCCGTCCACTTCCTTGACGTCGGGCTACGCTACCAGTATCACGGTAACGAGGCACAAAAGATTTATTCACATTTGAACGCTGATGTGCTCAAACGATAGCCACTTGTGATTTTCCTGCCAAATATGAAGAAATTACACTATCACGCTTGAATTCCAACACGAATAACTTTTTTCTGGAAAATTCTCACCAAAATGCTTTTGTACGCCTGTAAACAACATAGTGATCTGTCACTGGAATAATTTTAACAGATGTCGGACAAGTGGCTTAGAAATGGTTGCAGTTTTTCATCTCCCCCTGTATCTTCTCTTAGCGTCAGTAAAATATATATATATTTTTTTTTTTTTTGAAAATTTTGGAGATGTACCAGAATAAGTGGACCTATATTGCCCATCTCCGAACCCGATCTAAGTTTGATAATAAATTTAAGATGTATCAAATTTGAACCAGATCGGATACTTTTTCGACATCGCTATATCGACTCCAAATGTCTTGAAATGGATTTAATCCAAAGAGATCTAGAAATTAAAACTGTTATTTCGATGAGGCACGTTTTGACTGTATCAAATGATATATATCCTCTGTAACCATATGGCTGCGGGCATAAAAACCTGGTTCAAACTCTTATTGAAAGCTCTTTGTATTATTTATGGCATTTTATACAGTACATACATATTCTGAAGAATTTCATATACAGTATAATTTTGTAGTTTACGTCAAATAATAGTACATCGCTAAAGCTGTTCAATTAATATTTCTTTCTTTTTACCATTCTCCGGAAAACACCACATCAGAAATTATGAAATCGCTCGTTTCCACATCCATTGTTGAGGTATTTCAGAAAAAGTTTTTCATTAATTCCCTCAGCGAGTTCCAAAAATGCAAAGCTTCTTTTTCGACACTCTTGACACAGCGGACTGCTAATGACAGCAATTTCTTGGCAACAATGGAAGTCAAAGGTAAATGTGTCAGTGAAGTAGAATGGACATTTTTTTAGTATCCCGAAAATTAAAACTTAATGGACTCTGTGTGTCATTGGTGGTAGTGGTGGTGGTTGGGAGCATGAATGTGTGTTTCCCAACGTTTTGGAGTGTTATATTTTTTTTCGTTTTAGTCTTTTCCCAAATTAATATTTATATGGTCTTTGTGTCCTGGCTGGCTGATTTGTGTGATAGCTTGTTGTTTCTCAGTGAAATCTTAGTGATTTTGACAAACGAATGGTCAGTCAATCAGTCAGTGTCTACTCGGTGACATGTTGCCACACAAAGAAAACACACACAAAAAATATAAAATGACATGCTAAGCAAATAGTAATTTATTACACATCCATCCATACATATGTCGGTGTGAACTGAAGTGTGATTGTCTTTATTTCACTTCGGTGTCTCATCTCTTCTGTTCTTTGTCTAATGTACAAATCATGTTTATTCCATGGAACTGCAATCATAAATTCATTTCGTTTACAGACGGAATAAGAACAAAGCACTGGATGTGGTTTGAATGTACATATCAGTCATGTTTGAAGTGGCCTATTGCGAATGGAACAATGACATACAGAACAATGAATACTATAAGTGGTACTGTCAAGTGAATTTCTAGAAAAAAAATCGCAACAGATACTGTATGTGCGAGTGATAACTCTCGAGTCTCTAATGGGTTCAAACTTGTAAATCGTACTAATTTTAGCAAATTTAGACCGAATTCGAAGGTAGACAGAATAGACCACAATTTCTAATACCTCCAACACAAAAATTCAATATACAGGGTTGCCCATATTCGACGGACCCATCTGGCAACGCCATAACTTTTGACAGAGATGTCACATCGCTTAATGACATAGCGCGTTTGAAGCGTCAGTCCAAGCAGATTTTTACCATGGACCAATACACGCCACGCGAAATAGTTGAAATTTACATTCAACAGAAGAAGTCAATTGTGAAAACTCAACGTGATTTTAAAACATTAAAAAATGTGAGAAGTGCGCCTTCTAAGAACACCATTAAGCGTTTATACGAAAAAATTTCGACTGGTAAGGCTCTTTCTAATCCGAAGAGGCCATATAAAAGTCGACCAAGGCGATCGGCCGAAAATATCCCTGCCGTACGAGCCAGTGTTGAGAGGTCCCCAAGAACATCCCAAAAACGCCGTTCTCAGCAGTTGGGCATGGCTCGGTCCACTTTACAACGGATTATTCGCATTGATTTGCATTTGTTCCCGTACAAAATTCAATTGACGCAAAGAATGTTGCCTGCGGACAAGCCTCGTCGTTTGGAATGGGCCCAAAGAGTCATGGGTTCGTCGAATATGGGCAACCCTGTATTGCGAAAAAATACAATTTTGGGCGAATATAGTCCAACGTTGACACATGATCATGTTTATATCAGAATTAAGTTAGGTGCAAGGATTGGAAATATTAGCACGATTTTTCTAAAAAATGTGCCCCAATTTCTTTAAACTTCGCACGCACGAATTAATAAGTCAATGTTAAGTCTTTTGATGTCTCCTAATTAATTTTTAACATAACAAGTTAGAAAATATCGGTCGATTTTGCCGACAGATGTATAATCTCTGCCAATGTCCGTTTATTAAAATAATTTTGACTTGTTTTATGATAATAATTATAGGCCAATATTTTCCATTTTGTATCTGACCTAAGTAAGATATGAAGATTTCAACAAGCCAGATTGTGGCTATATCCAATACTATGTGAAAAAAATTTTGGAAAATTTTGTTGTTGCAAAATGGTCAGGCTTATCCCTTTATTGTTGTTTTTATAAAAACAACATTTGTTTATAGTGGAGAACGATGGTAATGTTTACCAGGGGGTAAGGCAGGGAATACCTAGGTTTCGGAAAGAGCCACCAATCCTCATCAGTTCCCTTGTTTTTTGTCTGGGATATTCTCCCCAGAAGTTATTTTAAAAATAACTTCTATGACAAAAAACATTTTTTACCCAAGTGACGAGATCGTAAGCTCAATAGAAGAGGAACCAAAGAATTAAATAAAATTAAAATTCTTTTGGAAAGTCTTCTAAATCTGACAACCGCACTTATAAACATTTTCATCTTTCTCCACTTGTTATGCTTTCGTTCAGCCTGAACGAAGTAGCATAACCATGTAAGTTGGTTTTGTCTGTTACAACAAAAACCCCTTCGTCGACCGTGCCTTGTCTATAAATAGAACAGTGTGGCTTGTTTGTTCGGGATACCGTAGTATTTTGTTGTTGCAAAATGGTCAGGCTTATCCCAGGGGGTAAGGCAGGGAATACCTAGGTTTCGGAAAGAGCCACCAATCCTCATCAGTTCCCTTGTTTTTTGTCTGGGATATTCTCCCCAGAAGTTATTTTAAAAATAACTTCTATGACCATTTTGGAAAATGTTGAAATGTGCGTGAGGTTTCACATATAGTGGTCTGATGTATTCCACTTCGTCTGATGCTAATAACAAATATTGGGTGTAACCTTTAATGAAAGTCCAGCATTTATTTTCAATTTTATGCGAATATTTATTAATAAAAATGTTGGCCCTTGTATGGAGGAGGTATCAGAAGGAGTGGACCGAGTTTGACAAATTTGGACCCGTTGTGGGGAAGGTATAAGAAGTAGTGCACCGTTTTACCCGCTCTTTTTAACGGATTTTATTTCATTTTTAAAATTCTCCAATTCTTTCCAAATGGTATAGGGTTTTCAAAGTTTGGCCCGGTCGAACTTACTGCTATTTTACTTGTTAATGATTTAAATGTTTTTGAATATTCCCTATGCTAAGGTCAAGTCGAACAATATTTTGAAAGTAATTCTATCTAAAGTCAAAATATCCAGCACTTATTTTAATTATAAACAATCCATTTGTTATTCATCGCCATTTGGCAAGTATATATTTGTTGTCCGACATTAAACAATATTTATTATTCTTGTCCATTGTCATCGTTATCCGACCGTTATCATTTTATCAAACAATTCTGTGAGAATCTTAAATGTTTTGCTTCATGGCTCATTTAATGCTCTAATTTTTGGGAAACATTATCGCTTTTGCGGGAAAGAAGAATTTAGATCTTGCTCTGGTATTAAGGGATAATTTGAAGGGAATCAGATGTTTATTTCGAATTTTTTGAGATTTATAATTGTTCAATATTTTAATCCTTTGTGGCGAAGTACATGTTGGAGTGGACCGATATTGCCCATTTTCGCAACTAACCTGGCACTGATACAAATAATGGGATCCATCCAGCCAGAAAGACAGTCAGACAGACGGACACCTCTAATCGACTCCAAATAAACTGAAACGGATTTGGCACACGGAGACCTAGGGTCTAAACCCGATATTTCGATGAGGCACGTTTTGGCCGTGTCAAATGATATATACCCTCTAAAGCCATATAGCTGAGGGTATAATTAAGCTTTTAATATCCTTCTTAGTTATTTTATTGATAAATTCTATAATATTGAACCTAGACGTTACCTGCGTTTTTTCGATCTCCATACATTAGGAGAACCAAACTTTCGGATTTTAAATCGCATAAGGTAATTTTGATACATATCAAATTATATATTTAAAAATCAGTGAACATTTTTAAAAAGTGAAGGAAGTAGAAATAACACATTTTTTAAGTTTGACGGTTCGTAAATAACATCAGACTCACATTCTTGCCAGAAAACCCTTAACAGGTTATCTCTCAAAAACCATTTTTTTTGGCATGAAGTCCTTAGATAATATTGTTACTTTTTCACGAAGTCCCAAAATCCATTCTTATGACTTCTTATGACTTCCTCGAAAAAATGCGTTTCAAAACCTAGTTCTCTAATATTGCCAACATTTAAAATTGTCTAAATCGTAAATTGTATTGCATGTTTTATTCTTAAAAAAGTCCGTGTAAAAAATATTCTTAAAAATCCGTTATTCATTTAAAGCTGATACATCTATGAAATATATTTGTAAATATCCAGGTTTTATATATAGCCGGGAGGTCTTAGAAACATTTGTTTAGTAAAATTCAGAATTTTATTAAAGCATGAAAGTCTTTAATTTTTAATTTTTACGGCCTCATTGAAATAACGGTTTTAGACCCGAGGTCTCTTTGGAACAAATCCGTTTCAGGACATTTGTAGTCAATCTAGAAGTGTCCATCCGTCCGTCCGTCTTTCTGGCTGGTGCGCGCAATAACTCCCGAGGGAATATAAGATTTAGGCAAAATTGGTACATAGTAATATTATTATCAAACTTAGGTTGAGTTCAAACATGGACAACATAGGTCCACTCCTTCTGATACCTACCCCACAAAAGATCAAAATTTTCCAAAAAAAAATAATAATAATAAATAATAATAATAATTTACATTCTAAAAAAGAAATGATAATTCGATTCTGTGAAAACTTAGCAAATCCCAATATTTTTGTTACTACTAGGACAGGTGCTAAAATTGACAATTAAATTCCTCCCCCAAAAATGGCCAATAATTGGAATAATTATAACTCCTATAATATGTGAAGTTAGATGTAGAATTGTCTTCAAATTTCAGATATGACTAAATTTTTACTAAAACAAGATCTGGTGTGAAGACGACCCACACCTCTTGGTATGTCTCTCAATACATGTCTCCCTTATTTAAACTTCGTTTATCTAAATATTTCTCTCAATTACATCCCCTTGAAGTTAGCCAGTTCTGTTGAAATCTCCCAAGACAATGTTTATGCAGTAATTGGAAGAAGTGGCATAAGGGTGGCTTCACTGAGCTTTCAATCTCTAGATATACTGACTCAGATCCGCGTCTGGCCAATTCATTCGCCTATTCATTGCCAGATGTGTGGCAGTGTCCAGCATTCCAGAACTGCTATAAACTTGATTGTAAATGAATTTAGAGCCTTCAGGACTGCTTGGCTATTGACATATATACTCACCGGTCGGTCCAGTTCATTGATTCTATTTCCAACAACTCTATGGCCTTCCTGAAAGCAAAGATTTCTGCCTGAAAAACGCTACAGCCGTTGTTTAGTCTGAAGGATCTTTGGATATATTAACTTCAACACTCCAGCTCCCGTTCCACTTTCCATCTTTGACCCATCAGCTCCCGTTCCACCTTCCATCTTTGACCCATCAGTATAGACAGCTATACCGTTAAAAGGTGAAATGTAGCGGGTCCAGATGTCTCTGTTAGGTATATGGATATCAAGTAATTTAAAGCTGTGCTCTCCACATATTGAAAATGACGGAGTGTCCAAAGGGCTGACTCCGCCATTGTCCCAGTTCATTGAGACGCAGGGCACACCGAGCAGCTTGTTCCTCTACAAATAAACCTAGCGGTGTTAAGTTGAGTAGGGTGTCTAGTGCTTTTGACTAACAATTATTACTATAGAATTGGAAATAAATTGTCTTTAAATTTTGCACAACCGAATATTTTTATCAGCATTAGATGATGTGGAATACTTCGGTCCACTGTATCTGGTACATCGCGCACATTTGAAAATTTTCCAAAAATTTTCATATATCTTATATAAAGTACAGGAAAGGAGGTCAAATTTGGTACCTTATAATATTTATATCAGACTTAAGTCAGATATTGACCAATCCTTTCGAAACCACCCCCATAAAATGTAAAATAGCTGGGCCAATATATATGAACACAAACAGCCATTGGCTGAGGGTATACATCTGGCGGCGATAAACCGACTGATACATTTTTAACTTGTTTTTTTGTCAACTTTGAAAATTCTTATAGATTTTTCAATTTCCTCAATCATTTAATCTTAGTATCAATAAAACTCACTTTTTCGATAAACGAAATTCTAAGTCAAACCTGAAATGCTCATCAAATATCTGAGTGACAATTTCGAAAATGTATCACATTGTCATCATCGTCTTAAATACCTATGAAGAAATTTCGATTAAATTCTTCATGACAAGGACAAAAATAAACAGATTACCTAAAATACTCAATTATACCTGAACAGGCTTTCACACATACATACTCACACACATGTATATATACACATGCATATATTCCCCCTGATAAAATCAAACGACATTTTGCGGCCAGAAGTTGACAAAACTTTTAAATTCTGATTAATGAATGATGCAGAAGCCACAGCAGGCAACCTGGCAGCAGCAACAGAAAAACTTGCAGAAGCCCACTTTGCCAAATACAAATAGAATTGTATGACAAGCCAAAAACTACACATCATTGTATGTATGTGTACATATGGATGCATACACACACACTTCTGTGAAAATAGGTAAACTCAAAAATCCTACGTTTCTGTGTGGCTCTTCGGAATGTGTAGGTGTGTGGGTGTGTGTGGGAGAATTGGTAGGCAAACAAAATGAAACTACTTAGAAATGCATTAAAGTGTGAATAGTTAAAACCGTAATAAAACATGGCTCATATAACTCTATCTTCACCAACACCACGAGCGCCATCGCCATCGCCATCGCCACCATCATCAACAACAGCCAACATAATTTTCGGCGCATTATCATGCATGAGTTTATTTTTAGGCTATTGGATGCACTGGGAGAAATTTATATGGGAAATATAATAACAATTATAGTAATATGGGGAATAAAAATTATTATTATCCATGTGTAGATAATAGAAGGATATCTTGCGAGACATTTGAAAATAGCTGCTGGATTGAATTGGAAAACATTTGCTTAGTGTAAAAAATGAAATTTAAACCGTTTTCGAATTTTATAAAACACCAAATTGCAATAGTATATTAGGTTGCACCTCGCTTAAAGTCATATAAACAGAAAATAAATGAGAGCGAATCAGTCGATTTGCCAACAAAATTATACCAACTGTACATGGCAAGTCATATACAGGGTGAGATAAACTGTAAAAAAAATCAAACGCCATAATTTTTACATTTTTTTAATGAATGAAAGCAAAAATGTCGGAAATAGCATCAAATTTTAGAATAAGTTTAGATTCGTTTGAATTGGTCACCTTTGGCACGAATTATGACCTTCAAACGGTCAATGAAACCGTCAAATCCTGCCCGAATGTTGTTCTGCGGTATTTTGGCTCATCCCCGGCGAAGCGCTTGCTTGAGGTGATCGACACTTTTCGTATTTTTTAGTGCCAACCTTGCTTTCCAAAATACTCCAGACACAGTAGTCCAACGGATTGATATCCGGAGATTTTGGTGGCCATTGTGCGCTGGAAATGAAGCGAGGAACCTTATTTTGTAACCATTCATGGGTGGTGCGCTGAGTGCGATGGTGCTGAGTCCTGTTGGAATGTTCAATGTCTGCGGCCAAAATATTTGCGTGCCCAAGGCTTTAATACACCCTCCAGAATATTTTCGCGATAATATTCGGCGTTTATTCTGATGCCACGGTCGATTAATACGAGCGGAGAGCGACCATCGGCTGTTATGGCGGCCCATTCGATTACCATGGCCCCGCTTGAGTTCTGGTGGCCAACCGAAGGTGCACATTTTCAGCTGACCTCTTTGGCAAGTAAATACGATAATTTTGTTTGTTTACAAACAGCTGGACAACGAATGTTTCCTCATCGGAGAAAACCAAATTCGGCTGTTCACCATTTTCGGTCAAGCGAAGCGACTCTTTAGCTCTTTCGAGTCTACTTTCTTTCTGTTGCGGTGTAAGTTCTTGTACTTTTTGGAATTTCAATGGCTTTACCCTGAGCTCATTTTTCAATATTTGCCGAATGAAATATTGTGATATGTTCAGCTCACGAGCCATTTTTCGGCCAATGCGACACGGATTTCGATCAAGTCGCTTCTTTACTTTTGGAAAAATTTCTGCTGATGTTGCTGTTTTCTTCCATCCACTTCCTCGAAGTCGGGCTACGCGACCAGTATCGCGGTAACAAGCGATGGAACGAGACACAATAGATAGATTTATTCACATTTAAATGCTGAAGTGCTCTAACGATAGCCACTTGTGGTTTTCCAGCCAAAAATAAAGAAATCACACTATCACGCTAGAATTCCATCAGGAATAACTTTCTTTCTGGAAAATTCTCACCAAAATTCTTTTGTACGTTTGTAAACAATATAATGAGGTGTCACTGGAATAATTTTAAAAGCTGTCGGAAGAGTGGCTTAGAAATGACAGCGGTCTGAAGTTGGTTGCAGTTTTTTCATCTCACCCTGTATATATGGGATTCTTCGTAAGTTAATCCGTGAACGATACCCAGAAAGAAATTTGCAAATATTACGAAGATAATTATTTTTTAATATTTTGAACTTTTTCGAGAAAGGTACAAGATATGTGGGCCTTTAATGTCCATTTTCTAACTAACGGGAATTCCAAAAAAACATTTTATAAGAAACAAGTAAAAAAGCCGTAAGTTCGGCCGGACCGATTTTTCAAGAATTTTCAAGAAATTTTAAAAATACCGAATATCGGAAGGTGCCTATATATGGGAGGATATACGATATTGTGGACCTATAAAGCCAATTCTCTTCCAAGGGATGAAGTACCCACAAGGAACTCCTTGTGTGGAATTTCAGACAATTCCATTGAAAAATGTGGCTTAGATCATCAAAATACCTATTATAGGGGGGTACCGTTATATAGGGGTATACGATTTCGTGGACCTATATAGATAATTATCTTCAAGGGGATAAAGTACTCACAAGAAACTCCCTGTGTGGATTTTCAGTTCAATATCGGGGTTCCGTTATATGGGGGCTATAAGATATCGTGGACCTATATAGATAATTATATTCAGGAAAGGGCTAAATCGTCTTAGAATTTTACGCTGATCAAGAAAATATAATATATGGGTCTAAAATTGTTATTTCGATGAGTTACAAACGAAATGACGAACTTAATATACCCTCCATACCATATATGGTGGATGGTATAAAAATTATATTTTATTTCGCGTTTATGATAGGCCGATATTGTCTATGAAAGCTAAAAAAAATAAAAAATTTTCATATTATATTCTATAAATATCGTGCACACCAGCCAAACAGCCATGCGGACAGATGTGATTGTGGATCAGCGTCAAATATCCCAAAATAATTTTTATTCAAAAAGGGACATGCAGTCTGAAAGTGAGATTTTGATAAAGTAGAAAAAATAATATAAAATAGCTGAAAATGACGATATATGCAACATTCTGTATGAACCGGAGTTGCTACGTACCATAAATCTAAGGTTACGTTAGATTTTCAACAAAAAAAATTATTGTGATAGTGTCTATCTGGCTTTCCTTTTCACTGCAAATTTCAGATCACTAAGCTCGTCTCGAAAGAGAAAACAAACACTTAAATCATAAAACATATGATCTTCGCCTTAACAAGGCAAAACTCAAAAAAAAATTATATTATCAAAATTCAAATTTTCGGTTTTTTACCGATGGTACCGAATTTAGCACAATTTTTTAGTACGAATACCATATGAAATAAACACCACAAGGTAGTCAGGGTATTATGTCTTTGTGCATTTGTTTATAACAAGGAGAAGGAAGCGAGATAGACTCATAGTTACTTTTGAGGATCTCCATAGAATCACTTTCTAAGTTGATTTATGCATGTCAGTCCGTCCGTCCGTCCGTCCATGTATTCTTGTGAACAAAATGCAGGTCGCATTTATTATCCGATTAAGTTGAAATTTTGCACAAATCATTTGTTTGGCCCAAGGACGAACCTTATTGAAATTGCAGATAATCGGTAAAAATTTAGATATAGCTCCCATATATATCTTCGTCCGATTTGCCTTTTATTGGGCACCAAACGTTTAATATAAGCCCGAATAGTATGGAATTTTGCACATAGAACCAAATTAGGCCTGAAAATAAGTATGCCAAATTTGATCGAAATCCGTTCAGATATAGCTACAGCTTCCATATATATTGTTCATCCGATTTGTTAATTTTGTCCTCCGCAGCCATAATATGCACTCTGTAACAACAATATTTGGGAAAATATATCAAATACAGCTCAGAAATGCCGTTGCTAAATTTTTTCAATATCGGTTCAGATTTGGATATAGCTCCCATATATAACTTCGTCCGATTTACCTTTTATTGTGTACCAAACGTCTAATATTTGTCCAAATGGGATGGAATTTGGCACTTACGACCGAATTGAGTCTAGTAGCTAGTATGTCAAATTTGGTGAAGATCGGTCCAGATATAGCTATAGCTCCCATATTTACTGTTCATCCGATTTGTTATATTTGTTACCCACAGAAGTAATATGCACTCCGTAACAACGATATTCAGGGAAATATATCAAATACAACTCAGAAACATCTTTGCAAATTTTATCGAGATCGGTTCCGATTTGGATATAGCTCCCATATATATCTTTATCCGATTTCAAATTAGTTGTGCACCAAATGGGCAATACAAGTCCGAATATAAAAGATACAAATGCTTCGGCGGTAGTTCTTTGATTTTTAAATTATAATTATAATCATAGCGTGTATGATTGAATTCTCCCATAAAAACTTTTAATTGTTATGTGGGCCTCTACTAAATTAGAAAAGTGGTGTAGAGTATCATAAAGTCGGCCCCGCCCGACTTTAGAACTTTCTTTACTGTTTATACTTCGTAGTAGAATCTTTAATTATTTTCATACCGTTGGAATTTGGCTGACCACATAATAACAATTAGTGCCCTTTGCAATCCTTCGCAGCCATATGCCAAAAATTATAATAGTACAGCGATTCTCCATTTCAACCTATCTGGACCTCTCTGGGTCGCAACAGTCCCACATGAGGTTCCTCAAAGCGAATTTAATTTTTTCATTCACAAACTAATTTAATTATCAGTACACACCAATAGTAACATAACCCACCATTACTGACTGACTGGCTGCTACTGCTTCACTGACCTGCATAGTGGCATAATGAAGTGTTTTTTCTCTCCAACAAATTTTCCAGAGTATTAATGAAAAGGTGCTATCGATGCAGAATATACCAAAATGCACAAAAAACAGCAACAACAACGAAACGACGGTCGTCAGCACGTAATGACTCCATACAAAATATAGGCTGGAGGCAGATATATCAGCCGCAGAGTTGTATTTGCGAGTACACCCGGAGCAGGAAGGTAGTACAACGATGTATGTAGGTTATGTTGACATGCATGCGACGACGACAACGACAACGACGCTGATGATGATGATGAGGATATGGGAACGACACACTAACGCAATAGCAAACTCTCAGAAGCACACATGCACACACTCAAACACGTGCACTCCTGATGGTAGCCATAAAATGCTAACCAAATTAAATGAGAATAATTAATGACCACTGTCAACATACATAGCAAATGCAGCGGAAGAAAAAGTCGAGTGCCACTCTATATGTACATATGTAGCAGGGATGGAAAATTCAATGTGTCAAAAAGTGGGAAATGTCACCTTTTGGACAATAAAGGTCTTTAAAGGGTGTTAAATATATGAAATACTATAAAATGTGCCCCCATCCACAAAATACCTTTTGTTTATAAAAAAAACACAACTCATTGAATACCTTAAGAAGATCTTATATCTTTCTTTAGAACCTCTTATTTTCTTAAAATATTATTTGTTATTCATAAAATACTTAATGAACTTTTTTTGAATAACCTTTTTCTTTAAAAGTCAAAAGTGGGAAAACCATATATCCACATGCAGAAGACAACAGAGACCTCCTGTCATTAGTAGAATTCAAAAAGCTTCTCTCTCTACATAAGACCTCTAACAGGGCTTCTGTCTATAAAGGTCTACAAAGACTTCCGTGAGGTATTTTTTATAGAAAACGTTTTCCACCTATAGAATACTTTTAACAGATGTTCTCTCACCTCTAAGTACTCACCTCCAAGTATAGATGACCACTAAAAAGTTTTAACCCTACAGAAAAGGTCTTCCTTTTATACCCCACAAAACTACAGGTTGAGATGAAAAAACTGCAACCAACTTTAGACTACTGTCATTTCTAAGCCACTCATCCGACAGCTGTTAAAATTATTCCAGTGACAGCTCATTATATTGTTTACAAGCCTACAAAAGCATTTTTGTGAGAAATTTCCAGAAAAAATGTTATTCGTGATGGAATTAAAGCGTGATAGTGTGATTTCTTTATTCTGGAAAACCACAAATGGCTATCGTTAGAGCACTGCAGCATTTAAATGTGAATAAATCTTTTGTATCACGCAGCATCGCTCGTTACCGTGATACTGGTAGCTTAGCCCGACGTCAAGGGAGTGGACGGAAGAGAACAGCAACATCATAAGAAATGGTTCCAAAAGTAAAGAAGCGACTTGATCGAAACCAGCTTCGCAGTGGCCTAAAAATGGAAAAATGGCAACAGAAAGAAAATAGACTCAAAAGAGCTAAAGAGATGCTTCGCTTGGCCGCAAGTTGTGAACTGCCGAATTTGGTTTTAACCGATGAGAAAACATTCACTGTCCAGCAGTTTGTAAACAAACAAAATGATCGTGTTTACTTGCCATGTTCACCTTCGGTTGGCCACCAGAACTCAAGCGCCGGCCATGTTGATGGTGTGGTCCGCCGATAGCCGATGGTCGCTCTCCGCTCGTATTAATCGACCGTGGCATCAGAATAAATGACGAATATTTTCGCGAAAATATTCTGGAGGGTGCATTAAAGCCTTGGTCACGCAAACATTTTGGTCGCAGGCCTTGGACATTCCAACAGGACTCAGCACGCACCACCCAAGAATGGTTACAAAATGAGGTTCCTCCCTTAATTTCCAGCGTACAATGGCCACCAAAATCTGCGGATACCAATCCGTTGGACTATTTGGTCTAGAGTATTTTGGAAAGCAAGGTTGGCACTAAAAAATACCAAAGTGTCGATTATCTCAAGCAAGCGCTTCGCCGGGAATGGGCCAAAATACCGCATAGCAACATTCGGACAGCGTGTGACGGTTTAATTAGCCGTTTGAAGGTCATAATTCGTTCCAAAGGTGACCAATTCGAATAAATCTAAACTTAATCTAAAATTTGATGCTATTTCCGATATTTTTTGCTTTCATTCAAAAAAAAATGTAAAAATTATATTATGATTGTTGCAGTTTTTTTATCTCACTCTGTAATAGAAGGCCCCTTCTCCCTACAGGTCTTCTTTAAGTGGTCTGTTCTCAATGTAAAATATCTCTAACAAGTCTTACCTCTTACCTAGAAGACCACCAAAAAGTTGTATCCCCGCAGAAGACCTCATTTTGTTGTCAGTCCATAGGAGACCTTTATTGGTCTTTAGAACGTACCACACCTCTCCGCAATAATTTTTCCGTATAAGTCCATGTAACTTTGAAATTAATATTTTTCGAGAATATATGTGTTGTAGAGTGTAGTCTTCGTTCCATTAAAGACCTCTAAACGATCTATGGCTTACATTGAACATTAAACAACGATCTTCATTCCATAAAAAATGTCTTAAGGCCTATAGAAAACAGGGCTTCTAAAATATCTCTTGTCAAATGAAGATCTGCAAAAGGGTCTGCTTCCATAAAATATAAGTTCTTCCTTCGGTAGAAGATGTTCAAAAGGTCAGTCACAATATACAAGAATTCTAAAAACTCTCCTGTTCATTGACGACACCTAAAAGTTAGGGTGCCTGCTAAGCTCTCTCTAAAAGCACTACCTTCAAAAGACGACATTAAAAAGCTCTTGTATCTATATCAGTAGAAGACCTCTTAGAGTTCTCTCTTCTAAAGAAGTCCTTTAAAAGAGAGGTCATTCATAGGTCTCTAAAGAAGTAATTCTGTAGAAGGCCTATAAAACATCGCTCGTATTTAAAAGACAGCAGGTCACCTGTATACAGAAGCCATTCAAAATTATTTCTGTCTATAGAAAACCTCTACAAAATGTTTGATTTATAGAGGTCGACCAAAACCACTCTAATCTATGGAAGAATTCTAAAATCACTTCTGTTAATTGAAGTCATCTCAAAGATCTATAAATCTCCTTTCTATATAAGACCTCTAAAAGCTCTACTGCCAGAATATCATTAGTCAATATAATATATGTTCCGTAGATAACCTCTAAAAGGTGTTCGTTCCATATATAACATTTGTCTTTATAAGGTTTCATAGAAGACATTTGAAAGATTCTGTGACTACAAAAATTTGTTAGGGTTCTTCCACAGGGAGAGCCCTATTTTAAATTTCACAACTATGACTATTAAAAAGAAACTTCCGAAAATGCGCTGAACTTTTAATACCCTCCATCATTTGGAAAAAACTTGGGTAATTTCAAAAAATTCCGAAAAATATGGGGGCTATACGAAAACGTGGACCTGCATACCAAATTTTCTGCCATCGATTCCGATATTGACGAAATTTTAAATAATTCCGGTGAATAATGCGCTAATATCATCAAAATACCGGATAAATGGAGGTACCGTTATATGTAGGCTATACAAAGACGAGAACCTGCATTGCAAATTTTCGGTCACAGCCTGTAGCACTCATTCCAAAAGTACAATACGATATACGAGACCTTCAAAAGATGTAGTATCTATATCAATAGAAGACCTCTTAGAGTTCTTTCTTCTAAAGAAATCCTTTAAAAGAGAGACCATTCATAGCAGAAGAAGTTAGAAAAAAAGTAGTTCTGTAGAAGACCTATGAAAGTTCTCTCGTCTTTAAAAGACAACAGATCACCTGTCTTTAAAACCTCTATAAAATTTTCGATTTATAGAGGTCGCCCAAAAGTTCTCTATTCTATGGAAGAATTTTAAAATCACTTATGTTTATTGAAGTCATCTCAAAGGTCTACAAATCTCATTTCTATATAAGACCTCTAAAAGCTCTACTGCGAAAATATCATTTGTCAATATAATATATGGTCCGTAGATAACCTCTAAAAGGTGTTCGTCCCATATATAACATTTGTCGTTATATGGTTTCATAGAAGACATTTGAAAGATTCCGTGACTACAAAAATTTGTTAGGGTTCTTCCACAGGGAGAGCCCTATTTTCAATTTCACAACTATGACCATTACAAAAAACTTCCGAAAGTTTGATTTGGCTGAACTTTTAATACCCTTCATCATTTGGAAGGAAAAGTTGGAAACGTATATTCCGAACTTGACGAAATTTTAAATAATTCTGGTGATTAATCCTCTAATATCATCAGAATACCGAATAAATGGAGGTGGACCGTTATATGTAGGCTATACGAAGACGGTCACAGCCTGTAGCACTCATTCCGAACTTACAATACGATATTTTAAACAATTCCAGTGGATATGGTTTCTAAAATCATCAAAATATACAATAATGGGAGGTAACGTCATATGAGGACTATATAAAAAAGGTGGACCGACATGGACCTTTTACGAACTTAACCTGCCTACTTCCAAAATACACACTATTCACACTTTTAGCCTTCTATCCCAATTCATTCGAAATATAGCATGATTACAACAGGCAGACGGACATCGCTAAATCGACTTAGAATATTACTCTATTTCAGAATATATAATTAGTATCTGTCATAAGTATTTCGAGGAGTTACAAACGGAATGGCAAAGTTAAAATACTCTCCCTAGTATTGTGGAGGGTATTACAATTTTGTGTAAATATTTTTTAAACTTTCATCCCTGAAAATGACCAACGAATATAATTCAATTGAATAGATGACCAGGACGACGTTACATCTCTGACATTACGTTGTTTACATTGTAGACGAAAGTCTTTCTATGTATGTCTATGTGTGTATATAAGTTTATTCTATATATCAAAAACTCACTTCCTTTCACTAGCTTTGAGTAAACAAAATGAACAAACATACACACATACATATGCACTCTTGCACTCACATACACACACACACAACACAGTGTACTACGCATACATCCGGCCATGCTTTCATTTTGATCCTTCCGTTTTGTAAGGTTACTATGACAGCAACGAAAGTTGACTACTGCATCCGTTTTTTTTTCTCCTTTTTTTTTTTGGTTCACAAATATTAACTTTATTTAATGTCACCTTTCCGTTACCTTAGGTAGGTAGCTAGGTTGTCAACATTCTTTTTTTTTCTCTTCGAAAAATCCTTATTGCTATTCCGGGATGTTGATGCTTTTCTACGAATTTTGTTAAAATTTAAACTCTTGCTGGGAGTTTTTTTCTACTTGTTTTTATGTTAGCTCGGTTGTTCTTTGACCTGTAAACGGGACAATTTTTTGTTTTGACAGTTGTGCACGTTTAGCCGGGCGATGGTAGGGGTATTGATTTAGTCATCCCGTAAAAAACATCTCGAAATATTACTACAAAGTAACGTAATCCATATGTATATATATGTATTGTGGTCACAGCGACAATGGGAACTGTGATAGACCAAAACAACATCTCAAAAGTTAGAATGCCCATATTCGTTTTAGGAAGTCAAAAGTGGATATGAATCACGTTCATGATTAGTACAGTTGAAAATCCAATAAAAATGGTTAAAATTCACAATTTTTATCTATTGTATGTAATATTGGATGTTATTTACAGGGTTCTTCATGACGTTCCAGCAAAAGCTTTTTAAACAAGTAAGCAAAGGCTATAGACGTGCGGGGCCGACCATGTGATACCCTACAACACAACAATATGTTCGAAGTCCCCATATATCCAAATCCATTTTGGAAGATTTAGTTTTTAAAATAATGTCAAAGAGCCCTGCCCATAGGTTACCCTTAGTTTGACCCGGAGAATTTGGCCAATATTTACGCACTCCGTAGTGTTATTAGGTATTCAAAACAATTTCATAGGAAAGTTGTGGTCCATTTTACAGCTAAACATAATCCAATGGTCATTCAAAATGCTAGACTTCTTCCCTGTCCTTAACTCTCTTCAGATGCGAAATTCCGTGTCGATTAGTTTTCAATTGTGGCCTATAGAGCGACTACAAAGTAAAAAAAAATTAGTCCATTTGCACCTCTAAATGGAGCTCTTAAGAACAATAGGCTTTAATTCTGGCCCTAAAGCTACCCCCATGCAAAATTTCGAAAGGATCGGACGATAATTGCGACATCCATATAATACTCTCAAAACGTAGTGTTGGGGGTGTAAAAATTTTGAAAATTTACAATTCAAAATTGTAAGTCAAATTGAAAAAATCGCATGCGATAAAAAATATGACATAACTTGAAAAAAAGGAACAAAAGATATTCACTTTTTTTATCGTTTTCTAGCAAGAGACCATTCCGAATTGATTGGGAATAGAGAAAATCGGCGCAGCGGTTCTTGATTTACAAGCTGAGTAAAAAAGATCAATTATATTACATATATATTGTACCTATTTTGCTATATATCCGATTTCTTCGCTATTAGCATCACTGTAATGGTCAGAAGTGATCTTTTAATGTATTTGTGATTTGGCTGGGATTGAAAATATTAGCGGTTTAGTGAAAATTTTCCTATTTTTTTACATAAAAGTTAGGGTCTCATTTTCCTATTTTATTCCATATTTCCTATTTTCCTATTTTATTACATAAAAGATAGGGTCTCATTTACCCCCTAATTATTGTCCGATGGCCGCCCAAATTGGCAGGTTTCTGTCCACTCCTAAACTCTAACTCCATGTAAATTTTCGAAATTTTTCTATTTTTGGTCCATTTCAACCCCTAAATATTATGCGATCATCTCTAAAAACAATAGGGTTCTATTCTGACCATAACTGCACCTCCATTTTCAATTTTTGATTTTCAACACTTGATTACAAATTAACATGGACAGACGGACGGACGGACGGACATACATAGCTAGATCGACTCATCTCTGCGAGATAGGAAGATCCATATATAATATAATATGATATAAATATTGCGACGCGCCAGGTTTGGACTATATTGTTACTTTTTTAACTTTATATGAGATATGTGATAAAAAGAAAAATTTAAAAAGTGTTTGCGGTACCAGATATAGTCGATCAAAGTATTTCATATTCATGCTTCATCTTATACAGATAAAAATACTGGTATGGGAAAAATTACAAGAAAATCGACCATTCATATCCAATTTTATGCTAAATCATAAATTCCATATTCATCTCAGGTTTTTGGTTGAGAGAAATATTTAGTTTTAAATAATCGCTGACTTGTTTCACAAGTTTTGACAGATAAATGTATTGAAAATTGTTACCCTTTGTGGGTGAGGTATCAGAAGGGATTCGCAGATGTATGTCATCTTCGCAACAGATCCTGGGTTAGCAAAAATGTTTGTATGTGTGAGATTTGAAGAGGATTTTGTGTTTCAAAATGAAATGGTCCGATCTCTACCATCTTTATAACAAATCTATCTATTCAAAATGTTGACCCTTTGTGGGGGAGTTACCAGAATGAGTGGGCCGATACCATCTTCACAGCAGATCTTGCGTTAGTAGAAATAATGAGATGTGAGAAATATGAAAAGAAGCAAATGCTTATTTCAGGTTAAATAATCGTTTTGGCCATTTAAAACATTGATCCTTTGTGGGGAGATACCAAAAGGAATGGTCCGATCTCTATAACAGATCTTGTACTGATAGAAATATAGAGATGTACTAAGTCTAAATGGAATCGGATGTTAATTTCGCGTTTTATGGATATTCAAAATTTAGACCCTTTGTGGAGGGGGTACCAAAATACCGTACCGTACCGTGTACCGATAACTTCTATCTTCCCACCAGACCTTGGGTTAATAAAAATATTGTGGTGTGTGTAATTTGAAGAGAATCGAATTCTTACATCACATTTTATAAGCGTTATAATTATTCGAAATTTTAACCCTTTGTGGGGTAAGTACTTGATGGAGTGTACCGATGTTGTCCATTTTTGCACCGGACCTAGCACTGAGTGGGGATTTTTTTTTTTTTTTGTAACTATTGCTTACTGCGTGGACGGTTACACATAGCTCATTTCTAATTTGCAAGAAAAAATACGGTTGCGTATACGCTTGAATAACACTGGGAAATATTGCGACATTCAAGGTCTGTGGCCAAAATGTTTGCGTGCCCAAGTCTTTAATACACCCTCTATAATATTTTCGCGATAAAATTCTTTATTTATCCTGAAGCCACGGTCGATTAATACGTGCGGAGAGTGACCATCCGCTGTTATGGCGGCCCACACCATCACCATGGCCGTCGCTTGGGTTCTGGTGGCCAACCGAAGGTGCACATTTTCAGCTGACCTCTTTGGCAAGTAAACACCATCATTTTTTATTTACAAACTGCTGGGCAACGAATGTTTTCTCATCGGAGAAAACTAAATTCGGCAGTTCACCACTTTCGGCCAAGCGAAGCAACTCTTTAGCTCTTTTGAGTCTATTTTCTTTCTGTTGCGGTGTAAGTTCTTGCACTTTTCGGAATTTCAGTAGCTTAACCCCTCATTTTTCAATATTTGCCGAATGGAATATTGCGATATATTCAGTTCACGAGCCATTTTTCGGCCACTGCGATGCGCGTTTCAATCAAGTCGCTTCTCTACTTTTCCAACCATTTCTGCTAATGTTGTTGTTTTCTTCCGTCCACTTCCTTGACGTCGGGCTACGCTACGCTACCAGTATCACGGTAACGAGCGATGGTACGAGACACAAAATATTTATTCACATTTAAGTGCTGAAGTGCTCTAACGATAGCAACTTGTGGTTTTCCAGCCAAATATAAAGAAATAACACTATTACGCTGGAATTCCAGCACGAATAACTTTTTTCTAGAAAATTCTCACCAAAATGCTTTTGTACGTTTGTAAGCAATATAATGAGCTGTCTCTGGAATAGTGTTAAGTCGATTTCACGATGTTCGTCTGTCTGTTGAAATCACGATACAGCCCACATTATTTGACGTAGAGCGGCAAATTTAGCAGATCAATTTGTATTGTGTCTAGGATGGTTGATATTGAAAATGAGATATATCGGTCCACGTTCTGGTATAGTCCCCATATTACGGTACCTCCCGAAATCGGTATTTTGATAATTTATGCCACATTTTTTCACGGATTTGTCTGAAAAGTTGTATTTGTAGGTCATAACGGGTCCTTGTGCGTGTGCCAAAACATTGGATTTATAGGTCCACGTTTTGTTATAGCCCCCATATAAAGGTACCTCCCAATATTCGGTATTTTGATGGTTTTTGCCACATTTTTCACTGATTTTTCTAAAAATTGATATTTGGTAGTCATAATGGGTTCCAGCTCCGGTGGCGAAACATTGCATGTATGGGTCCACGTTTTGGTATAGTTCCCATATAACGGTACCTCCCAATATTCGGTATTTTGATGATTTTTGACACATTTTTTCTAGAATTTCTCTGAAAATTGGTAGTTGTAGAACATAATGGGTCCCAATTCGTGGAGGTGTATTAAAAGTTTGGCCCGGCCGAACTTAATGTTTTTTTACTTGTTTTCATCTCACCCTGTAATTTCCATGTAAAATGTGCAAAACATGTCAGGAAATTTTACATTTTGGTAGAACATTCGCTGTTCCTAACCTTTCAATTATAGATACTCTCCTTCGATACTTTCAAATAAATTTTGTTTTTTTCTCATTTTGTTCGTTTACAGATAAAGTCCCTAAGGACTCTCATATATTGACACTAGATCAAATTTTGATTGAAATATGAGGTTCCGGCTTTAGCACCTACTCTTCGTCTGATTAAAATATTGCAAGAACTCAGTTTTAATTAAATCTGTCATCATTAGGATTTATGTCAGCCTTATACGTTTTTCGAAAATTGGAAATAGCCTAGCCCCGCAAGCTTATCCCAGCGCTCGGAGACAATTTTTGCCGTTACAAATTCCGTGAGTATTCCTCTCATAATTTCTATTTAAAAATGCATATCACAATCGAAATTACTTTACAAAGCAAATCCATGTTCATTCTAATATTTTTTTCACATTTTCACCACAAATATTTCCACTTTGAGTCAACAAAAAAATGATGTTTTCCACATCAACTACTTTTTACCTTGTCGGCATTCTTGCACCTCAGTGGCAAATATTAATGTTGCAATGGAAATACCTTTAAAATTATTGAATAAACGAAAAAAGCAGAAGAAAAAAATTTTCCCCCGCCGTACAAATGTTGAGCAAAATGTCAATTTGTCTCCTGATGTGCAAACCAAAGATAGAACCACTGGAGGAAAAAAAATCAACAGCATCCAAAGTAACAGAAAAAAAAATAATTTAATATTATTTGGAGCGTATAATATTCGTTTTCCGTTCTGAAATGGCTACCCCGAAAACCATATATTTTTCGTTTTGTAGACGAATTTATGTTTATGGCGCTTGTGATGGTGATGACGAGGTGTTGGTGATGGCTGGCTGGATGGATGGTTGGATGCTTAGTTGGTTGGTGGTTTGATGGCGCCGCCGCTACCGTTGACGAGGCCATTGACGGCATAAACTACAATGCTGATGAGAGTGTTGATGATGTTAATACCGATTTCATTTTTATGATGATGAAATGTAATGCGATAAAAAAGTGGAAATTGAAAACGAGAAACGAAATGAAATGAAACTGAGCAACAGCAGCAGAAGGCAGTTGTGTCACCATCATCATCGTCCTTCTGTCAAAGGACTAAACCAAGTCAAATGTTTGTCAATAGACAAGTGGATGTAATAAATTTACCTGTGGCGTTGAAAAAAATGGCCCGTCAAAAAAAAGGACGAAAACGACAACATCCACTCACACACACACACGCCCACACTCGACGAGTACAATTCCAAACCGGAAGAGCAAGCAAACCATACTTGTGCAAAAAAAAAAACCTGGAAATGTCTGAAGCATCATTATTGGGAAATAAAGAAATCTGAGCTGAATCAACTGCAAGCAAAAGAAGGAAACCTGGAGCCGGCAACAAACGCTTCCACCTACAGTTTGAGTTTAGATGCAAATTTAATGCTTTAAGCATATTTCGCTGAATAGAAAATAAATGGCTGACTGCGTGATGGTTGGTTGGTTAGTTGGCGCCCAACGACTGACTGCCGCCGGATGGCTGGAACATGGCACCACGAATAGAGATAGAAACCAAAATTACATTTCTATTTCGTTTACAACGCCTGAAGCATTGCACCACCACCAACACCAACCACCCAACTGATAAACTGACACCATCCACGACGATGGATGAAGATAGGAATCTAAGATGAAAGTTGTGGAGCAGCGAAGAAAAAAAACAAAAATAACTCCTTCTTCTGCAAAACTTATGTTGGGATTTGTTCTTTGACACTTCAGGCAACAAACGGAGAGTGACAGCTAAACGAACAGCAATGATTTGCCTGAACCTGAAGTGAAAAGTTTCCCAGTTGCTGGAAAATTATTATGCACCGTCAAACCGGCAAGTGCATGGAATAATATTCGTGCCTTTCACCCACACCAATGATGATGCCACCACGTACAGCTCACCTCAAATTGAAGAAATACGTCCAGAAAAATGAAGCACTTTACATCTCTGTTGCAATTTTTTTTCTCGTCTTCTTTCTGGAGTTAGAAGGAGGGAAAGTAAACTCAAAGAAAAATTGGAATGTTTGAAGTTACGGTCACGATTTTTCAACAAGCGGTTGCTTATTTTTCCTGGAAACTAAATGTTCAAAAATCAGACAAAAATTTTCCAGAAACAGATGAAGATCAAAAGGTCTCCTGTTCGTCGAAGGGTTTTTAAGTGTCTTCGACATCTAAAAGACATCTTAAGAGATTTCGGTCTATGGGAGACCTTCCAAAATCCTTCCGTCCATTAAAGACTTAAAAAAGTCTTTGGTCCACTAAATGCTTTAAAAGTTGTTCTCTCTACAGAAGATCTTGAGAACGTTTTAACGACCTTAAAAATGAAGAGGCCTTAAACTAAAGAAAAATACGCCTCTCTCTCTCTCTCTCTCAGGTATTCTCCCTCTTTAAAAGAACTTTTAAAAAGTCTTCACTATGGACGACCTTGTAAAGGTCCACTATCTGCACAGAACACCTATGATCTTATCTACAGATCATCTCTCCACAGAAGATGTAAAGGTTTTCTCTCCACAGGAGGCCTTGCAAAAGGTCTATTCTTCACAGAAGCCCTTGCTAAGATCTTCTCTCTACAGAAGTCTTCTCACTACAGAACAACTCGTAAGGATATTTTCTCCCCAAAAGGTCTCGTAGAGGTATTTTCTCCACAGAAGGGCTTGCAAACGGCCCATTCTATTATCCCAGAATACTTTGATAAGACCTTCTCTCCACAGAATACCTTCAAAAAGGCTTTCATAGAAGACCTTGCTAAGGTCTTCTCTCCATAGAAGACCTTGTTAAGGTCTTCTCTCCATAGAAGACCCTATAACGGTCTTTTCTACACAAACCTTGTAAAAGAGACCTTGAAAAAGTCTTTCTCTCCACAGAAGAGAAGGCAACAGGCTTTCTCCCCACAGAAGAGTAGGCCAAAGGCATTTCCTTCATGGACGACCCTGATAAGGTCTTGTCTCCACAGAAGACTCTATAATGGTCCTTTCTCCACAAAGGATGCTTTAAAGGTTTTCTCTCCACAGAAAGCTTTGCAAAAAGTATTTTCTTCACAGAAAACTTTGTTTAGGTTTTCTCTCCACAGAAGTCCTTGTGAAAGATCTTTCTCCACAAAAGACCTAGCAGAAGGCCTTTCCGTCTGTGGAGAGAAGAGCTTTAAAAGGCATTTTCACCACAGAAGTCCCTTTAGATTGTTTTTCTCCACAGAAGGTCTTGCAAAATGTATTTTCTTCACGAAAAACCTTGTTAAGGTCTTCTCTCCACAGAAGTCCTTGTAAAGGAGCTTTCTCCAAATAAGGCCTAGCAAATGACTTTTATCACAGAAAACCACGTTAAAGTCTTCTCTCCATAGAAGCCCTTTAAATGGTCTGTTCTCCACAGACGATGCTGTAAAGGTTTTCTATACACACAAGGTCTACAAAAAAACTAGTGAAAGTCTACAAAAGTCCTTGTGAAGGCTCATAAAATATTCTGTGAAATTCTTCCCTTCACCGAATTCCTTGTGGAGGTCTTCTTGCCCTACCTTCATAGAATACCTTGTGAAGGTCTTTTCTCCACATAACCCCTGGTGAGGATCTCTCTCCATTGAACTAACTGCTTTCCTTCAATGATCTTCCAATAAAGAAAGGTTTTTATAGACAAATGTGCCCCCAAGAGATTTTCTATAAATAGAAGGCAAGTCTTCCACGAATAGATGTCGTCCAGGTTGTCCTACGTAGACAGAAGTCTTCTGGAAAATCTTCTATAAATAATTCTACAGATTGAAGTTCTATATGAGGTCCTCTATAGATAGAAGTCCTTTAGGAGGCTGTCTTTAGATAGACATTCCGAAGGATTTATTTTCCAGATAACTTCTCCAGAAATCTTCAAGGATGTCTTTCATAGGTAGAAGTCCGGTATGAGCTTCTTCTGTAGATAGAAGTTCCCCAGGATGTCTCCCACAGAAGAATTTGTGAGGGTCTTTCCTCCATAGAAGAACTTGTAAATGTCTTCTTTCGCTCTATGGGGTCTCCTTAAATAAAAGGTCTTCAGGAAGTCTTTCACAGATAGATGTCGTCCAGGATGTCCTTTGAAGATAAAAGTCTTCTAGAAGATCTTCTATAAGAAGATGTTCTCCAGGAGGTCTTCTACTGACAAAATTCCTGCAGGAGGTTGTTTTAAAAAAGATGTTCTCAAGGAGGTCTTCTTCAGATTAATCCTCTGGAAGGTATTCTATAGGAAGAAGTCTTCCTGGATGCCTTCCATAAAAATAAGTCTTCCAGGATGTCTTCTTCTATAGATGGAAGTCCTCCAAAAGGTCTTCTATTGATCACACACCGCCAGGAATAGATGTCGTCCATGAGGTTCTCCGCAAGATGAAGAAGATCTTCTATAACTAAAAGTCCTCCATGAGGTGTTCTACATACTGTAGCTAGAAATCCTTTAGGAAGCAGCCTTTAGATAGAAGTTTTCTTGGATATATTCTTCAGATAAGTCCTTCCATCGTCTTCCGTAGATAGAAATCTATCAGGAGGTCATACTTTGATAAAAGCGAGAGTTCCTCGATGTGAAGAAATCCTACAGGAAGGGTTCTATTGAAAGAAATCCATCTTCTACAGAAATATCTTCTGTAAATAACAGTTTTCCTGGAGGTCATCAACAGCAGGAAGTCCTCCAAAAAATCTCCTGTAAGTAGAAAGCCTCTGGGAGGTATTCTATGTATAGAAGTCCTTCTGAGTGTCTTCTTCAAATATGAGTACTACTGGAGCTCCTTTATGGATAAAACTCTTCTACGAATTCTTCAATAGATAGAATCACCTCTTAATTTTTTTAAATACATTGGCAGTTCTATTGATAGAAGTATAGATATATAGAAGTCCTTCAGCATGCCTTTTCAGATATATGTCCTCCAGGAAGTCTTTTCTGGATAGAACTACTCTAGGAGATCTTCTATTGATAGAATCACCTCTGAGATCGTTCTATTGACAGAAGAGCAGTTGTATTATAGAGAGAAGTCCTCCAGAAAATCTTCTTCAGGAGAACTTATGTATGTTCTCCTGAAGGTCTTCAACAGGTAGAGGTCCTGCAATTGGTCTCTTGCAAGTAGATGTCATCTGGGAGGTACTTTATATAAAGAGGTCCTCCAACAACCCTTCTTCAGATATAAGTCCTCCAGGATGTATTTTATAGACAGAACTCTTTAAGGAGGTCTTCTATAAAGATAGATAGATAGAGTCACCGTTGAAATCCTTTTTTAACACCTTGGCAGAAAACTTTTCCTCGAGTGTTTTTCCATACCGCAAAACCTAACATTTTCCTTCTTTTTTTTTCCTATTTTACTTTCGCCATTTCTCTAATGTTTGCAGCCATGGATGTGGCCAAAAAAGTAATATTATAATTTTTCAATTGCTCAAGCGGAAGAAATGCAGATATTTGTCTTGTCGTCTTTATTGTGTCTTTTATTCTTTTTTCCAACATTTTCTTATCTCAATGATGGAGCCGGAGATGATGATTTAAATCAAACGGAGCGAAACAAAAGTTATTTACGTTGAGAACTATTCACAGATAATTTTAAAGAAGAATTTCTAAAAAATATTTAATCACAGCAGAGAAATGTGATGCCATAATTATACATCTGTTCATTTTCAAATAAAACAAAACGCCTTCAGGTGATTTTTAAAAATACCAAAATTACAATTATTAAAATATTCTTTCATCTCTGAAATAATCAAATAGTTTCTCTTATTCATCCGTAACTTTTGCACTAGCCCGTGGGCAAGATTTAAAAGTAACTTTTTTAAGCAACTGCCAGTGACAGCTTAGAGTTTCCAGGAAACTCGTCGGAAATATTAAAGTTAGCACAGAAATTTAATGAAATTTATGTCCATAGTTTTAGTTGCTTCCATGGAAAAGAAAAAACAATTAATTTAATAAATTGTAATTTGAAAAATCTAAGGACTATGTTAGAGAAGTTGCGAAAAAGTTAGGGGATGGTGGAATGAAGGAAACAAAGAATGTGCAATTAAAATTCGAAATATTTATTTGTTATTATGTGCACTGGTTATTTTTAGACTGGAGTCGTGCCCAGAGGGACACTGTAAAGAAGTACGAAACCTTAAAATAACAAGATTCAGTACATTTGATCGAAAAAAATCAGAAGTCACCATTATATGGAGACGAATACTGATCCTACTACCTAAGTAGAAAACAACGTATCTGTGACGTCATACTTCTAAAATGTTGACTTGTTGGAAATTTTTACAAAAAGTCAAACAAAGTACGGCTTAAACACTAACAAGTAAAACGCAGTAAGTTCGGCCATTTGAATACCCTCCACCATTTAGAACGAATTTGAAAATTTTCAAAAAATTAAAATCCTTTAAAAATTCTATTGAAATCTTAAAAATACGAAATATAGCAGTTATATTGAAGACGTGGAACTGCATATTAAAGTTTGTGATAGGTCATTACAATATTCAAAATTCAAATACGAAACTCGAAAAAATCCGAATAATGTAACTAAAATCATCAAAATACCACACATAAGGAGGTGCCGATATATGAAGGCTATAACTAACTATTTGAATCTTCGAATATGAAATTAAAAAAAATCCGGTGAATATTCTACCTAAAATCGTCAAAACACCGAATATCGGAAGGTACCGATATATGGGGTCTATACGAAGACATTTTCTGTCATAGGCTGTAGTGCCTTTTGAGCACTTCAAATACGAAATATGAAACAATTCCGGCGAATAACGTGGCAAAGTGCGAAATATAGGGAGGTACTGTTATATGGGGGCTATACGAAGACCTGGACCAGCGTACACACTTTTCTGTCATAGACTGTAGTACCCATTAGGAATTTCAAATATGAAAATTGAAACAATTTTGGTGAATAATGTCGCTAAGATTATTCAAATATAGGGGCTACACGAACACGAAGTACCGGATACGCAATTTTATTTCATAGGCTGTAGTATCCATTACCAACTCTAAATAAGAAATTTGAAATAACTCCGGTGAATATTGGTCCGATATCATCAAAATGCTGAATATCGGGGGGTACTGTTGTATGGGGTCTATGCGATACCGTTGTATTGGGGATATATCATAGATCTATACAGGGTGAGTTAAAAAAACTGCAACAAAGTCAAACGCCACAATTTTTACATTTTTTTTTTAATTTTATTGAATGAAAGCATAAAATTTCGGAAATGCATCAAATTTTAGAATAAGTTTAGATTTGTTCGAATTGGTCACCTTTGGCAGGAATTATGGCCTTCAATCGGCCAATGAAACCGTCACAGGATGTCCGAATGTTGATCTGCGGTATTTTGGCCCATTCCCGGCGAAGCGCTTGCTTGAGGTGATCGACACTTTGGTATTTTTTAGTGCCAACCTTGCTTTCCAAAATACTCCAGACACAATAGTCCAACGGATTGATATCCGGAAATTTTGGTGACCATTGTGCGCTGTAAATGAAGCGAGGAACCTTATTTTGTAACCATTCTTGGGTGGCGCGTGCTGAGTCCTGTTGGAATGTCCAATGTCTGCGGCCACAATGTTTGCGTGCCCAAGGCTCTTAATCACCCTCCAGAATATTTTCGCGATAATATTCGGCATTTAATCTGATGCCACGTTCGATTAATACGAGCGGAGAGCGACCATTGGCTGTTATGGTGGCCCATACCATCACCATGGCCGGCGCTGGAGTTCTGGTGGCCAACCGAAGGTAATGTTTAGCTGACCTCTTTGGCAAGTAAACACGATCATTTCGTTTGTTAACAAACTGCTGGACAACGAATGTTTTTTCATCGGAGAAAACCAAGTTCGGCAGTTCACCACTTTCGGTCAAGCGAAGCAACTCTTTACCTCTTTTAAGTCTATTTTCTTTCTGTTGCCGTGTAAGTTCTTGCACTTTCTGGAATTTCAATGGCTTTACCCCGAGCTCAATATTTGCCGAATGGAACATTGCAATATGTTCAGCTCATGAGCCATTTTTCGGCCACTGCGACGCAGGTTTCGATCAAGTCACTTCTTTACTTTTCGAACAATTTCTGCTGATGTTGCTGTTTTCTTTCGGCCACTTCCTTGACGTCGGGCTACGCTACCAGTATCACGGTAACGACCGATGGTACAAGACACAAAAGATTTATTCACATTTGAATGCTGCAGTGCTCTAACGATTGCCACTTGCGTTTTTCCAGCCAAATATAAAGAAATCACACTATCACGCTTGAATTCCCAAATAATTCACGAATAATTTTTTTCCAGGAAAATTCTCATCAAAATTCTTTTGCACGCTTGTAAACAATAAAATGAGCTGTCACTGGAATAATTTTAACAGCTGTCGAACGAGTGGCTTAGAAATGACAGCAGTGTGAAGTTAGTTGCAGTTTTTTCATCTCATTTTTTCATCTCTCTAGCCATATGACTGAAGGTATAAAAAGGGCCAAAAGACCTCCGCTCGATAGTAAAAATTATCGACCAAAAACTGTCTGCGAGCTAACGGAAAATTGTGGATTTTACACCAAAAATCTTGTAGTTTAAAAACATTTTGTCCTGAATAGAGGACTTTTAAAGAAAAATTTTGGAGCCCCGTCATCGGTTTTATAGGAAAATTTCTGACGGCGAAAAAGTTTAGATAATTAAGGCAATTTTCAAGGCCCTTGACAAAAATCGGGGAATATTATAAATATTTTTCGAGGACTGTCTATAAAAATGTATATTTTTGGGAATTTTTTTTGAAGAACTTCCTGGAATATATTTTATCGATCCCCTCTATAGAAATTCCACATTTTTAACAAAAAAGAACCTTTAACTAAAAAATTTGAATTTTTTTGAAGAACTTCCTGGAATATTTATTGAATATATAGATTTCCTTGAACTCTTAACTAAAAATTGCAATTTTGAAAAACAAATTTTCAACGAACTTCTGATGGGGTTTTCATTTTTAAGGACATTTTTTCCAGGACCTGCTGATCAACATCCGCAATAAACAATAAATTTTAAGGAATATTTTTTTTTTTTTCATGGAATATAGAAATTGTCAACCAAAATATTTTTCGTATTTTTATCTGCAATATTGATGAAGATGCTATTTACCTAAAATTCCCGAATTTAGGGAGTCTCAATCTGAAAATTTCTAAAAGTGTAGAAGAGGGGAAACTTGCTCGCTCTATTTAGGTTACTTTGCTATGTAAACCGCCGACACAGTTGTCTTTTTTATACCCTCCGCCATTCTATAGAGAGTTTATTAGCTTTGTCATTCCGCTTGTAACTATTCGAAATATTGATAATGGACCCTACAAAGTATGTAAATTCTGGATCAACTTAAAACTCTAAGACAATTTAGCTATATCCGTCTGTTTGTCTGTTGTAATCACGCTATATTTCGAACGAATTGAGATAGAAGAATAAAATTTTTCACACATGGGACATGCCGCTCCCGGCAGGCTCCACGCGAAGATATAACGGTATCTCTCGATATTCGGTATTTTGATGATTTACCTACATTTTTCGCCGGAATTGTTTAAAATTTTGTATTTGAAGTCTTAATGGGTACTACAGCCTATGACAAATCATTACTTATGCAGGTCCATCATTTAAATGGTATTTTTTAGAATTTGTTGAAATTTTTCAAGTTCCTTTTAAATAGTTGAGGCCCAGCCGAACTTAGCTTCTTTCTTACTTGCTTTAGTTCTAATTTCACAATCTGCTGGATTTTCCCGTAATTATTGAAAAAAAGTAAAATATATTAAACATTGCAATTATTAAAAAAAATAAACATTTATTTACCTCGTGATACCGAATATGTTCCCATCTGTTTGTTTAGTCCGAAATATTGCTGCCCATGCAGAAGTATAAGCCATAATTACAAGCAAAATTTAATTCTGACAAAAGTCATACTTTTTTCCCACCGAAATAAGCCAAATAATAAGCCACACTGTAAAAATGGAAAATTACAGCTATCAAAGTTGACGTTCGCCTCCATAACCTCAGCATTGGCCATTAACTATAACAATTTAACCACACAACATAAATTTGCAACTTTTCAAACTAAATTGCCCGCAAGTGACAGAGAAATTTAACGCCTTGACACAACACAAAAACAATTCGAAACAAAAAAGAAACAACTACAACAAAGCAACCAAAAAAAAAAAACAAAAATAACACAACAACAGGGGGCGTAAATGTTCGGCCACCTTAAAGATGCTGTGGGGTCATACAATTAAACCAAATGAATAAATGAGCAAAGAAGGCCCTAGAAAAATAAGGGGTAAGGGGTGACGACGGACCGGCAAATCACTCCATTCTCCCATCTGTATCTTTTCCATCGTTTCATCTCGTCTGATTAATGTACGTCAAGAAATGTTAAATGGAAAAATTAAGTAAAATTACAAACGAGGCGGAAAAGCGTGTATTCCTCCCTGTCGCGTTTCCATTCGCTTCGCTTTTAATCTTTTCATAGTTTACTGGGCAAAAGGAGATTTATTCGACATGAATTGTTGGTTGTTAACAAAAAAAAAAGAGGACGAAAATAAGGGAAAACGACAGAAGTCGCAATCGTGGGAGTGACGTAGGGGCGATGGAGTCGCAGATTCCAGCCGGAGCTAGGAACGACCAGCCAGCCAACACAATGAAGGAATTCAAATGATTAACGATGTTTAAAGAAATTGTTAACATTTAAATGCCTCGGATGCCTCTAATGATAATGATGGCGCCAGCGACAATGTAGTTGGAAGGCAATGATTTGAAAAACGTCTGTAAAGAGAAAAAAACAACAAGAAATGCAACGGACAAGAAAAGGAATGATATTTGACTTTAAGATGAACACTATTTTATGAATTTAGTAAAATGTTAAGAAAATGTGATTGCAAATATTTCTGTTGTTTAAAAAGGTCATCCATTCTAGTCGGCTTAAACCAAGCATATAAAGTTAAAACATAGACAATATTAATTATCTTTCAAAAAAAGCTAAAAATTCATAAAATTTACTTAACTTATAAGAAACGAAGAGATTATATCATATACAAATATGGACCATGGATATGCGGAAATGCACAATATCGTCCTAGACATTCTCGTATCTTTACCTCAAAAATCAACAATATTGAAGAATAATTTTAAACACGCACCTATCTTAAATGCGTTAATTATAGATTTTTGGTAAATGACAACATTTTTAAAGACTCTTAGGTCAATAGAATCTTATGACCGAACCACTGTTGATTTTTAAATGATTATTTCATGGACCTGTTGTTCATGGACATTCTTAATGGGTTCCTGACTGAAAATTGTGGATTTCAAAACAATATTCAAGAACCCCTTAACCAAAAATTATTAATTAAGACAAACAACTAAAGTCCTGTTTACACCCTACAACACTATGTGTTGGGGGTATTATAAGTTTGATTGGGCCAAAAATTTTGTAACACCTCGAAATATTGGTTTCCCACATAGGAAAGTATATATGGATCTTCCTATCTCGCCGAGATGAGTCCATCTAGCTATGTATGTCCGTCCGTCCGTCTGTCGATGTTAATTTGTAATCAAGCTACAGGTCGCAATTATGAACCGATCCTCACGAAATTGAAAATGGAGGTGGGGTTATGGTCAGAATAGAACCCTATTGTTTTTTTCCAGATTTTGCATTTGCTCTATAGGCCACAATTATGAACCAATCGACGCGAAAATTTACATGGAGTTAGAGTTTAGGAGTGCTCAGAAACCTACCAAATTGGGCGGCCAGCGGATAATAATTAGCGGGTAAAATAGACCCTAACTTTTATGTAAGAAAATAGGAAAATTTCCACTAAACCGCGAATATTTTCAATCCCAGCCAAATAACAAATATACTAAAAGATCACTTCTGATCAAGAACCGCTGGGCCGATTTTCACAATTCCCATCAATTCGGAATAGTCTCTTGCCAGAAAACGATAATATCTAAGAAAATCACGGGAAAATATACCAATAAAAAAGTGAATATCTTTTGTCATATTTTTTATCGCATGGAGATTTTTTCAATTTGACTTACAATTTTGAAGTGTAAATTTTCTAAATGTTTACACCCCCCAACTCTACGTTTTGAGGGTATTATATGCATATCGCAATTATCGTCCGATCCACACGAAACTTTGTATGGGGGTAGGGTTAGGATCAAAATTAAAGCCTATTGTTCTTGTACATTGTAAGAATGGACTAAAAAATTTAATTTTTTCTAATTTTGTAGACGCTCTATAGGCCACAATTGAAAACTAATCGACACGGAATTTCGCATCAGAAGAGAGTTAAAGACAGGGACGAAGTCTATCATTTCGGATGACTTTAAAATGGACCACAACTTTCGTGTGAAATTGTTTTAATTACTTAACAACACTACGGAGTGCGTAAATATTGGCCAAATTCTCCGGGGCAAAAAACATAGGGTAACCTCTTGGCGGGGCTCTTTGACATGATTTCAAAAACGAAATCTTCCAAAATGGATGTGGATATAAGGGGCTTCGAACATATTGTAGTGTTGTAGAGTATCACATTGTCGGCCCCGACGAATATAGCCTTTGCTTACTTGTTTTTTTTTAGAGAAAATATATTAAAACACCTGAACGGAAATCTTGAATTTTTAAGAATTATTTTGTCAAGGCCGTCATCAATTTTCAGAAAAACTTTTTAAGGACTTTATGAAATGATTTGCCGTAAACGGCCAAAAAATTAAAAAAAAAAAACACACATTACAATGAACAGAGGTCCTGACAGGAACTTTCATATTTTAAAATACATCATGACCACAAAACGAGAATTTTAAGGTTATTTTTCAATGACATCTTGCCCAAGAATCACAGTTTTAAAAATATTTTCTTTTGAGCAGTATGATAAAGGAGATCGGTCACTATTTTTTATTATATTCTAAGGTATATTTTTTTAAGGTCTTCCTTTCAAAATATTTGGTTTTTTTAGAACATATTCTGAAGATCTTCCAGAACAAAAAAATTGTGGATTTGATTTTAAGGCTATATTTCAAGGACTTCTTGACCAGGAATCGCAGTTTTTAAAATATTTTCTTCAGAGCCCTCTGATCAAGGAGATCGGTCATTCTTTTTTTGGACCTACTGATAAAAAAAACGTGGATTCTAAGGAATATTTTTAAGGACTTCCAAAAATCCTAGATTTTTGAAGAACATAATTCGAAGGTCTTCCTGAAGAAAAAAGTGTGGATTTATTATAATTTTTGTGTCTTTTCAAGGATCAACTGACGAAAAATCTGGGATTTTAAAGCAAAACAGGAATCACAGAATTACTAGGACATCTTGACAACAAATGGTACATTTTTAAAACAAATCCCCTGAATATTTTTAAAACATTTGGAAATTTTTAAGATTTTTTAAGCCCCCTTAAACACTTTCCACAGGCCTTCTGACCCATTTTAGATTTTCAAGAGCATTTTTAAAAATGTACTGAGAAAAATCGTGAATTTTTAAATGTGTTTAATTCTGACAAGAATCGTAGATTTTAGACCAAACGTCTAATTGGAAATTTTTTAAGGATAATTTATTAAGGACCTTCTGACAAGAAATCTTACATTTTAGGAACATTTTATTCAAGAGCCTGCTGATCAACGACTTTAACGAAATTCCTTCCAATAATTGAAGAACCTCATGAACTTACTAAACAAAAATTTTGGAACTTTTTTCAAAGAGATCTCGGCAAGCATTATGTATTAAAAAGGTTTTCCAATAAACTATTGATCAAAAATGGGGAATATTTAAGAACAATTTTTCAAGGACCTTCTGATGAAAATTTGTGGATTTTGAAGCATATTTTTCAAAGACATAAAATTTAATACATTTTTTAGTTCCCAATTTATTTCTTTTTCTTAAATATTTTTTGGGCCAATTTAATTTCAATTTTTAAGAACTTAATTTTTGGGACCGAATATTGTGATTTTGAATAATATTTTCTCAAGGACCAAAAGTTAGGATTTTTTTGAATATTTTTTAAAAATTAAATTTTAAAGGATCTTTTTAAAAAATGGTTTCCTCCTACTAATTCCTGTCATGCAAAATGCATTTTTATACCCTACAACACTATGTGTTAGGGGTATTATAAGTTTGATTGGGCCAGAATTTATGTAACACCTCGAAATATTGGTTTCCCATATAGGAAAGTATATATGGATCTTCCTAGCTCGCCGAGCTGAGTCGATCTAGCTATGTATGTCTCTACAGGTCGCAATTATGTCCCGATCCTTACGAAATTTTGCACGAAGGTGGAGTTAGGGTCAGAATAGAAGCCTATTTCTTTTGGAGATGATCGCCAAATGTTTAGGGGTTGAAATGGAAAAAAAAACTGAAAAAATTTCGAATTTTGCAGGAGCTATACAGGGCGCAATTATAGACCAATCGACGCGGAATTTCGCATGTTGCTAGAGTTTAGGGCGGGGAAGAAGCCTACCAATTTGGGTGGTCATCGGATAATATTTAGCGGGTAAAATAGACCATATTTTTTTTGTTGAAAAAATTCAAAATTTTTCATTAAACCGCGAATATTTTAAATCCCGGCGAAATCATAAAGCCATGACAAGGTTACTTCTGGTCTTTACATTGATGTTAACATCCAACAAAACGGATATATAGCAAAATATGTGCGATATATATGTTTATCAAAGAAGATATGCTTGAAAAATCTCTTATATGTCGAGAACGGCTGAACTGATTTCGACAGTTCTCATTAATTCAGAATGGCCTCTTGGCAGGAAAGAAAAAATGTCTAAAAAAAATCGCATAAAAATATCTCTCTAAAGATGAAAATATTGATTTTGTAAAATTTTCTCATATTTTTTCAATTTTGTCATATTTTTGGCATATTTTCATTTTTTTTTTGAATTAAACATTTGGCAATATTTCTACAGCTAACAAAACTAAGTAGTTAGGATATCCGGATATCATATACAGATCGCATTTATGGCCCGATCCTAACGAAATTTTGCATGGGGATCAGATGAGGGTCAGAATAGAAGCCTACTCTTTTTGGAGATGATCGCCATATATTTAAGGGTTGAAATGGACCAAAAAACTGCAAAATTATCAGCAGGTCATAATTATCGCCCGATCCTCACGCACATTTGAATGGGGGTTACGGGCATTGCAAAAAGCCAAGCAGTTTTGGATGGCCATCAAAAAATATTCAGTGTGTGAAATAGTTTGCCAAATTTTGTAGACAAAATACGAAAATATCCATTCCAGTGACTTTTTGGATAATTCACAAATACAGGAAAGACGCACTTCTAACTATTTCGATAACGCTGATTTCGTTAAGGAATATAGTCAAAAGTCTTTATCTCATATAGATGCGTTTCAGTCAAAAACCAATTATAAATGTTAATATTTTGCCACTTCTGAGAGATTATAGGTCTTTGGGAAATATTGATTCCAGATCTAGGAAGACCATTTACGTGCAACATCTGCCAATAAATTGAAAATGAGCAAATTAGTTTAAGTTGCTATTATTCGAAAATTAGAGAACGAAACCAGATGGTTTTCTTTTATTATTTGTTACAATATCTAGTGGAATTTTTTCGAGTATCTCGCCTATATAAACTGTATGGTTTATTATAGTGTTGTAGGGTATTCAACGGTCGGCCCCGCTCGGCTGTAGCCTTTGCTTACTTGTTAAGAATATTTTTCATGGGCATCCAGTTCAAACGTTGATAATTTTCAAGGAAATGTTTTAAGGGACTCCTGAGTATAAATTGTAGACTTTTAAACAATTTTTTTCAAGATCTTTTTGTTTATTATAGAAGGTTTTTTAGAAGGTTTTTGTAGATTTTAGAAAACGATAACATTTTCCCTGGGACTAAATATTGTAGGTATACAGGAGCAAAATCGTGCTATTTTAAGAACATTTAGCTGGGGACTAAAAACGAAGATCCAGAAATAGCAATTTTACAAGGTCCATTAATATTTGAAAAAATCTGGAGCAAAATGCGAGGATTTTTAAAGTTTTTAAAATCTCGTGGGTAGACCAACTCTTAGCAAAACAATAGGTAAGGTAAATTCCATATAAAACAGTACCTCCAAATTACAACTAAATCAGTTACAATTGCATATTTTTTAGTGACTCACTCCTGTTACAAAATATAAGTATAACCTCCTTTAACGGAACCTTTAAATTTTAAGGATTTCGCATGATGGAGACTTTTAAAATTAAGAGTTTAAAAACTTATTTTCATTTTACTTGTTTTTCCTTGGTTTGCCGATGCTTAGTCTCGAACTTCCGCGGTGACATTCTTTAGTTTAAACAACTCACTATTTTCAAACTAGTAATGAAAGTGGTAAATTTTAATATAAGTTGGTAGTAGGTTACTCCTTTCATTTGGCTGCCAAAATTTTTAATGGGTGTATAGGCAAAAATTTAGCTTTTTTGAAAAAAAGTGCACTTTCATACTTGTTACGTCGGTGTATTAGATTTTAGCCACTTCAAAACAACAATTCCTTCTGTTAAATCATTCAAATGATTTTTTAATATTATTTAAATTTGATTTGTTGCTCAAAGAGCATTTTTGAAAACATAACATTATTTAAATTAATTATTTTCAGTACTTAATATTTTAACGCTACAAGAGCCACCTTAATGTCATTTTTTCTGTTTTCCCTTTTCTATTATTTACTTTGAATTCGCCCTAAAGAGAATCCATCATAACTAGCATTGTTATTGTAAATATGGATGAGCAGTCAGACGATCAAGTGATAGGCAGAGAACGCACATACGTACAAACATACATACATACGTTGAGTGCATCATATCTGTTTATGTTATTGCTCTGCCTCTGCTGATCGCTCTGCTGCTATTCAATGCAAAAAATATTGTCCCGCTATTCCTTTGGTTCTTAAACCAGAATAGAAAAGAAATAAAACATTCTTATTTGAAACAACTAAAGAGTGAAGAAGTGTTTTAATTTGGTGACGGGCTAGAGGCAAACAAAAAAGGAAAAAATAACCCAACACAGTGGTTGAGTAAAAATTGCAAATTAATTTTGGAGAAAATTGCATAAAAATTAAGCTAAAAGTGGAACTAAACGAAGGCGAGAATTTTGGCGTGTCTCAACAGAGGAAGAAAATATTTGGACAAATTGCTCTTCCAGGAGAAAGAACTTGCTCAGGGAATTCTACTTGCAATTGGATAACCGTGGTCAGATTAAAGGCGGAGAGGTGTATTAAAACACCTTTGTCGTAAGTGGCCCTATAGACAACACAATTGCCCAGAGTAAGTCAATTTACATACTCAAGTCGAACCCTTGAGTTAGGAGTGTGTTTAATTACATATGAAACATATTCCGGGGTTGTCAAAATAGGCAATCCTCAAACATTGGCGACCGTGACAGGACACTTGTGTCTTTTTAACCTACAATTTTTGCTCCATTTTACCCAAGTGCATTTGGATTTTGTTTGCCCGCCTTTTTACTGTCAGCCATTACTCCGTCATTTTGCGAAAGAATCGAAGCCATTTTTATAAGCGATAAGGAATATTGCTGAATTGAAAATTTAGAGTGAGACAGCATTCTCGCGTACTTTTCAGCTAATTTTTTGCTGCAATTTCTAAAACTATCGTATTGCTTCTTTCTCAGAGGGAAATTGTTGCTCAAGTGGCTGAACCTGAAAATTAGACTGAGACGGCATTCTCATATACCGACTTCTCTTTCTTGCGCAACATAATCCTATCATCGGTAAACAACGGAAAACATTTTTACACAAATTTATAATAAATTATAATTCCAAATGACTGATGAACAAGTCCAGGGTTCCCAAAGGGACACAACCCTTGAGGAATTGAAACAACAACGTGGCTCATCAAAGGGGAGTATGACCCGAATTAAAAATATAATTGAATCCAACACTTCATTGTCTCATACAGAACTTGAGTGTCGTTTGGGAATTGTAGAATCCCACTACAAGCAAGCTTCTTACTACCAAAGCCAGATAGAAAGATTGTCTCCCAGAGATAATGGAAGAGCCGAAATTGAGGAACTATATGTTTCAATTAAAACTAAAATTCTTACTCAAATTGGGCAAGATAGACGTCCTAGTGTAACTGATCAATCTTTTGTGTTGCCTCATGTCCCATCTAATAGATTACCCAGCTTAAAATTACCGAAGTTTGACGGGAAATATCTGGAATATAAGAACTTTATAAATACGTTTAACAATTTGGTCCACAATGACCCAAATATTTCTACTTCGGAAAAATTCAACCACTTACTCTCGTGTCTTAGTGGGGAAGCGCTTGCAACCATAAAGGCATTCCAAGTCACTGATGAAAATTATTCTAGTGCCCTTAAAAGATTGAAGGAGCGGTACGATAATGACACACTAATCTTTCTTGAAAATGTGACATCAATGTTTGAACTTCCGAAGTCCAATAAACCTGTTCCAAAGCAATTGAGAAATATTGTGGATACAATTTCTGCTCTCTATAGCTCTTTGAAATCCCTTGGCTCCTTTGAACAAATTTGTGATGCCTTCATAATTCATCTCGCAATGAGCAAGGTTGATTCTGAAACCAAACAACGATGGGATGAATACATCGATTACTCTAAATTACCCTCTTGGACTGAATGTTGCTCCATGTTGGACAAGCGTTGTCAGCAATTGGACGCACAGTGCCGACGGTCTTCAAAACAGCATAACCCTACCATAACAACAAATTACTCACATAGTAATAATCAAAAACAACATTCATTCGTAACAAAAAATGTGGCTCAAGATTTTGTGTGCAGTCATTGCTCCAAATCGGGTCATATGATATCAACTTGTCAGCGGTTCATCGTTCTTACTCCTAATCAACGAATTGAACAAGCTAAGCAACAAAAACTTTGCCTCAACTGTTTATCAAAAGGGCATGGTTACATACAATGCCCCTCAAAATATTCATGTAGATTTTGTAAACAACGTCATCACTCGCTTCTTCATAAGCAATTAGAACCAACCTGTCCCCAGAAAGAAGAAGAACCGTCATCATCATCTGCTGCTACAGATAGCACCTTTCAAAACAAACCCAGTCCCCAAGTGAGTGCTGTTATTCTTGCTACTGCATTAGTATTGGTTCGTGACTCAGAGGGAAAATATCAATTGGGCCGTGCTCTGCTTGACTCTTGCTCTCAAGTTAACTTCATAAGTGAGACATTATGCAAATCTCTTAATCTCAAGAAATGCACAAATTCAACAGATGTCTCTGGAGTTGGCTCTTCGAAGTTGAGAGTCACTCATAAAACACAAACGACAATAAGATCTCGTCTTAATAACTTCAATATGTCATTAGAGTTCCTGGTTTCTCGCAATATAACTGGTTATCATCCTGATGAGAATCTTTCCGTTAATGATTTCAATTTGCCCTCCAACATAGAGCTAGCTGATCCAGAATTTCATCGTCGACGAGGAATCGATATTTTACTCGGAGCAGAATCATTCTTTTCGCTCTTATCCGTTGGTCAAATTAAACTTGGAGAAAATTTGCCCACTTTACAAAAAACTCTCTTGGGATGGATTGTCTCTGGAAAGTATACAAGTCAAACGGCAATATCATCACAAAGGTCTACTTACTCCATTGTACAACACAAAGATATTTTCCAAGAGATAAATAAAAATATTGAAATGCTATGGAAAATTGACGTCGTTGAAAGCAAATGCCAAAATATGTCCCGAGAACAAAAAGTATGTGAAGACCATTTTGTGAAAAATGTATCAGTTCAATCGGATGGACGCTTAATGGTGAGATTACCCTTTAAAGGTGACCCAAATGTGCTTGGCGATTCACGAGACATTGCCTTGCGTCGTTTCTTTTCCATAGAGAGAAAATTGAACAAAAACCCTGAATTAAAAGAGGATTACTCACAATTTCTTAAAGAATATGAGGAATTGGGCCATATGTCTCAGGTGGACGACACTAATATTTCAGTTCCCAACTATTACATACCACATCACTGTGTTCTTCGCCCCAGCAGTGTGTCGACCAAGTTGCGTGTTGTTTTCGACGCATCATGTCGAACCTCTTCACAAACATCCCTGAATGAAATTATGATGGTGGGTCCAACAATCCAGAACAATTTATTAATTACTCTGCTTCGTTTCAGGTGTCATCGTTACGGAATGACAGCTGATATCGTCAAAATGTATCGTCAGGTTTTGGTTCACCCTGAGGATAGACAACTTCAGCTTATACTGTGGAGAGATGACTCCACCAAACCGATAAAAACATTTGCCCTCAACACCGTTACATACGGGACAGCTTCGGCACCATATCTCGCAATTCGAAGCCTACATTATGCCGCAGAACGTTTTCCCAACCCATACGAAGTAGGAAAAGGCATAATCATGAATGATTTTTATGTCGACGATATGGTTACTGGAGCGGATGACCTTGTATCTTTAAAACGCATTAAGAACGAAGTCACCGAAATTTTATCTTACTCGAAATTTTCACTCTCGAAATGGCATAGCAATTACCCAGGTTATGTCTCAAGTGAAGATGAAGTAAAAGAAATGAAGCTAAATGATGACGTCACAAGTACTTTGGGTATGACATGGCACTCAGATAATGACACATTCCATTTTGAGTTTCGCCCATCCAAAACGTATGCACATAATACGAAAAGAAACATTCTTTCCCTGACGTCGACGCTCTTTGACCCAATGGGTTTAATAAGCCCTCTCATCATCAGGTCAAAAATATTGCTCCAACATCTTTGGATCATAAAATGTGATTGGGATGAATCAGTTCCTCAAGAAATTGAATCAGCGTGGGAATCCATCATGGCTGATTACAATAATTTGTCTCAAGTAAAGATTCCTCGATACATTCGACTGCCAATTCAACTAACATAGAGGTCCATGGATTTGGAGATGCTTCAATAAAGGCATATGGTTGCTGTTTATATCTTCGCTGTGAAGATTATTTGGGAAACATAGCAGTAAATTTAATCGCATCAAAGTCAAGAGTTGCGCCTTTGAAAACGAGAACATTGCCTCGATTAGAGTTGTGTGCTGCTCATTTACTCGCAACCTTCTGGAGCCAATTAAAGCAATATTTTAAATTCCCGATTTCTCAAATCTACTTTTGGTCGGATTCTCAGATTACTCTTCATTGGATTAAGTCCCACTCTTCAACCTTGTCTACTTTTGTGGGTAACAGAGTAGCTGAGATTCAAGAAACTTGCCCTGATGTCCTATGGCAATATGTTCCTACTGAACACAATCCCGCTGATTTAGTATCCAGAGGTTGTTCTGTCTCCGATATATTGGTTTCGCCTTGGTTCGTAGGCCCTTCCTTCCTTGTGGGTCCATTTTTCAATTGGCCAAATTATTCTGGCCCAAGTCTAAGCGAAGCGGACATGCATCTTGAAAGACGAAAAATTACATTGATAACAAAAAAGGAGGACTTACCCTATATCCTAAAAGCAGTCCATAAATTCAGTAACTATTTAAAATGTCTCAGAATATTCTCATATATATTTCGAATTCGTTCAAGGAAATCGCTTCACTTGCCCTCTATATCTCCAGATGAGTTGACACATTCTCTCCATAGGATAGTCTGGTGCATTCAACAACATTATTTTTCGGAGGAATTCCTTGAAATATCAAAGCATGGATTTGTCTCTGGTCAGCTGTCATCATTGGCTCCATTTATAGAAGATGTCTCTGGAGTGCAATTAATAAGAGTTGGCGGCCGATTGTTAAATGCCGAGCTTACACCAGAGATGAAGTTTCCTTTGCTCCTGCCCAAAACCGATCCCTTCGTAAAAATCATGGTGATCTACATTCATCGCTCTAATTACCATGCTGGTCCAAGAGCCTTAGTATCTTTGGTTCAGCAGCAATTTTGGATTGTCAATTGTCGGTCTTTGGCCCGAAAGGTGGTTCATCAGTGCATACATTGCACAAGATACAAACCGAAATTACTCACTCAGGTAATGGGCAACTTACCCAAGGATCGAGTTACCGGTTTCCGCCCATTTGATGTTGTTGGAGTTGATTTTGCTGGTCCCATACCAACGTATCTCAGGATTCGAGGGAAAGCTCCATCAAAATCCTACATTGCTGTCTTCGTTTGTTTCGCATCAAAGGCAGTACACCTAGAAGCGGTATCCGACTTGTCCAGCGAGGCCTTCATAGCAGCATTAAAGCGGTTTGCTGGCCGCAGAGGTGTACCGTCAAGAATTTATTGCGATAACGCTACCAATTTTGTTGGAGCAGAGAGGAAATTGAGTGATTTTCATAAATTTTTCCACCTCGACAAAAATAAGGAAGCAATTGCTCATTATTCATCTGCGAAGTTCATAGAATTTTCCTTCATTCCTCCCAGAGCTCCTCATTTTGGTGGACTATGGGAAGCTGCTGTGAAATCAGCTAAAGGCCACTTGCTCAGAACGCTCCCTAGTGCTCGTCTTACATATGAAGAGCTATGCACAGCCCTTGTTGAAATAGAGGCAATTTTAAATTCCCGTCCTATCTGCCAGATATCCACAGATCCCAACGACTTAGAAGCGCTTACTCCAGGGCATTTACTCATTGGTTGCCCGTTGCAGTGTATTCCAGAGAAGATAAAATATGACTCTGACATTTCTCATCTACAACAGTGGCAACGAATCTCAGCCATAAAGTCTCATTTCTGGAGCAGGTGGCACACAGAATACTTGGCTCAGTTACAAAATCGTTATCGCTGGAAAAACCCACAACAAATTCTTCAAGTCAACGATATGGTGCTCATACACGAAGACAATGTTCCCCCCATGAAATGGGCCATCGGTCGTGTTACCAAACTTATTCCAGGAGCAGACGGTTTTGTTCGAGTGGCAGAAGTCAAGACATCACAAACTACATTAAAGCGTCCCGTGGTAAAGTTAGCCGTACTTCCTAAAGAATAAAGTTTGATTGAAACCAGGGTTTCAATGGGGCCCGGGATGTTAAATCACTCAAATGATTTTTTAATATTATTTAAATTTGATTTGTTGCTCAAAGAGCATTTTTGAAAACATAACATTATTTAAATTAATTATTTTCAGTACTTAATATTTTAACGCTACAAGAGCCACCTTAATGTCATTTTTTCTGTTTTCCCTTTTCTATTATTTACTTTGAATTCGCCCTAAAGAGAATCCATCATAACTAGCATTGTTATTGTAAATATGGATGAGCAGTCAGACGATCAAGTGATAGGCAGAGAACGCACATACGTACAAACATACATACATACGTTGAGTGCATCATATCTGTTTATGTTATTGCTCTGCCTCTGCTGATCGCTCTGCTGCTATTCAATGCAAAAAATATTGTCCCGCTATTCCTTTGGTTCTTAAACCAGAATAGAAAAGAAATAAAACATTCTTATTTGAAACAACTAAAGAGTGAAGAAGTGTTTTAATTTGGTGACGGGCTAGAGGCAAACAAAAAAGGAAAAAATAACCCAACACAGTGGTTGAGTAAAAATTGCAAATTAATTTTGGAGAAAATTGCATAAAAATTAAGCTAAAAGTGGAACTAAACGAAGGCGAGAATTTTGGCGTGTCTCAACAGAGGAAGAAAATATTTGGACAAATTGCTCTTCCAGGAGAAAGAACTTGCTCAGGGAATTCTACTTGCTGTTGGATAACCGTGGTCAGATTAAAGGCGGAGAGGTGTATTAAAACACCTTTGTCGTAAGTGGCCCTATAGACAACACAATTGCCCAGAGTAAGTCAATTTACATACTCAAGTCGAACCCTTGAGTTAGGAGTGTGTTTAATTACATATGAAACATATTCCGGGGTTGTCAAAATAGGCAATCCTCAAACACCTTCTCTTGTAGCAAGTAAGATATACTTTCATGAATATACAAAAAAGGAAAAAATCCGTAACAAACGTAACATTAACAAAAACGCAACGCCAAAAAATTACGACTAAAAACAATGAAGGCAAATGAATTCAATTTAAGGGACATAAAAAACAGCAAAGTAGACTATTTAATTTGAACAAGCCATACCATGTTTTTTTTTTTTTTTTTTTTTTGGTGTTTTCAATCCTTTGGTTCCAAGGGCCACAAAAAAAGAAGAAATCACTTCCATTTAATGTCTTATTTTACGCATTTTTGTTGTTTGTTCCGGAATTCCACAGCAAAGCGCGACAAAAATACTTTGCTGTCATTCTGATTTTAATTAAATTGTTTCGCTTGTTATTGTCAACAATTAGACAGTTGTGGAAGGAAAAAGCCAAAAAAAAACGGGGGCGAGAGACACGACCAAATGTCGATATTAACAAATAACAAAAAACAAGAAAAGCAAGGCAATGAAATTTCAAAATAAAAAAAAAAGTATAAAATTGAATGCGTGTCAAAGGATTTGATTACGCGTCCCAAATGTCATCCAATTATTGTTGATTGTGTCACATTTTTTTGTTAAAAAAAGTTTTTCTCTCCCGCTGGAATTTCTTTTGTGGGATATTTGGATGTCAAGTTTTATTGTCGTTGCTTCAAAATTTTAAGGCTTTTTGACATTTCGAGAATTATTTATCACTCCATGAGGATTTCATCTGCGATGTGTCTAAGAATAAATTTATTTTAATTTCTTAAGAAAAAAAAACTTGTTTATATTAATGCAACTTTGGAACGGTTTAGGATGGATTATTCCCACAGCGTTGTTTTCATACACCTATTCAAGCATGTAAATCTCTACAAATAAAGTCCACTGTCAACTACCTCGAAATAACTAAAATCTGAGGTATCTTTATATAAGGTCTGTACCAAAACGTCATGTAAAATACCTCTATTGATAATTAATTGTTCGTAAGAAGAATTTTAATATAAAGAAGTCAAAATTTGGCAAAATTAAATGAACAAAAAGTTAAAAAGCTTTAAGTTCGGCCGGTCCGAACTTTGGTACACCACCATTTGGTACAAATTTGGCAATTTTCAAAAAATTAAATCCATTAAAAATTCTGTTAAAATCTTAAAAATGTAGACGCATATTAGAGTCAACGTTGACCTGCATAGGAAAATTTTGTCATAAGCTATTACAATATTCAAATGCGAATCTTCAAAAAAATCTTTTTTTTTTTATTATGTATATAAAATCATCAAAATATCGAATATAGGAAGGTACCATGGGGGTTATAAAACGTGGACCTGCACAGACAATTTTCATAGTCTGTAGTATTCATTACGAACTTCAAATACCAAATTTGAAATTGTTCCGGTAAATAATGTCTCTAAAATCATCAATATACCCAATATCGGGAGGTACCGTTATTACGAAGACGTGGACCTACATAGCTCATTTTCTGTCTTAGGCTGTAGTATCCATTTCGAACTTCAAATACCAAATTTGAAACAATTCCGGTAAATAATGTTGCTAAAATCACCAAAATACCGAAAATCGGGGGGTACCGTTATATGGGGACTATACGAAGACGTAGACCTACATAGTCCATTTTCAATATCAAAAGTCCAGCAGACATAATACACATTTGAGTAATTTTTTATCAACTTATTTTATTTCGTTCAAAAGCTAGAATGATTTCCACGGATGGATAGACGGACGGACATTGCTAAATCGACATAGAATTTATGCTGACCAAGAATATATATACTTTGTGGCGTCTAAAATGTATATTTCGAGGTGTTACAAACGGAATGATAAACTTAATATACCCTCCATACTATGGTGGAGGGTATAATAATGACGAAACAAAAAATGATAAAAAACGATGTAAAGAGGTAGTTTTGGAAGTACAGCGTGACATAAAAATACTGCAACAAAGTCAAACTCCAAAATTTTTAAATTTTTTTTTTTTAAATTTATTGAATGAAAGCAAAAAAACGGAAATATCATCAAAATTTAGAATAAGTTTAGATTTGTTCGAATTGGTCACCTTTGGCACGAATTATGGCCTTCAAACGGCCAATGAAACCGTCACATGCTGCCCGAATGTTGTTCTGCTGTATTTTGGCCCATTCCCGGCGAAGCGCTTGCTTAAGGTGATCTTTGGTATTTTTTAGCGCCAGCCTTGCTTTCCAAAATACTCCAGAAACATTAGTCCAACGGATTGGTATCCGAAGATTTGGGTGGCGCGTGCTGAGGGCGATGGTGCTGTCCAAGGTCTGCGGCCAAAATCATCGTTCACGATGATTTTGTTTGTTTACAAACTGCTGGACAACGAATGTTTTCTCATCGGCGAAAGCCAAAATCGGCAGTTCATCAGTTTCGGCCAAGCGAAGCAACTCTTTAGCTCTTTTGAGTCTATTTTCTTTCTGTTGCGGTATAAGTCCTTGCAATTTTTGGAATTTCAATGGCTTCACCCCGAGCTCATTTTTCAATATTTGCCGAATAGAATATTGCGATATGTTCAGCTCACGAGCCATTTTTCGGCCACTGCGACGCGGGTTTCGATCAAGTCGCTTTTTTACTTTTCGAACCATTTCTGCTGATGTTGCTGTTTTCTTCCGTCCACTTCCGTTGGGCTACGCTACCAGTATAACGAGTGATGGAACGAGACACGAACGATTTATTCACATTTAAATGCTGAAGTGCTCTAACGACAGCTACTTTTGGTTTTCCAGCCAAATATAAAGAAATCTCTCTATCACGCTTGAATTCTGTTACGAATATTTTTTTTTTCTGGAAAATTCTCACCAAAATGCTTTTGTAAAACAAAAAACTACCACTTAAATGAAAACCGTTATATGGGGACTATACCAAGACGTAGACCTGCATACGAATTTTTTTGTCATAGGCTGTAGTGCACATTAAGAACTTCAAATACGAAATTTATAACAATTACGGTGAATAGTGTCGCAAAAATCATGAAAATATGGACTATCGGGAGGCATTATATGGGGCTATACGAAGACGTGGACCTGCATACGATTTTTTCGCCATTAAGATAAGATATTTTAAACGATTCCGGTGAATAATGTTGCTGAAATCATCAATATCCCGAATATCGGGAGGTACCGTTATATGGGGGCTATGCGAAGACTTGGACCTGCATACAAAATTTTTTATCATTGGCTGTAGTACCCATTAGAACTTCAAATACGAAATGTGAAATAATTCCGGTAAATAATGTCGCTAAAATCATGAAAATACCGAATATCGGGAGGTACCGTTATATGGGGGCAATGACAGAGTTAGTATACCCTCCACAGAATAGTGGAGAGTTTTAAAGGAAATATTTTAATAATATAAAAATACAGAAAATGCTGTCAAACTGAACAAATTGCATTTTGAGTACTCAAAATGCCTAAGAGAAATCTAAAAATGTAAGGTGGACTTTTCATTGACGAAGTAATGGCCACTTACTTCGTTAGAAATATATCCTTAAATATTGGGATGTCTTGTATATAGCCAAGGTAATCTGTCAAGGAATTATCCTGTATTTCTAACCTACCGGATATACAGAAGCGAGTTGTTTTACACTACCTTTTAACGGGTTATTCGGCTCAGCTATAAAGTTTCGGCTACGACGTAATCATTGACCAATCGTTGACCAAGAAATGTTGTTTCCTTATTCATTTGCATTGAAATGGAAATTATATATGTAGGATTATAATACTATTTGTATGTCATATGCATACAAATGTTCAATTGCCTTGTTTTATACACCACACCAACAAAAGAAAAACATGAAATTGAATTGCCATATAAAATCTATATCCTTTGCAGTTCATTTACATCGCAAAAATAAATGAATATTTAAAACCTGTTTTTTATTTGTTCAACTCGTTTACAAAGTTACGTGTAAACCCTATACGTGTACATAACAAAACCATGAGATTAAACCGCAAAATAGACCTCAAAATAATGTAGAAAATACAAGAGCACATTTGTACCAAACGCAATTTTTTTACATCAAAGTCTGTTTGTCTGACCCCATGCACATGGTCAAATAATAGAATGTCCTCCAAATAAATAAAAACAGACAGTGTTACAACAAAAACGCAGATCTCACGTATGTGCATGTGCATCACTTTGGTATAAAACCACCTAAATGTATTCTTTGTAATGCCATTCATTGTATTGACCTTTTTCTGGGCCATAATTAGGGGAGAAATAAATAAAAAACTATTGCACAGTGGTTCATATGGACTGAAAAATTTTCAAAGTTCTCAAAACGACAAATCGGAAAGGAACCAATTCTTTTAGCACTAATATAAAATGATTATCAGATTTTTGGAATAAATTACACAAATTGAAGTAGGATATCTATGACCCACCATTTAGCTTTGGACCATTGCTCAGCTTTAATGAAAATATCGACAGCCTCTTTGGGCATTTCCACTGCACCGATTTGTTTTATTTGCAATAAACGCGGACCCAATTGATTGCCTATACAGGGTGAGATAAAAAACTGCAACAAACTCATGGCCACAAAGTTTTTAAATTTTTTTTAAATTTTATTGAGGGCAAGCAAAAAAATCGGAAATAGCAATATATTTTAGATTAAGTTTAGATTTGTTCGAATTTGTCACCTTTGGCACGAATTATGACCTGCAAACGGCCAGTGAAACTGTCACACGCTGCCCGAATGTTGCTCTGCGGTAATTTGGCCCATAATCCAGACACAATAGTCCACCGGATTGGTATCCGGAGATTTTGTGGCCATTGTGCACTGGAAATTAAGGGAGTAACCTCATTTTGTAACCATTCTTGGGTGGCGCGTGCTGGGTGCGATAGAGCTGAGTCCTGTTGGAATGTTCAAGGTCTGCGGACAAAATGTTTACGTGCGCAAGGCTTTAATACACCATCCAGAATATTTTCTGATGCCACGGTCGATTAATACGAGCTAAGAGCGACCATCGGCTGTTATGGCGGCCCCCACCATCAACATAACCGGCGCTTGAGTTCTGTTGGTCAACCGAAGTTTCTTCATCTCACCTTGTATCTGTGGCATCTTTACCCTCGAGAAATTGGTTCCATATATCTCACCCTCCCTTAGCAAAACTCTTTCCACGGTTGTTGCGTCTTCTGTATTTTTAATAAAAATTTGTACTAGGCATTCCGCTTCTTTGCCTCTTTCTTTTTGGTAAACTCAGCAACTCTTGGAAGATAAGCTCTTGAATCACCATCGTTCCAACGAAATTCTTGGGCTTGCAAACGTCTCCAATCATTTAAAGCTCCCTGCAAATTATTCTCGGCTATGCGAATGGCTTCATCAAACAATTCATCATTTTTATAAGACTCTATTATCAGGTCTGGACAATGAACATAAGATCTTCATAATTCGAACAATTCCTTGTCTCCATAGCAGCATTGACTTGACTGATAAGGATATCCCTCATCGCCTCGGGCAAATTGTTCTCGGGCACATTCTTCACCAAAAGGTCTTGAAATGTTTCATTTTGTAATTTACCGAGAAGGTTATTAGTCGAACGATGGCATAATGGGCCCATATCCATTTTTTCTGTCCATTTTTTCAACGTCTTCATTTGTAAACCCTAGCAATGACCTCAATAACAAATTTCAGAATTTCAGCTCTATTCCTTCACCCAACACCAAATTCAGTAAAATTTAGTACGTATATCCAAAACAATCTACACCTCTTCATTCTAGATCCAAAATTAGCAACATACAATACTTTTCAAACATTCATGCTACTTATCTGCAAAACCAATAGCAGATCTCAATACCATACACCAACAGTGGCATCCATGTCAAATTTCAAGATACAAGCTCTATCCCTTCACTCAGCGCAAATCAAGTATCATTTAGTACTTCTAGAACAATCATAGTACGCCTTTCCAAAACCACATTCTCTCCACCGTGTCTAGGGCGACCTTGATACCAAATTTCAGAAATTCATGTTCATATCAACAGATACCACCTCCATACCCAAATTCCAGTTACTTATACATAGATCAATATCAAATTTAGTGATTCCAGCCCTATCCATTCACCCTATACCAAATTTAGTACTATTCATAGCTTTTCGTACAATTAAAGTACACATTTCGAACACCACCTACATACCTGAATGCCAATTCCGCTCGCCCAATGCCAAATTAAGTACCGTTTCGTACAATTATATGACAAATTATCAAAAAAGCCTGCACAATCAATATCAAATTCCAGCTCAATGCTTTCACCCAATGTCCATGTTAGCACCACATAATACTATCCGAACAATTATAGTACACATTTCCAAAACCTCCATATCTTAACCACAGACACCAACTATGATGTCCATTTCAAATTTGAGGATTTCAGCTCTATATCTTCACCCAATATCTAGTTTAGCAGCATTTAGTTTTTATCGCATAAGCCATAAGGCTAAAGAGGGTATACATCATTTAATACGGCCAAAACGTGCCTCATTGAAAAAAAAAAATGGTTTTAGACCCTAGGTCTCTTTGGACCAAATCTGTTTCAGGACATTTGGAGTCGATCTAACGATGTCCGTCCGTCTGTGTGTCTGGCTGGCTGGTGCGCACGACAACTCTAGAAGGGAGTATTCGATTTGGTCCAAACTTAGTACACAGTAATATTATTGTCAAACGAAGATCGAGTTTGGAGATGGACAATATCAGTCCACGTCCAGTGGCTATCGTTAGAGCACTCCAGCATTTACAAAAATCACCACCAAAATTTCTGGATACCAATTTGTTGGACTATTGTATCTAGATTTTTTTGGAAAGCAAGGTTGGCACTAAAAAATACCAAAGTGTCGATCACCTCAATCAAGTGCAGTATGCACACTTAGTATACATTTCCAAAACCACCTTCATATATCGTTCACTTGATACGAAATGGTACCAAATGTAGTACATTTGAGTACTCTTTGTACACTTATATTGCGAATTTCCAAAAACCCTATGGTACATCCACCATACACTCTATCAGTGACCCTCATTCCAAAGCGAGGATTTCTAGCTCTACTGGCTCGTCAAATACAAAGTGTAAATATTTAGTCTTTTTCGTACCGTTTTGGTACAAAATTCCAAAAACTCAGCCTTATTGGGCACTTTCGGACCAAGAGTGACCCTCACCCAAAATTGCAAGATTCTAGCTTTAGCCGTTTCTCGTGGGTGTTAATGAATCATTAGTCCGTCAGTCAATCACAATCACGACACATCCTACTTTTTCAACATTACGAATGATATTCCGTCTAAATAACTATTGTATGCCTTATACGAACTAGTTGTCTTTTTTTGATAGTGCCTGCTTTCGAGTTATCTTAAGAGATTCTATTTATATAATAAATAATTCCTTTCACTTTTTCAAATGGTGGTCCCATTTTTATTCTGTGCGACTTTTCCATGACATAAATATTCAAATTGTATCTCACATTCCAGAAAATGTTGCTTTTGTCATGCGAGCTGAGATAATTTCAAACGGAATAGGATTACACACTGGCCACTGGATAATCTAATTACCGGCTGTGCTAAATCTCCACTGTGCACTGGGTCAGTTCGGTTTATTTGCTCTCTGGCCATGGCAAATACATTTTCAAATAACAACTTTTTGTTTAGTGGGGACGAAATGGAATTTTTGGGTTTTTATGCGTAATGGGTTGTTGTTGCTTTTGCTGTTGGTGGACATTGTTCGGAGGGCAAACAAACACCATTATGTGGTTTGAAGGTATTATAGCGTTGTCGCTTTTAAATTATCCTTAAATCCAGTAACAAATACACACTCCCATACAAACAAAACAATCCTGCATACAAATGTAAATGCATGCATTTGGCCAATGTTGTTGTTACTGAAGGTGATTATCCTGGCCAGTTGGTTTTTGTTGATATTCCTCCATGCTGATTCTTCTCGCACAAAGCGGATGTTGTAAAAACGGCTCACATGTGTTGTTGGTGCGTGTTGTGTTCTGCTCTGTGTTTTTTGGTCTATGCGGAAATGTATTAATGTTTCCGGAAATTATTTTCACTTGCTGTTTGTTGCTTTGGGGATTTATTTTTCACACACTTTCTATCTTCTGATGGTGGTGGTTGTGATGTTCAAAGTGCAGGAGGAAAAAAGTAACTTTAAATTGAATCAGCTTTTTTGCTGTGTCGAGGATGATGAAACACGCTCGCGCATTTGTTGCCCCGCTAATTACCAACATCGAACTGGAGTAGCTTTAATGGTTTCATGTGAAAATTGTAACTTTAATGCTGTTGCAAACATTTACAATTGGTTGGAATGAGAGTGGATGTTGTTGGGATGAATTTCGGAAATGAAATTTAAGAGGTTTTTTTTCTAGATTTAACCACAAATGATGTTGATTTGTGTTTTAAGTTTTTTTTTTTTGTGAAAGTATGTAACATGGAGTGTAGATTTGGATACAAAATGGATGTATTTTCGATAAAAATAAATTTCCTGCGATGCAACATATATTGAGTGATGACATAATATCAATCGATTCTGCCATGGTTATTCTGATTGATTCTATAGAGTAGGCTTCGAAGGAATGGACCAATATTGTCCATTTCATATCGGACCTAAATAAATATGATATACAGGGTTGCCCATATTCGTCGGACCCATCTGGCAACGCCATAACTTTTGACAAAGATGTCACAGCGCTTAATGACATACCGTGTTTGAAGCGTCAGTCCAAGCAGATTTTTACCATGAACCAATACACGCCACGCGAGCGCTCTGAAATTTACATTCAACAGAAGAAGCAACAACAATTGTGAAAACTCAACATGCTTTTGAAACATTAAAAAATGTGGGAAGTGCGCCTTCTAAAAACACCATTAAGCGTTTATACGAAAATTTTTCGACTGGTAAGGCTCTTTCTAATCCGAAGAGGCCATATAAAAGTCGACCAAGGCAATCGGCCGAGAATATCGCTGCCGTACGAGCCTGTGTTGAGAGGTCCCCAAGAACATCCCAAAAACGCCGTTCTCAGCAGTTGGGCATGGCTCGGTCCACATTACAACGGATTATTCGCATTGATTTGCATTTGTTCCCGTACAAAATTCAATTGACGCAAAGAGTGTTGCCTGCGGACAAGCCTCGCCGATTGGAATGGGCCCAAAGAGTCATCGAAATGGCCGGAGATGACGGACAATTTTGGAACAAAATTATCATGTCCGATGAATCCCATTTCACATTGAATGGGACCGTAAATAAGCAAAATTGCCGTTTTTACGCCACTGAAAATCCTCGGGAGATTCAAGAAGTGCCTCTTTATGACGAAAAAGTCACAATTTGGTGCGGCGTTAGTGCGAAAACGGTCATTGGGCCGGTTTTCTTCCAAAATGAAAATGGCCATGCTGTTACCATCAATTAGGAGCGTTATCGCGACATGATGACCAATTTTGTGATGCCAATTATTCGTCGAAAGCGTATGAGGCAGTTCTGGTTTCAACAAGACGGCGCTCCACCGCACACAAGTCGCATAACAATCGATTTTCTGAAGAATTTGTTTGCGGGCCACTGGCCACCGCGTTCGCCCGATTTGACGCCGCCAGACTTCTTCTTGTGAGGATATTTGAAGTCAAAGGTTTACGTTAACCTGCCAAGGACCGTAGAAGAGCTCAAGGACAACATTCGTGAAGAAATAGCCGCTATTCCGGCCGAAATGTTGGCAAAAACGATGGAAAATGCAGCAAAAAGGGCAAAATACGTCATCAACGCCAGAGGCGTCCATTTGAGAGATATCATAATCAAAAATTGATATAAACAAATCTACTTGGAACAAATTAAATGATTAACATTGCCAACCGCCAAATTGTTATGTTTTCTTTGATTAAAAAAAAAATGGGTCCGTCGAATATGGGCAACCCTGTAAATATTGCGAAATATAAGATAATATAAGATAATTTTTGAGAAAATGTTAAAATATGGGTGAGGTACCAGAAATATTCGACCGAAATATTCCATTTCCATGCTTTATCTAAAACAGATAAAAAATATTGGTATGTAAAAAATTACAAGAAAATCGAAAATAAATATACAATTCCTCACGATTCTGGAAAGTTATGACAGATAAAAGTATTGAAAATTGTGACCCTTTGCGGGTATGGTACCAGAAGGGGTAGGCAGACACACAGGGTGAGATAAAAAACTGCAAAAATTCAAACACCATACTCTATACATTTTTATTGAATGAAAGCAAAGAATGTCGGAAATACCATCAACTTTTAGAATTAGTTTAGATCTGTTCGAATTGGTCACCTTTGGCACGAATTATGGCCTTCAAATGTTGCTCTGCGGTGTTTTGGCCCATTCCCGGCGACGCGCTTGATTGAGGTGATCGACACTTTTGTATTTTTTAGTGCCAACCTTGATTTCCTCCTGTTGGAATGTCCAACGTCTGCGGCCGAAATGTTTACGTGTCCAAGACTTTAGCTCACCCTCCAGAATATTTTTGCGTTAATACGAGAGGAGAGCCACCATCGGCTGTTATGACGACCGGCGCTTAAGTTCAGGTGGCCAACCTAAGGTGCACATTATCAGCTGACCTTTTGGCAAGTAAACACGATCCTTTTCTTTGTTAAAAAACTGCTATTTTCTCATCGGAGAAAATCAAATTCGGCAGTTCACCACTTTCGGCCAAGTGAAGCAACTCTTTAGTTCTTTTGAGTCTATTTTCTTTCTGTTGCGGTGTAAGTTCTTGCACTTTTTATACCCTCCACCATAGTATGGAGGGTATATTAATTTTGTCATTCCGCTTGTAACTCCTCGAAATACTCATGTCAGACCCAACAAAGTATATATATCAGCGTAAAATTCTAAGACGATTTATATATATTTTGCCAGTAGGCAGGTTACGTTCGTAAATGGTGCCTCTCGATATTCGGTATTTTGATGATTTTAGCGACATTATTCACCGGAATTGTTTCAAATTTGGTATTTGAAGTTCGCAATGAATGCTAAATCCTAACACCGAAAATTGTCTGTGCAGGTCCACGCCTTCATATAGCCCCCATATAATGGTACCTCCCGATAATCGGTATTTTGATGACTTTAGCTACATTATTCACCGATTTTTTTCTAAGTTTCGCATTTGAATATTGTAATGGCTTATGACAAAAGTTACCTATGCAGGTCCATGTCGTCGTATTGACCCTAATATATCAGCTACTTTCGGTATTTCTAAGATTTTAACAGAATTTTTAACGGATTTTATTGTTTTTGAGAATTGCCAAATTCGTTTCAAATGGTGGAGAGTATACAAAGTTCGGGCCAGCCGAACTTACAGCATTTTTAATTGTTGGAATTTCAATGGCTTTACCCCGAGCTCATTTTTCAATACTTGCCATATGGAATATTGCGATATTTTCAGCTCACGAACCATTTTTTGGCCACCAATCAAGTCGCTTCTTCACCTTTTGAACCATTTCTGCTGATGTTGCTGTTTTTGTCCGTCCCCTTCCTTGACGTCGGGCTACGCTACCACTATCACGGAAACGAGCGAGGCACAAAATATTTATTCACATTTAAATGCTGGAGTGCTCTAACGATAGTCACCTGTGGTTTTCCAGCCAAATATAAAGAAATCACACTATCACGCTTGAATTCCATCACGAAAAACTTTTTTTTTCTGGAAAATTCTCACCAAAATGCTTTCGTACTCTTGTAAACAATATAATGAGCTGTCGCTGAAATAATTCTAACAGCTGTCGGACGGGTGGTTTAGAAATGACAGCAGTCTGAAGTTGGCTGTAGTTTTTTCATCTCAACCTGTAGTTTTTGGGTCCAATAACTGTCTCTTGAGGACTTTGTATTTCTAATAAGTTTTTTTTATGTAGGGTCTTTATGTTTACCATCAAATTAGGCTACACAATAAGAAGCTAGAATGCATAACAGTTAATAATTTCGTATAATTTGCCATTGTACGACCACTACAATCACATCACATCTTGGTATACAAATTGACTTCTAAAATGTAGTTCCATCAACCACAAAATAATGCTTCACAAAATTCCCTTTAAATCCAAATTCGGTAGCTTTGTTCAAAACTACAACCGGAAAAGGACAAAACTAACCTCAATCCAATGTTTACATAAAAACCCGACAACACAAAAGTCATAGTAATAGATTTTTTTGTCTTCTAGAAAAATAACATTCCGTACCCACCCAAAAAAGCATGTAGATTCAAAACTTAACCCTCTCAGATGTGTGTGTGTGTGTCGTCAGTCAGACTGATTGGCCAAGTGTCTGGCATGCTTTGTAAAATATTTTATTTATATGTATGTTTCGAATTCTGCATTCAAAAATATACATAGATATGTACATACCTATAAATACGACGAGTGCCTCTCGAACTTAGATATTTTTGTAACAAAAGAAACACACGAATGTAGTATTTTTATTTCTCGACTCGCAACACAAATACAAAGACATCCGCCCACTGATCCCCCTCGTGCACATCCCACAGCAGCAACACAAGCGGAAATATTAAATTTCCCAGGTGAGTGTATGTGTGTGTGTGGGAGAATGTAGCTACAAAAAAAAAACAGAAACGACATGAAGAGCAAAAATACAATCAAAATATCTTCTGCCAACAATTTATGCTACCTACCTACCTGGCATCGAGAGACCGACCGACTGGTTGATATTGGAACAGTGAATGGAATTTCTTATGGAAGATGGAATTCAAATTTCAGGGAATTGAAACATAAAAAATTAGGAGGTATTAATAAAAAAACAATATTTTGAGAATTTTGGTCAAATAATAAAAACGGCAAGTAAAAAAGTATCAATCGGGTTTGTATACCCTCAGTCAATGTGCGATTACTTAAATATATTTGGACTCCTTTTATGATTATTTAAATTGTTGATCCCCCTATTGAGTAGGTTCCGAAAGAATGGACCAATTTTGTCCATTTCGCATCGGATCTAAATAAAAATGAAATAAATATGGCGATGTGCCAGGTTTTGACCATATTGATTACTTCCTTCACTTTATATGAGATATGTGATAATTTTTAGAAAATATTGAAATGTGCATGAGGTACCACACATAGTCGACCGAAGTATTCCATTTTCATACTTCATCCAATACAGTTAACAATATTGTTAAGGACAAAATTACAAGAAAATCAAATGTATCCAATTTCATGCGAAATCGTAAATTCCATATTCATCTCAGGTATCCGGTTAAGAGAAATATTTAGATATAGCAAGTTGTAAAAAATCGCCGGTTTGTTTCGCAAGATATAAATTTTAAATTTTGCGCTGATGGAAATATTGAGATGTATCAGGTCTGAATGGAATCGGAAGTTAATTTCGCGTTTTATGAGCTTCTTGGATGTTCAAAATTTTTACTTTTTTGGGGAAGTACCAGAAGGAGTGGGCCGATAAATTGCATTTTCACCCAGACCTTAGGTTAAAAAAATATTGTGATGTGTATAATTTTAAGATAAAGTATTTGCAAAGTTGGAGTTAAATCGGATTATTCTTTCTCTTCCTGTATAAAATGATATATACCCTCTCTAGCCATGCGACTGAGGGTATAAATATAATCATCAAAATACCGAATACGAAAAATACGAAAATATGGGGGCCATATGAAAACATTGACCGACAAGGCCCATTAACTTTCTTAACCTGCTTCGCAAGTTATGACAGATAAAAGTATTGACCCTTTGTGGGGAGGTGCCAGAGGGGTACGCATATAAATATCATATTGACAACAGATCTTATGTGAGCGAAAATGTTATCGACTTCTTGAGCGTTTTGTTTTTCAAAATCTTGAATCCTTTGTGGGGGAAGTACCAAAAGAAAATTATCCGATCTCTATCATCTTCATAACATTGTTATGAAATATTGAAATTTGCCAAATCTGAATGGAATCGGATGTTAATTTCGCGTTTTATGACCTTCATGGGCATTCAAAATATTGACCATTTGTGGGGGAGGTACCGAAAGGATATATCCCACCTTCACAGCAAATCCTGTGTTAGTAGAATTAATGGGATGTGTGAAATATGAAAAGAACCGGATGCTTTTTTCGGATTGTTTTTAAATCGTTTTGGTTATTCAAATCTTTGACCCTTTGTGGTGTAGGTCCGATCTCTACCATTTATATAATAGACCTTGTGTTGATAGAAGTATTGAGGTGTATGGAGTTTGAATAGAATTCGATACTTATTTCGCGTTTTATGGTCTTCATGGCTATTCAAAATGTTACCCTTTGTGGGGAAGGTATCAGAAGGAGTTGTCAGACATTATCCATATTCGCAACAATTCTTGTGTTGATAGAAGTATTGGGATGTGCCGAGTTTGGAAGTAATCGGATGCTCATTTTTCACACATGTGTATTTGGTCAGTTGGCAGGTTAAGTTCAACAAGTAAAAAAGCAATAAGTTCGGCCGGGCCGAACTTTGAATAACCAAATGGTGGAACGAATAAGGAAGTTTTCAAAAAACAAAAACTATTAAAAATGCTGTTAAAATCTTAAAAATACCGAATATCGGAAGGTGCCGATATGTTGGGGATAGATATTGTGGGCATATATAGACAAATCTATTTCTGGGGGTAAAGTACTCACAAAGAACTCCTTGTGCAGAATTTCAGACATTTCGGTTTAAAAAATGTGGCTAAAGTCATCAAAATACCGAATAGCGGGGGGGGGGGGGGGTGTACCGTTATATGGGGGCTATACGATATCGTGGACCTATATAGACCATTCTGTTTCAGGGGGTAAAGTACTCACAAGGAACTCCTTCTGTTGAATTTCAGACAATTCCATTCAAAAATGTGGCTAAAATCATCAAAATACCGAATATCGGTACCGAATATGGGACCGATATAGAAGAATATATATACCTTGTTCTGTCTAAAATTATTATTTCGATGAGTTACAAACGGAATGACGAACTTCATATACCCACCATACTATGTGTGGTGGAGGGTATAAAAATCCGTCATGTCGGTCGACGCTACGTAGAGCCCCCATATAACGATTCCTCTAAATATTCGGTACTTTGATAATTTTAGGGATATTATGATCCGGAATTGTGTCCTAACCTATGAAAAATAATTGCGTATGTACGTCCGTATAGCCTCCCTATAACTGTTTTCATTTAAACGTTATATTTCGACGAAATTTTCTTAACATGCTCTTCTTTCCATATGGTTGAGGTTATTAAAAGTTTTTTTTAATTGACCATAATATTACGATATATCAAGTTTGAACCAAATCGGATGCTGCCTTCGAGAGGTATCGTGCGCACCAGCCAGACAGACGGACGGACGCACGGACATCTCTAGATCGACTCCAAATGTCCTGAAATGGTTTTGGTCCAAAGAGACCTGTGTCTAAAACCGTTATTTCGATAAGGCACGTTTTGGCTGTATCAAATGATGTATGCCCTCTGTAGCCATATGACACAGTTGGGTGAAAATTTTAGCAGAATTGTGTCAAATTTTGCGTTGGAAAGTCTTAATGGGTACTACAACCTATGACAAATAATTGCGTATGGAGGTCCCCATCTTCGTATAGCCTCCCTATAACGGTTTTCATTTTAAACGGTATATTTCGAAGAAAATTTTCTTAATATGCTCTTTTTTCATATGGTTGAGGTTACTAAAAGTTCGGCCCAGCCTGTTTTTTTAATTGACCATAATATTACGATGTACCAAGTTTGGATAAAATCAGATGCTGCCTTCGAGAGTTGTCGTGCGCACCAGCCAGACCGATAGACGGGCGGACATCTCTAGATCCACTCTAAATGTTCTCATTGGTCCAAAGAGACCTGGTGTCTAAAACCGATTATTCGCATTGATTTGCATTGGTTCCCGTACAAAATTCAATTGACGCAAAGAATGTTGCCTGCGGACAAGCCTCGTCGATTGGAATGGGCCCAAAGAGTCATGGGTCCGTCGAATATGGACAACCCTGTACCCTCTGTAGCCATATGGCTTAGGGTATTGGGTTATATTGGGTGAAAATTATAGCAGAACCACTCACTTCTTTTATTCCGAAAATTGAATAATGCTTCGACGAATTACATCCAAAGAGGCATATGATTTACAACTATTATCTTGGTCATAAAAGATCGTTGTTAGGTCACTTGGCAATCTGGTAAATGCAATAAAATTGTAGAAATATAACCCTTAATATTGATCCGTAAGGAAAATACTTTCCTTAGACAGATAAGGAGAATACTCTATACCAGAAAGGTTGGTAATACGCGCTTTAATTGATATATTATATAAATTATATGTTCTCAATATCCACACAAGTATAGCTATTAATAAAATATTGACATTTACCTCTTATCCCATAAATCAGCATCTCTCGATATTAAGGATTAGATCACATTATCTCAGTATCTGTAACTTCCCAAAAAGTGTCAACAATTGTTTTTCCAAAATATCTGGGGTTTTTGCACATTTGAAAATTTGCCAACCACTGTTGGAACTTAGAAGGGTCACAATGCCCTGGCGGAGAGAACGAACAAAAGATGAATATGGAAAGGGTATTGAGAACAGGAAAAGTGTGCTTTGAAGTGTATGAAAATAGGTAAATTGTGATCAGATAAAAATGAAAACAACATCAGCAACAGAAACTTTGAATCCAAGGATTGGTAAACAACAAAAACGGCAACATCTTTGTTGTCGAGCGGCAATTTTTTTCATTCTATTATGAAGGTGTATGCGTATGTGAATGAAGGAGACCCAGTCAGCCAGCTAGCAAGCCAGTCAGTCGGTCGGTCGCATGTAGAGGTTAATGCGAAAACAACTATGCGAACAGAAAACGAGTTGTTCAAACAAACGTGCGTTGCCTTTCAATCATCATCGGCAACAACATCGCCTTTCGACCTTCAACCCACATGAGTGAATGGATTGAGGATGGCTGGCTGGCTGGATGCGACGCACAAATAATAGAAAAAGGATGTCATGTATTTGTTACAAGGGAATTCAGTATTGATGTTGATGTTGTTTTTTTTTTTTGTTTTTTCTCGTTTTATCAATTTCAACTTTTAACATTTGATTTCTGCCGCCGTTTTGCTGCTGAATAATAACAATAATAACGATAATAATGGGAAATACGCATTGAATGAAAAAAAAAAAAAACAGAAACATTTCCAAGTGTTTCAGTTACCTGCCCAGAAAGTTTAACGAGGTCAATGTAAATTGAGCTGAAGTAAATGATTACGCTTCGAAAAGAAAAAATAACAAAACACGCACCTAGCACAGTTTATAATTTTTTGTTTAAAAGAAAAGCAATTAGGTTAGCGTTGTTCTTAGACTTTTGAAAAGTTATGGTTTCTTGGAATCGGGGATTATTACCGACTGGTCTTTCATGCATGCGGCTGAATCGAATGGAAGGCGTAAACTTGTTCAAGCAAATTCAGGGATGTAAATATACGGCCATTGGTAGTAGGCACATATGTATTCTTGATCATCGTAAAATTGTATGTCGATTTAGGGATTTCCGTCCGTCTATCTGTCTGTTATAATCACGCTATCTTTCGAACGAATTGAGATAGAAGGCTATACTTTACACACATGTGTATTTTGCCAGAAGGCGGTTCCTCTCAATGTTCCATATTTTGATTATTTTTGAGATACTATAGACCGGAATTGTTTCGAATTTCATATTTGAATATTCTAATAGGTACTACAACCTATGACAAAATATTACTTATGCAGGTCCACGTCTTCGCATATCCATCATATCACAAAACATCCTGATATTCTGTATTTTGATGATTTTAATGACGTTGTTCACCGGAATTTTTATCGATATTAGTCAACGGATTTTTTTTAAATTTCCTGTTTGAAGGTCCAAATTGGTACTACAGCCCATATAAAAAATTGCGTTTGCAGGTCCTCGTTTTCGTATAGCCCCCAAATAACGGGACGTTCTCATATTCGGAAATTTGATGATTTTACGGACATTACAGGGAGAGATAAAAAAACTGCAACAAAAGTCAAACGCCATAATTTTTACATTTTTTTTTAATTTTATTGAATAAAAGCAAAAAATGTCGGAAATAGCATCAAATTTTAGAATAAGTATATTTTGTTCGAATTGGTCAACTTTCGCACAAATTATGGCCTCCAACCGGCCAATGAAATCGCCAATCCCGGCGAAGCGCTTGCTTGAGGCGATCGACACATTGGTATTTTTTAGTGCCAACCTTGATTTCCAAAATACTCCAGACACAACAGTCCAACGGATTGGTATCCGGGGATTTTGGTGGTCATTTTAAGCTGGAAATTAAGTGAGGAACCTCACTTTGTGGGGCGTGATGAGTCCTGTTGTAATGTCCAAGGTCTGCGGCCAAAATATTTGCGTGCCCAAGGCTTTAATACACCCTCCAGAATATTTTCGCTATAATATTCGGCATTTATTCTGATGCCACGGCCTGTATGGCTTTTTCATCAAAAAGTATACTGAATTGAGATGGGATGTCCACCACACTCCCTCCTCTTATATTTTTTTTTTTTCTTTTAAATTTAATTTAATTTTCTAGCAATCCTTGCATTTTAGGTATTTAGTGTCTTTGGCAATATCACTGATAACAATTCGAAGATGATAGTGAGTCGTAAAGGGTTCCTTTTTGTATTTTCATCAAAAAGTTTTGAAAACTCCATTTAATTTTTTTATTAATCTATATTTAATTAGTTTTTATTACCATTACATATCTAGAAAATATTTTAATTTTAATTGAAAACGTTTCACGTTTATTACTTTTTCCACTTCGCTGCAAATTTGCGCTTGTTTGGGTTGTGATGAGTTCCAAGTGAATTTAATAGTAATATTTTTGTAGTTTAAACCCAAAATGAGTTTCGGATTCTAAAGCCTTGGGCTTAGCTTAATAGCCTTGGCCACACAATAAACCCCAAAATTTTGAGATATATTTCGAGACATTAATAATTTATAGAAATTTCCCATTCGGTCCATTTTTTTTATATAATGGTAAACCCCGAATTTCAATTATTTCTTACGTATTAGTCATATTTTCCAATCGATTTTCAAATCATAGGTGCACGTTAATTTGTATTTGTTTGCTAGCAGGTTTTTTGCATAATAAAAACTCCAAAAAAAAAAAAAAAAAAAAAAAAAAACAAAAAACAATCGAATATAAAATATGACTAAAACTTTAAAAAATACTAAAAATGCCGATATACGTGTCTTCTATTTTGAGGTTTGCTTGCATCATTTACTGGGTAAACAAGTATCAAAATCGGGTTTACGATGTAATCGTAGATGATAAAAAATACTACTTAATAAATCTCCGAACAAAATTATTATAGTTGGTAACACTCAAATATGGTTTAAAACTTCGAACACATTAGTTGTAGTAGATCTTTTGATCATTGAAATTGATAGCATGCCTAAAATTATGCAATACTTTTTCCTAATAAGGGAGTTGGTAAATGAATGGCTAAAAAAGTCCACACGACCTCTTCGAAGCAGTTGATTGAATTTACGCAAAATTAATTATTTATTAATAAATGGTATGATAAAGCCGGGTTTATAAATTTAGCTTTATTGCCGTAATTTATTTATAATGTATATTTATTGATGCAAAAAATAGCGTTTTTTTATTAGTAGAGAAAAGATTAATATTATTATTATTATAATTATTGAGACCATTTTTATATTTACATTAAACAAAGAAAACAGACGAAAAGGACGGTTGTACTAGTTTGTGCCCAATTGTGAAGATATTTTTTCGAAAATATAACAGTGATTTTCAAAAAATGAAAGAGAATTGCAATTTTCGAAAAGTACAGCACAGTAAAATAGCAATTGTCTTTTACAAAAAAAAAAAAAAAAATCATAGCACAACTTTTGTCCAAATTCATATAGTAATATTGATGTCATAGGTTGATCAGGTTTGAAAATAGACCTTATCGGTATATACCTTCCAATATACCCCCATAGAAGATCACAAATTTAAAGATTTAGAAATGAACTCCGAGCCGCGCAATATCAATAACAAATTAGAATGAAATGTTTTGAAGAAAATTCAGCTACCGGTAAACCCTACTGGCAAGTGAGATTGCCAATTATTTTGATGCGCTTTATAAAAAAGAAATTAAATTCTAGATCGATTCAGGGATGTCCGCCTCTCTCTCTCCGTCTGTTGTAATCACGCTATCTTTCGAAAGAATTGTTATAGAAGCTAAAACTTTGCACAAATGTGTATTTTGTCAGTAGGCAGGTTAAATTCGTGAAGAGGCGTATAAATCCACGTTTTCATATAGATCCCACATAACGGTACCTTCTCATATTCGATAGTTTGATGACTTTAGACACATTTTATACCCCCTACAATATTCTGGGTATATTAACTTTGTCATTCCGTTTGTAAATCCTCAAAATACATATGTCCGACCCAACAAAGAATATATATTTTTGATCAGCGTAAAGTTCTAAGTCGATTTAGCTATGTACGTCTGTCTGTATGCACACATGTGTATTTTGCCCGTAGGCAAGTTAAGTTCGTAAATGGGTCATGTCAGACCACGTTTTCGTATAGCCACCATAAAAGTGCCTCTTAATATTCCGTATCTTGATGATTTTTGCGACACTATAGACGAGAATAGTTTCGAATTTCGTATTTTAAGGTCCTAATGGGTACTATAACCTATGACAAAAAATTACTTATGCAGGTCCACGCGTTCGTATGGCCATCTTATAACGATACCTCCCCATATTCGGTATTTTTATGATCTTAACGAAGTTATTCACCGGAATTTTTAGCAACATTATTCAACGTAATTATTTTAAGTTACTTTTTTTAAGTTTGCCTATGACAAAAAATTGCGTTTGCAGGTCTTCATCTTTGCATAGCCCCCATATAACGGTTTTCATTTAAATGTTTTTTTTTTCGACGAAATGTTTTTAAATTTGTTTAAGTTCCTTTCAAATAGTGAAAGTTATTTATAGTTCGGCCCGGCCCGGTTTAATTTTTTATTTGTTTTACTTACAATTCGCAATAGGTTTTTTTGCAGATCATTGTATTCTTATAGCCCCCATATTCTGATGATTTTCAGTGTAATAGTTTTATATTCGGCATGTAGAGTTTGTAATGGATTCTGTCTTCTGTGGCTGCCGTGGTTTTTAACGGTACCTAGGAATTGTTGATTTTAGCCACGTTTTATAAGAGAATTATTTAAATATATGTTTTTAAAAATCGACATCGATAGAAGCACCGTAGCAGGAAATTCGTACTCTCAAACTAGCTTTATTTTTAGTCTTTTTCCCTTTCTTCTTACCTTAAAAAATAGAAGTGGACACAATATTCAATCCTGATATTTTTATTAAAAAAGGCTTTCTTAACGTTATGCTGGTGGATGTATAATCATTGAAGCTTAACACATTTTTACCTCTTTCTATTTTATTTTCAAATTAAAAGCATCAATTTGGTATTTTTGCGTTGTATGATATTATTTAAATTATAGTATTAAAAAATATTCCAAATATATGGCAAAACCAAATTTCATTAACATGTCTCGGAAAAGATGTTGGTCCATTTATTTATGGTTAAAAATTAACATATATCAACGTATATGCACCAACACCACGTCACAGATAGCAAACACTATGCCTTACGCCGAGTGGTTTGACACACAAATGAGAGGAGATTGATTGCTAATTTGGCCGCTGTCATCGTCATTTCTGCCACGAGTAAACTACGATAGGCCAAGATAAAATTTTTGGTCAAAATAAACCATAAAGAGAGGTGGCTAACTCAATGTCATCTCCCGAAAATGTTTGCACAGGTTAATGAAGTGATTCATTTGTGGCTTGCTTTAGGCCGGTTGGCTGTTAACAAACAAACACACCCTTAAACATTTTCAGTATGGGCGAGTGCCGAAATATCGACATAATTATATTCTAATTAATTCGAATTATCTCTTCGCTTTTTTTTGTACAGTTATAATAACTGCTGACTTGAATAGAATTTTGATAGTCTGTGGATGGGTTCATGTAAATGCCTTCGATTAGCCAAATGCCGTCAAACAGATTTGTATACATTAATGATTATGGGCTCGAGTTAATATCGCAGACAGCTAATTTACATGTGTACATAAAATCAACATAAAAATGGGAAGAAGTGTGCCGAAGCGATATCGTAGCGAGCAAATATTTTGCGTTTAACTAACAAGTGCCTGCTACTTCGTCTGCGAAAAATCCATCCTAAAATTTACCGTTTTTAGTACCCAAAAAAGCACATTTTATTCAATTTGACATTATTTTGCAACATTTTCAGACTTTCAAGGTTCTACATTTTATTCAAATTCTTTCTTTTACGGAAAGAATTATAGAAACCTTTTCCACCAAAAAGTCTTCAAAATCTTTCATTTTTAAATTTACGCGAGGGGAATATTAATAAAACCATTGCACAATGGACCTACATCAATTTTTTACCCCAATTAATTTCAAGGTCTTCATATGTAAACCCTAGAAATCAACAGAGACCTGTATATAAAATTGCAGATTTATTCCTTCACCCTATTCTAAATTTAATAACATTTAGTACGCATACCCAAAACAAACTACATCTCTTCATAGCATTTTAGACACCAATAATGATCTAAAAGTGGTACAATTTAGTACTTATTGAACAATAATAGTACGTATTTGCAAAAGCACCATAAGTTACCAACGGAGACCTCAATATCAAATTTCTGGATTCCAGCTCTTCACATTCACTCAATACCATATCTAGTAACATTTAGTACTTTTCTTACAAGGTTAGTACTTATTTGCAAAACTTTTCCAAATGTATTTTAATTTACCGTATTTTAAACAACTATAGTAGGCATTTTCAAACCCACCTCCAAATCGCAACCTCAGATACCAACATTTATCTAAATATCAAATTTCGGATTATTTTCTCTATCCCTTTAACCAAGACCAAATTTAGTACCATTTGGTATTTCTTGTACAATTATACTTCACATTTCCAAAACGACCTCCACATCTCAATTCAAGATACCAAACGAGATTTCAATATCAAATTTCGGCGTTCTAACTCTATTTCTTCACCCAATACCCAATTTAGTATCACTTAGTACTTTTCAAACAATTATACCGTTATATCTCAATCCCAGATACCGGCAGAGACCCCAATATCAAATTTCAGGATTCCAGAACTGTACGTTCACCCAATCTAGTAGCACTTAGTACTTCTCAAACAGCTATAGTACAGAATTCCAAAATCACCTCCATATCTCAATCCCAGATACCAACAGAGACCTCAATAACAAATTTCAGGTTTTTAGCTTATTATATTTATATTTAGTCAGTAAAAAATTTAGTACTTTTCGTACAATTATAGTACACATTTCCAAAATCACTTCCATATCTCAATTCCAGATAGCAACAGAGACCTCAATATCGAATTTCAGGTTTCCAGACCTATTCTTTCACCCAATAAAAAATTTAGTACTTTTCGTACAAATATAGGCCGGATTTCTAAAACACTGTAAAATCTCAAATATGGATACCATTAGTAATCTAAATATCAAATTTCAGAATTTTATCTCCTTCCCTTCAGTCAATACCAAATATAGTACCATTCAGTAATTTTCGTATAATTATAGTATATATTTCCGAAACCACCACCACATGTCAAGGCTACACATAAACGGGGAGCCGAACATAAATTTTTAGATTTTAAGCATTATCTGTTCACCCAATTCAAATTGTACCAAATATGGTAATATTTTGTACTTTTCGTGCATTTCCAAAATATTCCCTTTATCACATATCTACCACCAAACAGGGACCACAGTACAAGATTTAACAGGTAAAAAAGAAGTTAAGTTCGACCGGGCCGAACTTTAAATACCCTCCACAATTTTGAAGGAACTAGAAAAATTTTCATAAAATTCCGTCGAAAAATACCGCTCTAAGGAAAACCGTTAAATGGGGGCTGTACGAAGACGTGGTCCTGCACATAAATTTTTTGTCATAGGCTGTAGTAACAATTACGAGCTTCAAATACGACATTTGAAACAATTCCGGTAAAAAATGTCTCCAATATCATCAAACTGGAAACAATTGCGCTAATATCATCAAAATACCAAATAAAAGGAGGTGCCATTATATGTGGGTTATATTAAGACGTATACCTATATAGACAATTTTCCGACATGTGGAACCCATTACGAGCTTCAAATACGAAATTTAAAACAATTCCGATGAATAATGTTCTTAAAATCATCAAAATACTGAATATTAGGGGATATCGTTATATTACGAACTTTTAATACGAAATTTGAAACAATTCCGGTAAAAAATGTCGTTAAAATAATCCAAATAGTGTATATCGGCGGGTGGTGTTGTGTTGGGGCTATACGATATTATATACCTATATAGAAAATTCTCTTCCAGTGAGTAAAGTACTCAGAAGGAACTCCTTGTGAGGATTTGAAGACAATTCCTTTGAAAAATGTGGCTAAAATTATCGAAATACCGATTATGGGGGGTACCGTTATGTGGGTGCTATTACGATATCATGGCATTGCCCATCTTCGAATCAAAATTTTAGCTTCCTATATTAATTCGTTTTGACTCTAGCGTGATTACAACATATGGGCAGACGGATGGGCGGACATGGCTAAATCGTCTTAGAATTTTACGCCGGTCAAGTAGATATATGCATTGCAGTAACCACCGCTATATGTCAAGGCTACACATGAACGGCGAACCGAATACCAATTTTCGGATTTTAAGCACTATCTATTCACCCAATATCAAATTGTACCAAATATGATACTATTTAGTACTTTTCGTACACTTGTAGTATACATTTACAAAACTACCTCTCTATCACTAACGTACCATTAAAAGGGACCTCAATACAAAATTTCAAAAATTCCAACTTAATACGTTCACCCTAAACCAAACTGCTCCTAATTTGGTACCATTTAGCACAGTTCGCACATTTAGAACACATTTCCAAAACCACCATCAAATATCAAACTTACTTTCCAAACTGGATTCTCGTACCAACGTTTTTTTTTTTTTTTTTTTTTGGTTCCATCCGTCCACGTAACACCAAAAAGTACTATTTAAGAAGTTTAGTACATTTTTAGAACTTTTCGTAACCTAAAAGTTCGAATTTCCAAAAACACCTTGGTGCATCTATCCTGCACTTCATCAATGCCTCTCATTCCAAATTTACTTTTCGTACCCTTTTACTACGAATTTCCAACAACCCAGGCTTATCACACGCCTACACACCAAGACTGATCCTTGTGCAAAATTTCAAGATGCTAGCTAGCCATTTCGTCTGGGCGTAGCTTCTTAGTCAGTCAGATAGTTATTTCACTACTCGTTTATATATTTTACCATATTTCCATTTTACAACATCAACCTAATGAGTTCCAAGAATAAACGTAGTTTGATACGACGAAAATTAACCTGATCGGAATAACGTTTCTGAATTTAAATATTTTGAAATTTACAATTGATAACCAAATCGGCTGTAATTTGGTATTCCAGACAGTAAAATCATACAATCTTGATATATATTTTGGCCACTTCCCTGTAACAACATAACCAGATTTTAAGTATTTTTAAGTCCAAAGTGTCATTTTCGTATCAACAACATTAACATAGAAAATTAAATAAAAAATATAAAAAAAAATATTTTTTATTAACTTATTTATTTATTTATTTTACTAAATCTAAACCTTGATACAAATATTTGTACTAAAAAACACTCATGAAAAGATCATCAACATCTCACAGCATTTTCCGTATGAATAATCCTGTTTTCACATTAACAGCTTCTCCTCCATTTTAACTAAAAACCATATTTTTTGTATGTACCCGTACACAACGTGCATTGCTTATCACATTCGGACCCAAATACGAGTAACTAAATCTAAAATTCATCGAGTACTCCCAATTTCTCCAAACGTTGCAAACCAAATTTCAATTGTTTCTGCAACTTTTCTTGGGCAAATATTTGAGCCAATTTCTTGGCGGCATAATCTTCATTGGCAAAGGCTTCAATGCTGGCATCGTTGGATAATTCTTTTGGAATTGTAACCATGGGCAAGAAACCAAATAGAGCGAATAGGCCATACAATTCTCTCGAGCGCAATTCATATTTGAGATCATCCAAAGTGGGTATGGATTCATAGCGGGCATATTCCAGTGTTTCGGCAAATGTTTTGTAGTAGGTTTCAATTAGCTCGTCACGCTTCGTTGTGAGAATATCAAATTGGACACTGGTGTTCAAGAAGAAGTTCAAATCGCAAGCAGGACTGCCGTAGAAGCTGAGCTGGAAATCAACCTGCGGAAAAGAAAAATAACGTTAAAGTAATTTAAGAATATTATTTGAAAGAGTAATAAGACTTTAATTATGGATTTTGAAGAATTGATTTAAAAGGCAGGCTTATCAATAATCTTCGTTTGAACAACCAAACATGGATATTTTGATTATATATTTATTAATGAATATAAAACTAATATATTGGACATTTAATAGAGGGCTAAGTTTAATACTCTACACAGAACTATAATCAAATATTAATTCAAGAAAGAATTTTTTACGAGAACCGAGGGAGTCATAATGTCATAGGCATTTAAAGAATATATATGAAGGATTATTTTGGATATTATTTGCGGATTTTTAATAATATTTTTTATAAACTTTCAGAACATTAATCGTGGATTTTTGCAAATTAATTTCTAAGGACTATTAGTACTTTAACCGTTAAGCTTTTTAAATATTTTTGAATTAGAAAAGTAAAAAAACAGCTAAGTTCGCCCGGGCCGAAATTTTAATTCCCTCCACTATTTGGAAGGAACTTGTAATATGCTAAAAAAATTCTGAAAATACCGTCTATATGAATATCGTTACATGGGGGCTATACGAAGACGAGGACCTGCATACGCAATTTTTTGTCTTAAAACATTTCCTTTGAATAATATCGCTAATATCCGTGGAAGTACCGTTATATGCATATTCAATTTTCTGTCATAGGTTGAGATATCCACCTTAAAATACGCTATTACTTAATTACTGTGAAAAATGTCGATAAAATTATCAAAATAACGAATCATGGGAGGAACCGTTATGTGGGGCCTAAACGAAGACGTGGTCCTGCATATATTTTTATCATAGGCTGTCGTACCCATTACGAGCCTTAAATATCAAATTCGAAACAATTCCGGTCTATAATGTCTCTAAAATCAGAGAAATACCGAATATTGGGAGGCATCTTTATGTAGGGGATATACGAGGTCGTGGACCTGCATAAGTAATATTGTTGTGATAGGTTGTAGTACCCATTAAGATCATCCAACACATAATTTGAAACAATTCTGATCCATGATGTTGGTAAAATGATCAAAATACATAATATTGAGAGGTACCGTTATATGTGGGCTATGAAAAAACGTGGGCCGACATGACCCATTTTCGAACATAACCTGCCTACTTAGAAAATACACATGTATGCAAAATTTTAGGCTTCGTTCGAAATATAGCGTGATTAAAACAAACAGAGTGGCTGATCAGGAATATATAAACGTTGTTGGGTCTGGTATGTGTATTTCGAGGAGTTACAAACCGAATGACGAAATTAATATACCCTTCATGGTATGGTGGAGGGTACAAAAAATGTTATTTTTCGTGAATTTCTTAAGATTATATTGGAAGAACTTAAGTTCATTATTCCCGAACTTCTACAAATATTTCCAAGGACTACAAATGCAGGGATAAAAAAATAATTTTTGTAATGTTTCATGAAGGTCTATCGAGGATCATTTTCAAATGTTTTTAACATGTTTCGTGGGACTTATTTTTGGATGTAAAAAAATATTTTTGAAAGACTATACACATTATTTTTTGTAGATTTCTGAAAATATTTTAAAGGACTCAAAGGATATTAATTTTGCGGGACCATTATTTGTGGGTTTTCAAAATAATTTTTTGAATGGTTAGTACTATTTGGTAAATACTATTGGAATAATTTTTTAAGGATTATTAATATTGGAATTTTTGAGATTTTTTTTACAGACTACAAGGACAAAATTCATGAATTATTTAAAAATGAATATAACAGACTAAATAGGGCATTATTTGAGAATTAAAAAAAATATTTTTTAAGTACAACTAGCATATTATTTTTACATATTCAGGAATATCACTTTAAGGACTATTAGGATATTATTCGTGGATTTTTAAAAATATATTTTGAAGGAGTACCACGATAATATTCGTAGATTTTATTAAGATTAAAAAAACGACGTTTTTTGAGAATATTTTTAGTATTAATCGTAGGCTTATCGATCGAGAACATTTTAAGATGCTCCAGAATAGATCTTGGACGTTTTTGAGATTATTTTTTTAAGAACCAATCTCGGATATGTTTAAATATATTTTTAAAGAACTATAAGAACAATATTTGTGGATTTCTAAAAGTATTTGAAACGGCGTGCGGATTTTCAAAAGTATTTTTTGAATGGTTACTATTTGTTAAAAAAAAAACAAAGACACATGAATTTTTTGTTGAAGGACTATTAACATTAAATTTTTTAAAATGTTTTTACAGCCCATAAGGACATTATTCATGAACATTTAAAAATGTGTGTAAAGGACTTAAAGTCCTTGTCTGTGGATATTAAAAAAAAAATATTTTTCAGCAATATTTTACAGGATATTATTTTTAGATATTTAGAAGTATCATTTTTAAAAAAAACCGTGGTTTTTTTAAGACTTTTTTTTATCGATCGCAGGCTTTTTTAGAAATATTTCTAAGGATCGATCGAGGATATTTTAAGATTATATTCAAGGATAGATCTTGGACTTTTTTGAGATTATATTGAAAGAACCTATCGTGGATATATATATATAAATAGTTTTAAGAACCTGTTGTTGTTGCTTTATTAAGAATTATTTCAAAAGTCGATCGAAAACTTTTTTAAAATAATTTTAGGGACCAATTTAGGACTTCTTAAAGAAATATTTTCTTTGGGATCAATTTAGGCCTCTTTTAAGAGCATTTTTTATAAACGGCAGTTGTTCAAGTTCCAGTTTTTTTTTTTGAGAATGTTTTTAAGGATCTATTATGGAAAATAGTTCTTATTGTCCAATTGTAGGCATTTTAAAAAATATTTTAAGTGACTTTTATATAATTGGTGACTTTTTATAATTAATTTTAAGTTAGAGGATTGTTTTAAGAATTTTTATAAGTCGTGGATTTTTTTAAGAATCGTGGACTTACATTCGTTGTAATGCTTTGAATATATTTTTTGAAGGACAATTGGCAAGAAGGATCAGCAATATATACATAGCGATTTTTTTTAGATTTTATTTAAAGAACCTTTAGTTTAATCGTGAAGTTTTTTTTAAATATTTTATAAGGTCCATTTTTTTTAAGGATGATTTCAAGAAGTTATTGATATTTCTTAGGGTCCAATTTTTTAAGAATCAATCGAAGAACTTTTATAATTATTTTTGAGTTGCCGTTCAATGATTCTTTTTTTAAATACATTCTATCTTCTTTGGGAATATTTTAAAAATATTTTCGAAGAAATATTCCCTGACTTTTAAATTATATTCGTTCTTGTTTAGTTTAAATGTTTCTATTTTAAACTATTAAAAAATTATAAAATTTTCACAAATTTATGGAATATTTTAAAATGACCTACACTGGATAAATTAAGAATTTTTATGAATGTTTTTAAAATATTTTATAGTAAGAATTTTTGATTTTTTAGCAAAAATATATATTTTTTTAATAGAATTTAAGTACCAATTTTGAATTTTTTAAATTTTGTTTTAAATATTGTTAAAGGACTAATACTAAATTTTTTTAAGAATATTTGCACAATATCATGGAATATTCTTAAAAGTCTTATAAGGGAAGATTTATAGAAGAATAAGTTTAGACACATTTAATATTTTTTAAAATAAATTCTGGACATTTTTGCGACTATTTTATAAGACCAACACTGAACATCTTAAGAATTTCTAAAAACATTTTTTTAAAACCAATATTTGATTTATATGATGTTTTTGAATTTTTTATTGAAACTTTTTTGACTTTTTTATCAATATTTTAAAGGACAAATGCTGGACTTTTTAAAGAATATTGTTAAAAAAATGTTTATAGACCAATTTTGAACTTGTATAGGAATATAACGATAACTAAGCGTAATTTCGATACTTACAAATAATGCCTTAGTTGGTTTTTGTGGCTGATTATCATCCTCATAGCCGAACATAAAGTTATTGGTCCACAAATCACCGTGATTGAGTACGACAATGCGATCTCCTTGTTTGGCTTTACCCAACTTATAACTGATGTTTTTGAAATCGCTATAATATTTTTGTAATTTTGCAGTAATCTCTTCAAAGCCCGACCAAGTTGAGGCAGTTTTAATCAATTGATTCAAATAACCACCAAACATGTTGAAAAATGTTTCAGTTTTCAGCACGGTTTCTTCGCACAGCATACCACGTTGGAAACGTTTGGCGATGGCGGGATCCTTGAGAAGAACAAAAAATCAAATATTTAAAATATTGTGTTTTTGTTGAATATTTCCTGTATTCACCTTTTTGAGTAAAACCATGGAGGTGGCATGGAATTTAGCCAATTTTTCCAAAATCAAAGTCGTATGATTCCAATCCAAACCATCCTGGCGGGAGGCAACTTTGAAACCCTCCACAGTTAAATCATTGAAAACAATTGTTTGCATGGGACTTTTGGTGGCATAGAAACATCTAAAATTACACAAATCATTTTTTTTTTTTCGATTAAAAATACATTTTCAATATTTTCTTCTTAAGTTTTCATTACTTTGCACCAAACACATCCGATTCAGTCAAAATTGCCAATCGTGGCAATACATCGGTATATGTTAATTTTTCCTTCACAAACACACCAACGTCTTCGAGAAATTGTGTTTCCGTCGAAATGGGAATGGTCTTCACAATTAATGAGATTTTCTCATTTTTCTGGGGATTCTCTCCATAACTGTCATAGGTAATGACCACGCGATAAATACTTGAACAATAATTATCCCCAGGATTACTGCCCCAGGCGAAGTTCACTTCATGTATGACAATTTTCGTTTCGCGCAAACCTTCTTCGAGAGCATTCACGAAGAACTCTTCGTTCAAGTGTTCCGGCACAACAATTGTTTCTTCGTTTTTTATTATCATTTTTTTTTTACTTCAAATACTTTTACTCTAAGCTTGTCCGCACTATTCAATGTCTAACTGGTTAATGAAGAAGATTTTATAAAATCGCCAGGTTTTTCTGCCAGTCTCAAAAAACTCAGACGGAATAGCGTTTTTTGCATGGAATTGCGATCACTAATCTCTGTTAACTTATCAGCCAAGCGGAGGGGAGAGCGGAAACGAAGAAAAGTAAAAATAGTAGCTTGTCACAAACCTAAAAAACTATTCCGCGCGTGGCGGTTTAACAGAAGTACGCATGGGGCTAAGATAACAAATTACTCCCATGGGACAGTTTATATTTGTTTGTGTGATTGTGTGTCAGACACTTTACTTGGCTTCTAGACTGTGAATATTTTTTGTTTTTGTGTTCCGGCGGCATATCACTCAATATTTTGATAATAAATCGGCGATGACGCTGTAGACAGTGGTTAATTTGAAATCAAGATTGTAGGTCCACATATTTTGGTTAACTTAAAAAAAAATTAATTAAGAACAACTAAGAGAGTATTTTGGTAGTAGGAGAGAGCGATAGAGAGGGTATTTCGTTATTTATTTAATATAATGACTTGCAAGAATCTTAAAATAAAGTTGATCTTCCAGAAAATTTTGCTACGTGATACGTTCATCAGTTCGCTGATTTATTGTCATGTCATAGAATCCAAAACAATTAAGGCGCGCTCCAGCCGAGACATTAGAAATTATTCAGTGGGTCTGTAAGTCAGTCACGTTTTTTCTGTTATAACATTCAATATTTCATTAATAGATCGTTTGTGATGGCATTCAAAGTGGCATTTTTGAAAACAGCATTTTAACAACATTTATATTTGTTTTGAATTTATACAAAATCAGAGATGCGTCAAACTGAGAATAGTCCTAAAAATGCAGGACGTTGTTCTTTAGTTTATTGAGACACGAAGTCTTTCTGGTCTTGTACACGAGAACTTCGGAGACTTCTATGAAAATGGTCTTCGAGAAGACTTTCTACTTTTATGAAAAAAGGGAGGTAAGCAAAGGCTACAAGCGTGCGGGGTCGAGCATGTTATACCCTACAACACTACAATATGGAATCCTCCTTATGTCCAAATCCATTTTGGAAGATTTCGTTTTTGAAATATTGTCATAGAGCTCTGCCCAGACGTTACCCTCACAAACGCCATAATTTTTACATTTTTTTTAATTTTATTGAATGAAAGCAAGAATTTCGAAAACAGCATCAAATTTTAGAATAAGTTTAGATTTGTTCTAATTGGTCACCTTTGGCACGAAGTATGGCCTTCAAACGGCCAATTAAACCGTCACAACGGATTGGTATCCGGAGATTTTGGTGGCCATTGTGCATTGGAAATAAAGCGATTAACCTCATTTTGTAATCATTTTTGGAGGGCGTGTGCTGAGTGCGATGGTGGTGAGTCTTGTTGGAATGTCCAAGGTCGGCAGCCAAAATGTTTGCGTGCCCAAGACTTTAATACACCCTCCAGAATATTTTCGCGATAATATTCGGCATTTATTCTGATGCCACGGTCGATGTTTAGCTCACGAGCAATTTTTCGGCCACTGCGACGACGGTTTCGATCAAGTCGCTTCTTTAATTTTCAAACCGTTCCTGCTGATGTTGCTGTTTTCTTCCGTCCACTTCTTTGACTCCGGGCTACGCTACCAGTGTCACAGTAACTGCGATGGTAGGAGACACAAAAGATTTATTCACATTTATATTTTCGATTTTTTGTTACCTAAAAGTTATGGTTTTTTTTACCCGCTATATATTGTTCGATGACCTACAAATTGGTATGATTCGGCCCAGCCCTAAACTCTAACTGCATGCATAATTTTTAGACGAATTACTATGAGAAGAGATTCGGAGACATATGGGGAGAAATCTCTGTCCTCTTTGAGATGACCTTATGGTCTTCTATTAAATCACTTTCGGACTTCTATGAACAGAACTTTAGGTCTTCTATAGAAATAGAATTCGGTCTCCAAAGAAGTGTATGCGGTCGTCGATGGAAATTCATATCGGTCTTTTATAGAAGACCTTGATGTCTCCTATGCGAACACTATTGGCTTTTAATGAAGTAAATTTCGGACTTATATAAAAGAAAACGTTTCGGATTTTGATGAGAAATTTTCGGTATTTTATGAGTATAACCGGTGTTCTATTAAAAGACTTTTTGGCCTTTAACGAGAAGACCTTCCGATTTTCTAAAATAAGTCATTATGGCTTTCTATAAGAAGATATTCTGCTTTCGATTGAGAACAACTTCAGGCTTTCTATGAGTTACCATTTATAACTTCTACTCTTCTATGATAGGGTAGTATGGAAGAGCTTATATGAAAATCTTCTGGTGTTCTAATAGCGGAATTATGCGAATTTCAGATATCAGATTGTTTTTTTATTTTTATTTCAAAATAGTCTTGTTAGAAAATTAACAATTCTTGTGAGAGATTTACTAATATAAAGAAAAATATCAGGAAATATTCCATAAGAAGGTCCAAAGGTCTTACAGAAGAAGATATGCACATATTCTACAACAATTATCTTGGATATTGCACTTATATAATAACTGAGAAAGGGTTTTTAAGTCCATCGATTTTTTACATACTTAAAAAAAATGAAAATGGCAAGAAGTGGTGCAAAATATATTATTAATAGATTGAGTTTGATCCAATGACTTGCCGATTTTATATTGTTAATGATTTTTCATATTTTATTATTTCGTGACCTGCAGCACGACAACAAGATGAATTAACCTAACCACTCTATATGGTTTTAATCGATAATAGCTTGTCACAACAATAAAAAATACGTTTGCCTCCCAATAATTTATTAATATTTCGGTGATTACGTTGAATGCGAAATAAAGATTAAAAGACTTCGTAGTTTTTCAACAATTGAGATGGAATAATTGAAATTGATTTCATACAGATAAGGTTTTTCTGTCTTCAGTTTTTTCGATAGATGAAGTACTATTCCGAATAGAAGAAAGGTGATTCCGATGGAATTTTTTGTTCTACCAAACGACTTATTTATTTTAATGGGATCGTTTATTCATTTGACTCTCTAAGTTCGAAAATGATTCAAATCGATGTGTGTGGTCTTGTGCAATATCAGCTAACATTACGTTATTAGACCAATGATGACGTCAGATGTTGGAAATCTGGGTCCGCTAGTCAAAGGTACTTTAAAAATATAAAATTTAATTATGAAACGTGGCCATTTGGCTGGGTACAATGACTTGCAACATTTCAATATCTTACAGATATGATAATTAAGTCATATTTTCAATGCCAAAAATATGACTCAATTAAGTGAGTGTATACTTAGTCCATTATACAAATGTTTTGGATGAACTTTTGGTATGTAATATTTTTTAAATTGGCTTAATTTCAAATCTTGGGTAGACTTTTTAAGTGAAATTCGAATTTAAGGATTTCTCTACACGGACACAGCAGGGGGGATGTACAAAGAATCCGTTAGGGTAAATTTGTCATATCATTAAATAACCGGAACGAATGAAGATTTTTTTCGTAAATCACTTCCTTTTTCGTGAACCGGAGTACCACAAGGACATATAAATCCACAACAGTGGGTAGCTTAGCTTCTCGATAAAAATATTCTCTTAAGGGACACTTTTTGGCATAACGACAACTTTTGTTATTTTGAAGGTTTCAGGTTTCCAAATCAGCTGTCATTTAATATTTGGTTTTCTCAATAAGTGGTTTAACTGCTCCCAAAAAATATTCAAAATATGTGAAGCCTCATAATAAGGGAGCATCAACATTTGAGCGATTTCTGTAGAGCCGATTTGGCTATTAATTAAGTGTTCCCATAGTTAAGATGAGAGAGAGAGAGAGAGAGAGAGAGAGAGAGCGACGTTCATACTGATTTGATATGTTACTCCAAATTTCACCTTAGGCACGAATTATGGCCGGAATGTTACTCTGGCCGAATGTTGCTTTGCGGTATTTTGGCCCATTCCCGGTGAAGCGCTTACTTGAGATGATCGACACTTTGGTATTTTTTAGTGTCAACCTTGCTTTTCAAAATACTCCAGATACAATAGTCCAACGGATTTGTATCAGGAGATTTTGGGGGTCATTGAGTGCGGAAAATGAAGCGAGGAACCTCATTTTGCAACCATTCTTGGGTGGCACGTGCTGATGGTGCCGAGTCCTGTTGCAATGTCCAAGGTCTGCGGCCAAAAGGTCAGCGGTCAAAACGTTTGAGTGCCCAAGGCTTTAATACACCCTCCAGTATATTTTTGCAATAATATTCGGCATTTATTCTGATGCCACGGTCGATCAATACGAGCGGAGAGCGACCATCGGCTGTCATGGCGGCCCACACCATCACCATGGCCGGCGCTTGAGTTCTGGTGGCCAACCGAAGGTGCACATTTTCAGCTGACCTCTTTGGCAACTAAACGCGATCATTTTGTTTGTTTACAAACTGCTGGACAACGAATTTTTTCTCACAAATTCGGCAGTTCACCACTTTCGGCCAAGCAAAGCAACTCTTTAGCTCTTTTTTATCTATTTTCTTTTTGCTGCGGTGTATGTTCTTGCACTTTTTTGGAATTTCAATGGCTTTATTTTTCAATATTTGCCGATTTGAATATTGTGATATTTTCAGCTCACGAGTCATTTTTCGGCCACTGCGACGCGGGTTTCGATCAAGTCGCTTCTTTACTTTTCGAACCATTTCTGCTGATGTTGCTGTTTTCTTCCGTCCACTTCCTTGACGTCGGGCTACGCTACCAGAATCACGGTAACGAGCGATGGTACGAGACACAAAAGATTTCTTTACATTTAGATGCTAGAGTGCTCTAACGATAGCCTTTTGTGGTTTTCCAGTGCAATATAAAGAAATCACACTATCACGCTTGAATTCCATGACGAATAATTTTTTTTCTGGAAAATTCTCACCAAAATGCTTTTGTACGCTTGTAAACAATATAATAAGTTGTCACTGGAATAATTTTAACTGCTGTCGGACGAGTGGTTTAGAAATGACAGCAGTTTAAAGTTGGTTGCGGTTTTTTCATCTCACCCTGTATACCCAACGTTAGTACTATCTTTCTTATTATATGAAGTATGACCCAAAAAAAAAAGATCCAGTTGATCCTCTCAAATAATAGAGTACTGAATTGATTGAATCCAGTGACGTATTTAGAATTCAACAGTTATAATAATTTTCAGTAAGCTTTTCTACACTTTTGCGATTATAGACGGTATATCGTTAGTTAAGTAAAAGAGGGAAAAAAAGGGAATGCAATGGACGAAATTCGATTATAGCTTCTGGTGGTTTTCCTATGTTGATAAAATTTAGCTGGTAACAAAGCTGAATACTTGATTTCAAAATATTATTAGAGAAAGAGAACTACAATAGCCGCTAAATAATTTTACCTAACGATATTTTGTATTTTGATAATTTATGTCACACTTTTCGATATTTGAAGTTCGTAATGGGTACCTCTTCCTACTACAGAAAAATACATATCTAATTCCACATTTTCGTATATCCCTTTCTATATTCGGCATTCTTCATATTTAAGAGACTTTTTTCAACAGAATTATCTAAAAATTTATATTTGGAATTGGAAGTACGCCTTGTCTGCCAGATATTTGGCTATACAGGTCTACGTTTTCGTACAGCACCCATATGACTGTACCATCTGATATTCAATATTCCGACAGTTTTTAAATTTCATTTCGAATGATCAATCAATAACCTAAATGCGGTTTTTTGAAACAGTTTTTTTGGTTTATTTTTTTATTTATTTATATATTTTTATTTGTTTTTTTTTTTTTTTGATATTTGCTACATCCGCCTTAATATTTAATCCTCTTCAAAGACATAATATATGTCGATATTAGCGATAATAATATGAAAAATGCCTCTGTTAAGCCCCGTGTAGAATCAGTTCAGATTGAGCTGTACATTCCATTATTGTGGGTAATGTAAGGTATCATACAGTTGACTTCATCTAACATTAACTTTTATTTTGTTATGATATTGTTAAGTAATATGTAAAATATGACCAACCAACGTCGCATTGTTAATAGCTAATTTGAAACATTGTTTTGCTAAAATTTTCCCAAAATTAAGATTCGCATAGAAATCCGGTCCAAAATGTATAGATAGTTGCAGCAATTATCTCCACACTGTAATTATTTGCATGCAAAAAGTACGCTTTGTTTTACTTGACTTGTGTAGCTGTGAAACATATTTAGATGAACGCGAATCTATTTTTATTATCTTTAGAAGAGTTTTATTTTTTTCATTATTCAATCTTCAAAATAAAATCTAGCAAGTCATTCTAATTAATATTGGGGTTTTGGGGAACTTGTATTGTTTATTTGCTTAACTTTGCTGTTGTTATCGCCCCCTCTCATTATTCGCTTTTATTTTGTCATTAAGAGTGAGAAATGTTTGAGAAATGTTTGATTTTCTAAGATCGCGACAAAAAGTGTGATTAGTGACAATCATAAAGATAATAATATAATTTGGATCGTAATCAAGCACGCGTATCTTAAATATTTGCGACATTTTTATTTGATTATTTTTTTTTTTAATAATTTTTGTATGGTAATTTTTATTTAAATTACTGCCAACATTTATGATGAGGAAATAAATGCGAGACAGAGAGTATTATTACAGTGGTTCACCCAATAATTAGGGAGTTGTATTTTCGTTTATTATCTGGGAGATCATATTATTTTAATTATTATGGGAATATTTTCGATAGAATAGCACGAAAAATAAAACAAAAACCCAGTTGTCATAGCATCATCGCAAATTATTTTAAAATTTTGTTGCAAAAAATACAAGGGAAGAGTACATATATTCCATGAGGCATGCAGGCAGGCAGGAGACACTTCTCCTTTTTACATCGCTGGCATATTGGCGAATAAAGAAAACAAGTAAAAAAGTATCGGTCGGTTTTGCCGACAGATTTATACCCTCAGCCAATGCTCGATTATTTAAAAATATTTTGACTTCTGCTATGATTATTCAAATATTAAACCCCTTATGGCCAATATTGGCCATTTCGTATCAGACCTAAATAAATGTGATATAAATATTGCAACGTGCTAGGTTTGGACTGTGTTGTATTAATGGAAATTATGGGATGTTCCAAGTCCTGAATAGAATCGGATGTCAATTTCGCTTTTTATAAGCTTCATGGATATTCAAAAATTTGAGCCTTTGGGGGGTGGTACCAGAAGGAGTGGACCGATATATCTCCATCTTCACAACGGATCTTTTGTTAGTGGAAATAATGGGATGTGTGAACCTGATGCTTATTTCGGATTTTATAAACGTTTTGGTTATTCAAAACTTTGCCCCTTTGTGGGGGATGTAGCAGGAGGAATATGCCGATCTCCACCGTTTTTTTTTTTACAGATCCTGTGTTGATAGAAAATTTCAGATGTGCCAAGTCTAAACGCAATCCGATGTTATATTCGCGTTTTATGAGCTTAATAAATATTCAAAAATTTCGACCTTTTGAGGGGGAGGTACCAAAAAGAGTGGACCGATATATTACATCACCAGCACCAGACCTATGAATGATGCAAATATTAGGATTTGCAAAGTGGGAGTAAAATCGGATTATCGTTTCTCTACCTGCGCAAAAAAATATATTTTTTGAAAATTTCGATCATTTGTGGGGGAGATACCAGAAGGAGTGGAACGATATATTCCATCTTAACACCAGACCTTGGGTTAATATAAATATTGGGATGTGTAATATTTTAAGACAATCCGACACTTACATCAGATTTTATGAGAGTTGGATTATTTAAAGTTTTGACCTTTTGTGGGAGAGGCACCAGAAGGAGTGGACCGATATTGTCCATTTTCGCACCAGCAATGATGCAAATATTAGGATTTGCAAAGTTGGAGCATAATCGGATTATTCTTTCCCTTTCTGTGCAAAAAAAAAACATATTTTTTTGAAAATTTCAACCATTTGTGGGGGAGGTACCAGAAGGAGTGGACCGATATATTCCATCTTAACACCAGACATTGGGTTAATATAAATATTGGGATGTGTAATATTTTAAGACAACCGGACACTTAAATCACATTTTATAACAGTTGTAATTATTCAAAATTTTTACCATTTGTGGGGGAGTTACTTGATGGAGTGGACCGATATTTTCTATTTTCACACCCGACCTCTCACTGACGCAAATATTAGGATTTACAAAGTTGGTGCAAAATCGGACTATAGTTTATCTTTCTGTGCAATAAATATATTTATAAGTTTGACAAAAATATTACGATGTACCAAGTTTGGATGAAATCGGATACTCCCTTCGAGAGTTATCGTGCGCACCAGCCAGACAGACGGACGGACATCGCTAGATCGACTCCAAATGTTCTGAAACGGATTTGGTCCAAAGAGACCTAGGGTCTAAAACCGTTATTTCGACTAGGCACGTTTTCTGTAGCCATATGGCTGAGGGTGTAACAAGTTAAAAAGTATCTGTCAATTTTTACTTCTGTTATGATTATTCAAATTGTTGATACTCTATGGAGTATGTTTCGAAGGAATGGGCCATTTCGAATCGGTCCTAAATAAATATGATATAAATATTGCCAGGTTTAGACCGTATTGATTGCTTCTTTCACTTTGTATGAGGTACCGATATAGTCGACGAAAGTATTCCATATATTTTCAATTCTATGAGAAATCATAAATTCCGTATTCATCTCAGGTTTCTGGTTGAAAATTAACCTATAAACCATGTTAGTTTTGAACTGCTAAATATATAAATATATTACATTAGAAAAGTGAATATTGGGCGTTTTTATAGCCTCCATCATACTATGGAGGGTATATAAACTTTGTTCATCCGTTTGTATGTCCTTGAAATGCTCATGTCAGACCCAAATATATATAAATATATATTTTTGATCAGCCTAGAATACTAAGTCGATGTAGCCATGTCCATCTGTGTGTCTATCTCTCTGTTGTAATCACGAAAACTTTAGAACAAATTGAGATATAAGGCTAATATTTTGCGCACACTTGTATTTTGCCAGTAGGCAGGTTAAGAAAGTAAATGGGTCTTGTCGGTCAACGTTTTCATATGGCCCCCATATTTTCGTATTTTTCGTATTCGGTATTTTGATTATAATATTTATAGCCTCAGTCGCATGGCTAGAAAGGGTATACATCATTTGATACGAAATAATTTACTGCACAGAATAATCCGATTTAACTCCAACTTTGCATATACTTTATCTTAAAACTATACACATCACAATATTTTATTAACCTAAGGTCTGGGGTGAAAATGCAATTTATCGGCCCACTCCTTCTGGTACTTCCCCAAAAAAAGGTAAAAAATTTGAACATCCAAGATGCTCATAAAACGCGAAATTAACATCCGATTCCATTCAGACCTGATACATCTCAATATTTCCATCAGTGCAAAATTTAAAATGTATATCTTGCGAAACAAGCTGGCGATTTTTTACAACTTGCTATATCTAAATATTTCTCTCAACCGAAAACCTGAGTTGAATATGGAATTTATGGTTTCGCTTAAAATTCGATTTGATTTTGTTGTAATTTTGTCCCTACCAATATTTTTATCTGTATTAGATGAAGTATGAAAATGGAATACTTCGATCGACTATATGTGGTACCTCACGCACATTTTATAAAAACTATCCATATATGATATAAAGTGTTGTCCAAACCCTGCACGTAGCAATAACATGGATAACATTGACCCATTTCTTCGGAACCTAATCCTTTTTAACTAGTTTTATCAGAAATTCATTGATGTTCAGAACTTTGAGAAAATATTGCCTCTTTTATTTCCAGCTTTCTGTAAAAATTCCAAGTCTTGGACAAAAAACCTACCTCGAATGAGGGAGAAAAAAATTGCATTCGTTTACATGTACAAACACCATTAAACATTATATTTCTTATTCATGATTTTCATTCTTCCTTAACATTTCATAAATTTTTTCTATTTTGCGTTTTTAAATGTCATCGCTTATTCTTTCATTTACTATGGATGACACACATTTAATTGAAGTTCTGATGCAAGCCACACACGATACAACCGTTGGTACAACGAAGCATACAAATTGTATGCTTCGAGCACAAATGCTACAACTTGGTGTACAACTTCTTTGTACAACTTTTCGTAGAATTTATTTGTGTTAAGACAGTGGAAATAATTTCATGCTCTAATTTTTGAAATTCCTGTTTATAATATTCCCTAAAATTGCACATTTGATTGGATTTTGTATTATTTTAATGTGTGAAACAATGGTGTTGGCTATTCGAAAAAAATCACAAAATTATATTTTATGCGATATACCCACAATCTTTACAATGGTTGGTACATAATGCTAAATCTCAAAAAAATGTGATTTTTCGTACAACTGAGACACAACTTCATACAACCGGCCCACAAATCTTGAATACAACCTCTCCAAGTTGTACAGCCAGTTGTATCGTATGTGACTTGCATGAAAGTGATTTGAATGGAACAAATAACAAAAATGTTTTTTTTTTTTTGAAAATTAAGTAGATATTTCGCTTGCCATATAAACTTTGCATTATTTCTATTTTAATTCATTATTAACTTGCTTTTATTTCCCTTTTTTTTATTTTACAGGTGCTATTAACAGGATCATTTCAAAATGTATCTCCCCAATGTTATTCCTAAAGATGAATTTTTGCGAGCTTTTTTTAAAAAGATATTTACACACAATTCCTATCCTCTAAAATTTTGTATGATATGTTTTATTTTTACTGTCTATTTATTGAATGTTATATTTTAATTTAATAAAAAATGAAAATTTGAGTATTCAGTATTTTTAAATTGTGTTTCATTTCAAATATATCAATTGATTTAAAAATGAATTTATGTGAAACTTATTTGAATTGGATTATGCCAACTTACAATTACCATACCCAATATTTCTAAAATTTACATTAGAATTGATTAATAAATAACCGCTTCGCATTAAAAAATAGCTTCTCATTTACATATACTTACCTGTTGAGTTACAGTGTATTTTGTTGCGCCAGTAAGCATGCTTTGGATTTTAATGAATTGCAGGCAAATCGGTAACACTGGCAATGGTGCGTAAATAGCGCCATCTATTGAAACGCATGATCCAAAATGATGATTCAAAATTTGCAATTGACCAAAAATGTCGGATTTTGACATGTTGTTACAGTGGAACATGGTATTATATATTTGACTTCAAAGCAAGCCAATTGTAAAATCGTTTTCGAAGATAGACTTTTCGGTTCTATCTTTCTGAAGTAATGTCCACTCGTAATATTTGTACAGCATTTATGTGGCACGGTCTTTCATTATATACTCTGCCAAAATGTGAATCATTGAAATTACAGTTTAAACCTGTTTGAACGAAACCCGTTCAGAACAAATGGATTCCTTCTAGTCACGTCCGCCGTTTATCTGGCAACATCAGAGTCAGTTAATAAGCGAAAAATGACAAAATGTGTCAATTTTTTTGGTATATCCTTCATAAAGGTAAAAATTTTGAGTAATCAAAACTCCAGTAGGAATATATTTGAATAAATAGGCATAGGTTGAGAGTAGACATCTGTCGACAAACCCTACTGATACGTTCTAACTTGTTTTACGCTCTCTTCAGAAACATTTTCGAAAATAGTAAATTTTTCCAGAACACGAAGATATATGACTTCGATTATTATATGCCCTTCAAGAAAACAATCGCCTGGGTTGGTTCAGATTTCTTCCATTGGTGGGGTGTACTTAGTAGCGTGGGCCAATATTGTCAATTTTCGCAATTGATCTAGCACGGGTGCAAACATTAGGATTTGTGCAGTAGACTTTTTTTTTTTGAAAATTTTGACCCTTTTTTGGGAGGTACCAGAAAGAGTGGACCGACATTTTCCATCTCCGAACTCGAAATAAGTTTGAAAATAATATTACGCTGTACCAAATTTATACCAAATCGGATACTCCCTTCGAGAGTTATCGTACGCACCAGCCAGACAGACGACAATGCTAGATCGACTCCAAATGTCCTGAAACGGATTTGGTCCAAAGAAACCCAGGGCCTAATATCGTTATGTCGATGAGTCACATTATGGCCGTTTCAAATACCCACTCTAGGATGAGTGAATGCACATCATTATACTTTGACCATGTCCGTGAACCTATTTCTCTTGAAGACCATCACAAGCTTTTAATAACCGATGTTAAAATACAGATTTTTGTTACATCCATATTTCACTGTAATAAACATGTCAAAATTCAGCAATCGAAAAAAAATTTGTCAATTTCCAATCATGTGATTCAATAGATGGCGCTATCCGCATGTCTTCGCCAGTGTTACCCTGTTTCTATTTAGAATGTTTGTTTAACTTACTTTTGAAAGCATAGTTTCAGGCATAATCAAATACGTTACAAACAAATTTACAACGTACAACTTATTTGGGGAAAGGGTAGAGTGGGGAGCTTTGAAATTTGGATTCATGAACCAAAGGATTGTTGGAAATTCGAATAGTAAGTATACCAAAAGTACTAGAATTCACTAAGAATGTTTCAACAAAATAATCCTCGAATTCTTATCTGTATTATTATCGAATACTCTATATTCCTAAGATATAAGGATTCTATCTAATCTTCATCCAAAAATTTCAAAAAAAAAAAATGGGAACATTCCCTTTAGGTACTTTGTGATGGAAGCCATGAAAACTAAATTTTACCTCTACTTCATAGTCTTTCGAACTTTTCCTGGATTTAGATAAAAAAATGTTTTCACAATTTTTTCTCACTATGTTATAGTCAACTTTGGTTGTGTTGTAAAAATCATGCTCATTCGCTCTTGAGTGTGTACTTACCATTTGAAAACCCTAAAAAGTTCAAAAGTAATACACTTCAACATTTCCTTTTTTTTTTGTTAATTTTATTTCTGTTTTTCTTTTCACCTTTGCATTGTTGTTATTGTTTGGTTTTTATGATAATTTTCCTCTATTTGATAATTTATTTATTGAACATAATCATATTTTATTTGTTTTTATTAATAATAATTACTTATTTTCAAAGCATTTGAATGTGGGTGAGAGTGGGAGGGTTTATGTGTGGGTTTAAAGAAAAGCCCCTCATTTACATATACACTTGCCTGTTAACTGAGTTACAATGTTTTTTGCTGCGCCTGTAAGCATGCTTTGGATTTTAATGCATTTTTATTATACTGGCAGAAAAAACGGTAACACTGGCAATGGTGCGTAAATAGCGCCATCTATTGAATCGCATGATCCAAAATGATAAATCAAAATTTGCAATTGATCAAAAATGTCGAATTTTGACATGTTGTTACAGTGGAACATGGTATTGTAACTATTTACAATGTTTTCGCATAAAAACAAATTTTACTGAAATACTTCAAGTCCGAAGGAGAATTTTAAGTCACTCTGGTTTCATGTCTGCGAGTTTATCCCCTTCTCTATCCAGGCACACACAATGACTTTCGAAGCAAGCTAAATGTAAAATCGTTTTCGAAAATGGATGGATTGGACGCTAGGTGTGTACACTCGCAATATTTATAGAACATTTATGTGGTACGGTCACTCATTATATACTCAGCCAAAATGTGTCATAATATAACATTTCACGGTTTCAGCTCTATCACTTCACCCAATATCAAATATATAACATTTAAATGTAACTAATAGAATAACTAATACTAAAATTTGTACTACTTAGTATTTTTCGTACAATTATGGAACACATTTCCAAAACCACCTCCATATCTCAATTCCAGATACCAACAGAGATCTTAATATCATATATAAGGTTTCCATCAAAATCTAATTTGATATACGTATTTCCTAATATCAGGATCCCAAACCCATCGGTTCACCCGAATCCTATTTGTTCTAAATGTAGAACTTTTCGTTTACTCGAATACACACTTCCAAAAGTGCATCCTTACATCGAATCTACTCATCCATGATTCCCATTCCAATTTTTTAGCTCTAGCCTTCAGATGTTACAAAGTTTCCAAAAACCCTTTGGTACATCCATGGTACAATGATATCAAGGTAGGGCTATGATACCATATGATTTCAATTTTTTTATTTTCTAGGCTTAATATGTCATCTTTATTTGTTTATGTATGTGTTTTCTTTTCAATAACAAAAAAATTGTTCAGAAAACATTCAAATTCGGATGTTTTCAAAATGTTTATTTCATCGTATGCATCGACAAAATCTAGAGTTTTTGTAGCGAAATAATCCTTTAAAGATATACAGAACCTGGTTTTGAAAAGAAGTGTTGACCTTTCATTCAGTTTTCGCGGTTTTCAATTATTTATTCAAAATAAATGCAACAAGTTGTTTGATTTTTTAATATTTTGATACTAATTCTGACATTACAAGCCAAACAGGTAGACCTCTATACTTGCAATTTTTTCAAAGCTGACCTACCTTCTCTTCATTGTACCATGGGTACATCTATCATACACTCCATCAGTGACCCACGTTCCAAATTTAAGAGTTCTAGCTTTGCTGCTTCCTCAAATACAAGGGGTACCTTGTAATACTTTTCGTACCGTTCTGGTATGAATTTTCAAAAACCCAGCCTTATCCGACCCTTATTCGGAACAAGATTGACCCTCACACAAAATTTCAATTTCAGTCGTTTCGTGTGGGCGTTGATGAATCGTTAAGTCAGTCAGTCGGTTAATTATATTGTCCTTGAAAGCATTTTTTAAAAACCGAAGTTAATTAAATCCGGTGTCTGGTATATCCATGTTCCACTGTAATAAACATGTCAAAATTCAGCATCTGGAAAAAAATTTGTCCATTTTCAATCATGTGATTCAATAGATGGCGCTATCCGCATGTTTTTGCCAGTGCTGCCAAGTTTCGTGTTATTCTATTTTTGCTTTTAAATGTTGAGGCGTAACCAAGGACGTTACAACCAACTTTATAACGTACACCTTATTTGGAGAAGGGATAGAGTTGGAACTTTGAAATTTGGATTCAGGATTTGGATTTGTGTAGGATACATGAACCAAAGGATTTTTGGAAATTCGTATAGTATGGATAGCATAAGTAGTAAAATTCGCTAAAAATTCTTCTATAAAATAATCCTTGAATTCTTATCTGTATTATTATCGAATACGATATGCTATATTTCTAAAATATAAGGATGCTACCTAATCTTCATCCGGAAATTTCAAAAAATGGGAACATTCCCTTTAGCTGACATTTTGATGTAAGCTTTAATAGCCAAATTTTGCCTCTACTTCACAATCTCTCGAACTGTTCCTTTAATTATTAAAAAAAATAAATTTTTTCGCATAATGTTATAGTCGACTTTGGTTCGGGTTGTAAAACTCGAATATCATGCTTGAAAATCAAAAATTCGCTGTTGACTGCGTACTTACCATTTGAAAATCCTAGTATTTTCAAATAAAAACACTTTAAATTTTTCTTAATTTTTTTTTTTGTTAATTTTATTTTTGTATTTCTTTTCACCTTTGCATTTTTGTTGTTGTTGTTTGGTTTTTATAATAATTTTTCTCTGTTTGTTAATTTATTTATTGAACATAATCATATTTTGTTTTATTTTTATTTTATTTGTTTTTTATTAATAATAATTACTTATTTTCATAGCATATGAATGTGGGTGTGTGTGTGTGGAAGGGTCTATGTGTGAAGTGGTGTGTAGGGGCGGGGAGTACAACATTTCTTGTGTGTGTGTGGGTGGATGATGGTGTTGTCTGTGTACTTATGTCCTCCTCCATCTAAATGGGGGGATGTGTCAGAGTGTCCAGGGCAATTGCAATTTGGGGAATAGGACGTTCGAAGTGTGTAGGCGTGTTCTTTGTTTAGTTGTTGTTGCTGTTGTTAATTAATTCATTAATTAGCAAATACTTTGTTAATTTAATACTCTATATAAATACCTAACCATTTTATTTCATTTTTATTTTGTTGTTTTTTTGTTCAAATCTTAATTATGGTTAGTTATTTTTATATTTATTTATTATATTAATTAATATGTTATTTATTAATTATATATTTTTGTATAATTATCTTTTTTTACTTTTTACGCATTTGCACATTAGAGAATAGCTTTCACAATGGGAGAGTTTTTGTTATTTATTTTTTATGTTTTTTTTTTTTAAATTAATTTATTTATTTTGTTTTAAGGGATTTTTAGGTGAGTTGTTACTTTTTTTTTTCATAGCAAATAATTTTCGATTTTTCTTCTTGTGTTTGAGGAGTGTAAACGGGAGAGGCATTCAGTTTTGTGATTGTGGTTTACTGTTTTTTTTGTTCTGGTTGTTGTTGGTGTGTCACTGTGTGTGTCATGGTGTTTTTTATTATTTTGTTATAATAAAAATTTGTTATGGTGTGTGTTGCTTCGTAGGTTTTTAATAGTAAATATATAACATGATTGACAAAATATATAATATTTTTTTTTTTTGGATTTTATTTATTTTTTGTTGTTCTTTTGCAGCAAAAAAAGCTTAAATTTAAAATCTATGTAAAATTTTCATGTTTGCTTTAGGTTTTAAGTTTAGGGCCATTTTGCTTTGTGAATTATTTACTTTTTTGGTAATTTATTTAAATTTTATTACATTTGAATTTGATTTCTGTTTAGTATTTTTTTTTTGTATTTAATTTGGCTTTTTTGATAATCTTCATTTTTATGTATGCATATTTTCTGTTATTTTTATTTAATCATGTTTTTAGCCATAATAAAAAGTTTTTTTAGGCAACGGTCTGTTTTGTTAATTTTTATAAAAGGTTAGATTTATTTATCTTCTTGCAGTTAATTAATGTTATAGCTATCAAAAAAGAAACCAAATTAAATTAAACAAAACCAAATTGATTTAAGTTAAGCCACAAGGGCAGAATGCATTACTTAAAGATAATATTTTTTTACCTTAGCATTTTAAGCTATATTTACAATAAAGTTATTTTTTATTTATTTTTTTATTTATTTAAATTTTGTGTTTTTGTGTGTACTAAATTTAAAACGAACCCTTCACCCTAGCTTATTTTATATTTGTAATATTTTTTTCTTCTAATTTTCTGGTTTTTTCTTTTGCATTAATATTATTTACATAAAAATATCGTTTTTATTTTTTTGTTTTCTTTTTTTCTTGTATTCGTTTTTATTATCCATTAAGCTTAATAATGATTCAATAAACAATTGCAATGTGGACAGAATAGTTGTAATTACGCATTAAAAAACATATTTGCGTTAACTCATACATTTTGTTGTATTCCATTTTTCTTTTAATTATTTAGCTTCCTGAATGTATTTTATAAATACATTAAATGTTTTAGGGGAAAATTTATTTATAATATATGTGTGAACATATAATTAAAGATGACTTAGGGGAAAACATAAAGAGAATTACTTTACTAAAAGAATAATAAACTAAGACGTAAGCAATGTGTAATGTTGCGCCTAAAAGCCGACTACAATATTTTGATACATCAACCTCATGGCTGCAGTGTATTTAATGGCAATGTTGTATGAACGAGCTTATTTAGAAACACTGTAATTTTAAGCCAGCTTAACTTCAACACTTAAAATATTAATTTTACGCAGATTCATTATTTATTTGACTGATAATTAAAAGAATAGACAGTATAAACTCCTTATAAAAATGATCAGAACGCCAATCTGTTATACATTTTAGTCGATATGGGATAAATTTGCTCATATGCTCAGCAAATTTATCCAACAGTTAATATCAGTTGATGGAGCCAATATGTGATATAACGATGTCCGTCTGGTCAGCTGGTGTACTGGACAATTTTCACAGGTTGTATCCGATTTAGTCCAATCTTGATAGATTTGTATTATTTTAGTCGAACTTAGTTTGAACTTGAAGATCGGACATTATGGTTCACTACACTTTCAACCATCACCACAAAGTTGTAAATAATCCGAGGTCTCAAAAATGTTACGATCTTTTTTAACGACGAAAATCCTTATAATCCAGCCTATTATTGTGAAACTAGTGCCCGATCATTTAACTTCGAAAATCGTAGTATTCCAGACAATATGGAATATAGGATCAATATAGCATATATTGGTGCACAAATGACCACTATTTTCAAAGGTATAAAACCAAACGAGTTCATTTCATAGTCCATAGTTCTTGAGTACTTGTATAACACTAAATTCTAAAATTAAAAAAAAAAAACGACATTTATGGCCACATCCAGAGATCAATTTTACTGGCGATTGAAACAAGCTCGCGAGTGAGTCTACTCCATGAGTATGAGTCCTACAAGAAAATTACTCTTCACCCACACTGTTTTATGTGTGAGCGTTTGGAATTCACCCCTGTTTGAGAAATAGTCAAAATGTTCGAAGTAGAGCAAGAGTTTACTCCAAGAGAAAAATCGAACGAAAAAAATTATTGTATGTGTGTGTTTACAGGAAACAGTTATTGCTGTTGGTCATATTGAGAAAAATCAGCAGAAGCAAGGGACCGGGGAATTTTGTGTACAAAAACAACAACATTATCATATACGTTGTTGCCATATGTGATTTGGCAACAATGCTCTTAAACTTCTTTGGTGTTGTCCATGGGTTGAGAAATTACACACACATACATACATAGAAATCGAATTCAGGCTAGGCAAAAGCCATTGCGTATTTCTCTCCACGCTCTCAAGAACCATTAAAAGACAATGTAAGCAGAGAATAACAAAATTAGGTAATCATAAAAGTTCGACTCTTTGCCCGACCCTATATAGTCTATATGCTCCTAATTTTTATACCCTACGACACTATGTGTGTTGGGGGTATGATTGGGCCAAAAAATATGTACCACCTCGAAATATTGGTTTCTCGCCGAGCTGAGTTAATCTAGCTATGTATGTTCGACCGTCCGCCCGTTCATATTAATTGGAATCACGCTACAGGTCGCAATTATGGCCCGATACTCACGAAATTCTAGTGCCTTCCTGTACTTCTACAGAATAAGGTAAATAAAAAATAAAATCTAACCTTACCTTTTTCAGCTGCACTTCTTTTAAATTAAGTCCATGGAGAGAAGAGATTGGTTCTATCAAGAAAATTGAAATCGTTGTAGATGTATAAACGATTGTAGATCAGATGGTTCACATCTATGACGAAGTTTTTTTTGCTGCCCGAATTCAAACCGCAATCATAGCACAAATAAATTAATGTTGATTTTTGGGCTCATTTTGGTGGACTCTGCTACAAATATTAACTGTGGTGCCATGCAACATGTTCGCCTATTGCTTACCAAAAAAAGAAAATATTAACAAAAAATTTAATAAATGAAAAATTCCTATATGAAAAAAATATTTACGTTACACCAAGTGACTTATTTCTGTTTTTTTTTTTTTTTTTTTTTCATTTTATTAATATAATATTTAATTATTATGATTTTTTTAATATAGGAATTAATGTGAAAAACAACCAATTTCATAAGGATTTTAATAACAACGCTGATATTTTGGGTAATTACCGGAGGAGGAGGAGGAGGGGTTGAATGTGTTCGTGTGTGTGCTGTTGGGTGTACGACAAATATATTATACATTAAAAAACATACATAATATTACATATATATTTATATATTAAATACCTTACATATACACATACATTCACATAGACAAATATTTAATTAATTTAATCGAAAATCAGGGCATAAAAATCAATTGCGACAAAAAAGGGATTTGTCGAAAAATTTAACCTTTTGAAAAAGGTGGGAGGGAGGAGGGAAGTCGAGTTTCAATTTTTTTATGTTAAATAATTTTATTTATATTTTTTTTTTGTTGGGGAGGGTTACAAAACAAGTCTCACAGACATAACAAAATTTTTATTTAAATTTAAACAAAATGGAATTAGATTTGTTATATAAGTATATTTAAATTAATGGACGTTTTGCACTGAGAAAAAATATGTGTGTGTGTAGTTTTAAATTGGATAATTTATTTATTTATTTTAATTAAATTGTTTAAACAGATAATCTGCAAGGGACGTATGTATGTATAAAGAAAATTTGGAAGGGATTTTTTTTGTTTTGTAGGAGGCCTGTAACAGAGATGAAAGCCAAGGCCTTTTTTTATAAATTTTAATTATAATAAAAATGTGCTGATTTTTTACTAAATAATTATTATTTTAATTTTTTTATTTGTATATACAAAAACTTGTTGCATATATTAAGTACAAGATTATTATTTTTTTAAGTTTTCTTTAATGTATAAAAAATTTCCTTTCTTTTGAATGTTAAATTTTAATTTTTGAGGAATTTAAGACAATATCCATAGCCCTAAACCTTAATAGAGGTCTTGCTAAACGATATTCCCTTTTCATCATAGGTTACTGTTTTAATTACCAATTTTTTCCCTTTAATTGGAAATTACTTTGTTTTTAAATAACTTTTAAACGCCCTTTATTTTTATTTAATTTTTCCTTTTTTTAATTTTTATGATGTTTTTTTTTATTTTATTTTTGTAAAATTAATACTACTTTAGTACGTTCTCTTTTGGCCACTTAGTTTCAGTTGCTGATTTTTTTTTCATTTGTGTTGTTTTTGTCTATTAAAAATATGTTCTTTATTTTTTTGTTGGTTTTTATATCCTCATCGCTTTGTAACTCTTGCTAAACTATGAAAATGCTTTAGATTTGCTGTTATCTATAAATTTCTGATTTTTCTCTTTTGCATTTAAGGATAAACTACATAGCCGTTTTATTTTGTGTCAGGACTCTTTTTCTAAGTAGTGTTCTTTTTTTTTTGCCAAGACTTTCCAATTTTAAGTCGAATTTTGTTTAAATTTTGTCCGAAACATTCTCTACGAATTTTAGTTTCTGCCCAAAAACGTATTAGAAATTAATGTCTCTACGAATTGCATTTTGTCTTTTTTTCTTGTGTATAGATTTCTTTTTTATTTAGTTAGGTTTTTTTTTCGATTATTCTAACCTAGAAACTAAGTATCATTTTTTTTCAAGTTAAAAATCTTAACTTAACTTGTGACTCTTCTCTTGTGTTCTATTTTTTTTTTAATTTCTAGAAAACATATTTCATTGCATTTAATTTTTGTAAAAGCCAGAACAGAAACTCCTTTTGTTGTCATCGCAACAAAACAAACTTACTTGTTTAAGGTTTTCACTAGAGTAGTTTTTTTTTTATCTTTACATTTCACATTTCGTCATTGTTTTTTTCTGTTTTGTAAGGTAGTAGCTGATTTGGCCTAAGCAGTTGTTTTTGTATTTTTTGTTGTGGGCTTTTATTTTCGATTCTAAATTTGACAAGGAGATCCTCGTCAATTCTGCCACGTCGGGATGGCCAGGTTGTTTTCATGGTAAGTAGATGGGGAGTAATGGGCCGTACACATTTAGTAACGTTGTTGATACTCATGATGCCAACGATTGAAATCGATGTGGAATACAACAATGGAACCAGTTGAGAGACCAGCCAATAGGTATCTAGAATGAGAGTAAAGGAGAAAGAGTAAAATAAATTAGTAAATTAATAAAATTGCATTGTTATTATAATTTATGAGGCGAAAATTCATAAAATAATAAATTTATATATTTTTTGTGTGGCTTTAAAATTTTAGTATTCATTGGAAATACAATGTTAATATTTCCACTATATGACAAGTTTGATGCATTTTTTAACAAAAGGGATATTACATGGATCTAAAAAATATCGAAATTATAAATTTGTAGGCATACACACAACCATAAAAGTTGCTTTTCTTCGGAACATGAATGAAATGTTGCATTTCTTTATTGTTTTAATTTTAATCAAGATAAGTGGAAAATATTATTTTATCCCAAAATTGTAGAAAATATTCCGCATCAACGTCGAAGATATAAAATTTTGTAACAACTGAATTTTAAATAGTTTCAAAAAGAGGAAATATTGAAATGTTTGCAGATTATTTCGCATTTTATGAGAGATATAATTTTTAAAAATTTGGACACGTTGTGGGGGAGGTACCATAAGTAGCGGTCCGATATATTCTATCTTCACACCAGAGCTTGGGTTGGTAAAAATATTGGGATATGCTAATGTGAGGATAATCGGACTCAGATTTTTTAAGAGTTATAGTTATTCCCTATTTTGGACCCTTGAGAGGGTGGTACTTGATGAAGTGGGCCGATATTGCCCATCTTCAGAAATAAGAATACTACAAATATTGGGATTTAAAAAATTTGTGAAAATCTGTGGAAATATTGACATCTTGTGGAGGAGTTACCAGACGGTGTGGACTGATATAGCTCATCTTCGAACACGATCTATGTTTGACAATAACATTACTATGTACCAAGTTTGGATCAAATCGGACACCTCCGACAGACAGACGTACATCCCTAGATCGACTTTAAATGTCCTGAAATTGATTTGGCCCAAAGAAACCTAGGGTCTAAAACCGTTTTTTCGATGAGGCACGTTTTGGCCGTATTACATGATATATACCCTCGGTAGCCATATGGCTGAGTTACATTTCATTTCGAGTCTTCAAATGAGAAGAACATTGGGAGTTCTAATGAGACGAACATCCCGTCTCCAATGTGAAGGCCGTCGAAGAGCAAGCCCTAAGGACCCCTAAAGGGAAAACCTTATGAGACGACTATGGGGGTTTTACTTCGAACTTCTGCTTCATAATTTCTAATCAAAAAACAATTGGGTCTTTTAAAGAAAAAACAATCCAGTATACTAAAGAGAAGACCTCCGAGTCTCCTAAAAATACTGTTGGTTTTTCTAAAGAGAGGATCATTGGGTCTACAACAAAAAAAAAAAAAAAAAAAAAACCTTCTGGTCTGAAAAGAAAAGACTATGAGAAGACTTTCGTCTCTTCTATGAGAAAACTTTCGCGAGTTTTCTATGAAAAAATCTTAGGTTTTTAAGGGGGTCTTCTCTGAAAAGATCCTCTAGTCTTCTACAAGGAGACACTCTTGTCATCAAGAGCCTCTACTATGAGAAGCCCCACTGGTCTTCTATGTAAAGAAGGCCTTCTCGACTTCTATACGAAAAGATTCGAGTATGCTGTGCAAAAAAATATTCGGGCTTTTATGGAGGGACTGAGTTTTGGTCATCTACGAGTATATCTTCTTCTTGTCTTCTTTGAGTTCTTTACGTCTTCTCTGAGAAGACCTGCTTTTGGCCTTCTTTTAGGAGACCGTCTGTTCTCCTATTAAATAAGACTACCGTCTAGTATTCTATTAAGAGTCCCTCAGGTCTCTATCAGATGTCCCTCAGGTCTCCATCAGAAATCCCTCGGGTCTTCCATTAGAAACCCCTCTGGTCTTCTATAGGAAGACCTTTTGGTCTTCTATGAGAAATATATCTGGTCTTCCATGAGACGACCTTTCATGACCCTCTGGTATTATATTAGAAGATGCTCTGGTTTTCTATGGGAAGGCCTTCTGGTCTTCTATGAGAAGACCTTCTGAATTTCTATGAGAAGAACGGCAGGTCTTCTATGGGAAGACCTTCTGGTCTTCTATTATAAGAACTTCTAGTCTTCCATGAGAAGAACTCCTGGTTTTCTTTATGAATACACTCTTCTGGTCTTTTATAAGAATAACTGATTTTAGTCTTCTAAGAAAGTTTTCTATTAGAAATATATAAACAATGTTCAGCCATCGGATCTAGAACCCACTATGAACTGCAAACACCAAATTTTAAATAAATCCGATAGAAAATGTGGCTTAAATGGACTATGGACCTATATTGACAATGTTCAGGTACAACTCTCAATACCAATTTTAGAACAATTGGGGCTAAAATCATAGAAATACAAATTATCGGGAGGTACCGTTATATGGCTGCCATAAGAAAACGTGGATCGATGTACTTCAGTTTGAATATCAACCATACAAATTATTGTGCCAATTTTCGAATCTGTAATTCAATAATGTGGATTGTATCGTGATTTCAACAGAGAGACACACAGACATCTTTAAATCGTATTCGGATTTTATGGTGATCATGAATATATGTACTTTTTGGGGCGTACGACGGATATTTAACGGTGTTACAAACGGAATGACAAATTTAATCCTTGTCCTCCTTTGCAAGGTTGAGGGTATAACAATGAATCACAAATATGGAATTACTACTTACTTTTGATCATGTGTCAGTGCCAACGAGCGAATTCCAGCATTACACGCTGGGAAGGCATAAAGTGGTGCCAAGCTGAAGGTACGCCACACTTCAACGATGCCACGATCACCGGCTGTCATCAAATATTCACCATCACGTGAGAGCAGCATGCACTGTGCAGATAAATTTGAAAAAGACAAACAAAAAAATGACAATTAGCAAAGAGTTATAAGACTTTAAAGAAAAGAGTATTGATTTTGAGAAATGTTTCAACAAAATATTCAATGAATTTAAAAAAAAAAAGAAATATCGAAATTTCCTTACCTGTAGATTATCATTGTGAGTTTCATGTCTAAGTTCCTTGCCATTAATGGTGTAGGCGGCCACATTGCCCTTGTCATAGTTGACAACTATGAAACCTTCGCGGGACATGGCAATTAATTCGGGAGAATGGAAATCCATGGGAGCATCCAGCGAACGTAAAAGGTCACCAAAGGTGGTGTGGATCAGAACGGGACCGTCTGGAGAGAAATAAGAAAATAAAAATATTTCCATTAAAAGTTTAAAGAATTATTTTTCCCCCTTCCCAAAATTAAACCGCTATTGTTTCTTGAACTTACTTGTCGAGCCCGATACAACCAAACCCAGCTCAGCACTAATCACAACCGATGTTACAGCCTGTTCGTGGCCCGTCAATGTGGCACGTGGTGTGGGTACATCACCCTCACCCACAATACTCTGAGTCCGGGCATTCCAATGCCACAGCAGAACGGTGCAATCCGCCGAGCCCGAAGCAATATAACAATCCGATGTAATATTGCACTCTGAGCGGGCCAAACAGGTTACCACACCGAAATGGCCAAAGACGATTTGTACAATTTTTGCTGCAATGAAAACAAAAAAAATCAATTGTTAAACATGTTACCCCCTTTTCTCCCCTCAAACTTCAAGCCATTCAACCTACCCGATTCGGTATTGAAAACACGGAAACTGTTATCCCAAAAGCCACAGGCAATGAGGAAACGACTATCCACGGTGACCACAAAACAATTGGAACGAATCTTCAACATTTGACTGAAGTTGTCACCCAAATGTCGTCGATTCATGGGATTGTTGTGGGTGGTGTTTTGAGCAGCAGCTAAGGATGGGAATGAAGAAAATAAAAGAAGAAAGAAAGACAAAAAGGAAATCCCATTAATATCCACCACATGCTTATTGAAGGTGTTTAACTTTTTTGAGGACTACGACTACTCACTTAACACTGGATCTATGGCCAATGGTTTCACGGCACCCTGCTGTTGATTCGAATCCGCATAGCTGGGACTTTGGACGGAGGCTGTGTAATTGCAATTCCATCGATTCACCGCAAACTGATGGCCGGCCGTCACGGTGACCACCGAAGGCAACGACAGCTGGGGATAGGTATTGGCCGATATATGGATGATGGGTGAATTCTGATAGAATTTCAAAATCTGACACAAATCATCGGGCATGGCACTAAACATCATCGGTGACAGATGCATGGCCGAGCTGCGTGGTGGATGTGGCTCCATCAACAGTTGGCTGGGTGTTTGGCCAAAGTTACGAATTTGATTTTCAACCGCTTCACGCATCACCGGATCGGCAATGGCATCCAGGTCGACACTACCCTCATAGGTGAGATAGTAGAATACATTGGTTGCTCGTACCGCCTCGGGACCACGTTGCTTGTAGCCAAAGATCAAATCGATCCATTGATGCAATTGGCACGAGACGAATTCCGATTCTAAAGCCATGCGGTTGATGCGCACAAACTCTTCGGGCGTCTTGGCCCAGGGTGGCAGCTCAACATCATTGACTAAGGCTCCATCTTCGCGATGACCCAAACGATAGCCAGACGAGTTGTAGAACATTTCGGGCAGGAAATACCATTCGGGTATTAGTTCCTTTACATCTGATGTATCACGCTGGCAATTTTTCCACGACAGGTTGACCGAGGAGAACAAACGATCGGGGTAGTCGAATTTTCCACCCTGCAGCGCCAGGAACATTGTGGTGAAGGGTTCTACTCTCACCAACCAGTTGAGAGTAAAGCTAGCGGTGGAATAGTGTGTGCCGTAGTGGAACGGAGGTATTGTATCACTTTCCCAGGATTCATAACGCTCCTCGAAATAGGCTCGGCGTGAGGGATTTAGGGCACCAATCGGCTTCGAAAGGTCCCGGTAGTTCGAGGGCAGACTTAAATCCAAATCTTTGGTTTCGTAATTGGTCAGGACCCAGGGGAAGATGGGGTATTGGTTTAAATCGTTGTATGTGCGACCTGCTATTGTGTTAAGGAACATTAGATACTCGAAGTTGGAAATCTCGCGACGCTGCCACTTTTGAGTCATGTTCGAGTTACGCATCAACTGACGTGGCGACATCATCGAAGCTCGTCTGGTCTGGGGTATGCCGTACTTGATGCCCACGCCGACACGGGGCAGGGCCTTGATCACCTTCTTGACGGTGTGCTGGTCGGGAAAGGCGAACAGGATGGAGGTGCGTGAGGCCAAAAAGATTTCCAAGGCAACATTTTGCAGCAGATAGCGGCGCGAGAAGATGGCTCTCACCTCCGAGAAGTACCATTTGCCGTGCAAGTGATCACAATATTTGAGAACTTCGGGTTCGATCTTCTGGAAATCGGGATGATCCTCATCCACCTCGAAGAACATCTCGGTGCTGGTGATGGACACAGTGCCGGGCGCCACCAAACCGGGGGCAATTAGTTTGGCCTTCGTGCTAATATTTACAGGTCCGGTCAGATCCAAGTCCAGTTCGCGATCCTCGATCAAAAGCTCAGCATCGTCCAGTAAATCGGCAGTGTGTTGGGTAGCTTGGTGAGCACGACTGACAGCAATTTGGGTGTGGAATTCGTCACGTGTCTGCAGGATGGCATCTTCGGGACCACCATTTTCTAAGGCAGCTTTGAGCGTGGCCTGAGGATGTGAAGAGCCACGGGGATTTTGGACCATGCGTTTGCGTCGTCGAGCATCATCTTCCCAGGCATCCAGTTTCCAATAGGTCTGCTTTTGTACCGACCCACTTGAGTCACCCCAGGCCCCATGGCGATTGCACATAATGTTGCGCACCTTTTCCAGCAGCCGGCTGGCAATGACATTGTCACGACGTCGAGCCGCGGTAATCAGGTGGTCACACATACGCTCCTCCTCGCGGCGTTCCAGCAGAGTTTGGGCACACTGGGATTCGAAGTCGGCATGCTTGAGAACATCATCGGCTCGCATACGATTCAATATGAATTCCGCCTCATTGGCTACACGCACAATGTGATCCTTCATGGCATGCGAAAGCAACCGGCCCTCATTGATCAGTTCGATAAAGGCTAGGCCGGCATGTTTTTGCAAGCTGTTTTGCCACTCCTGGGAGCAAAGCAACATTACCAGTTCCACCACCGAATGGGAGTTCTTGAACGTGGTAAGGCCTTTGCCCTCCATCAGCAATTCTTGGCCATGGGAGCCAACCAAAGTCTTCGACAGATAATGGGCAAAGTCAACCATGATTTCGCGCAGCAGCGGGCAAACGGGACCCAGGGCCACTTCGAGCTTTTGCGTCAAGCTGGCCTCGCGTGACGGAGTGGTCATGGGCAGTTGGCCGACTAGAGGAGGTTTCATGGGTAAATCATCGGGTCGGGAGCCACGTTGAACACCCGCCACGTTGCCAGAGTTGCCGGATGCATTGCCCGAGTTGGCATAGCCGTCGGGTACACGAACGACGGAAATCTCAGAATCGGGTTTATCGCCCCGCTCACTGCCATGCTGCGAATGTTGCATGTGGCTGGCATGCAGCGAATGCATGCCGCTGTCATCGCCACGCATTTTACCATCGACACCAGCACTGCCACCACCTGGCATAATAATACCCGTGGCCGTGGCCTGTACACTGGCGTCTTCATTCAAATTGACATCTGTCCAGCTTTCATCATTGGAATTTATGGGCTTGTTATCGTCGACCATAATCTCACTTGACGATTCCACTTCAGGAACTTCATTTTCAGTTGAGTTCATATTCAGGGAATTGCATTCGGAGTCACTCTGTAAATATTTCAAAAGGGGGGAAAGAGAGCCGGAGGGAGAGAAAGACATACATGTAAGTTGATTGTGGTTAACATTTTCGTAAAATACGCGGAATGGTATTTTGTGAATGTGTGTGTACGTGTGTGTGAATAAGTGAATGTGTGGTGGGTTAATATAATTGTGAATGTAGGTGTGTGTATGTGCATGGTTTGTAAGTAAATTACCAAATATAAGATTTCATATGCATGTGTACATTTGTGTGTGTGGGGGTGGTGTGTGGGAGTGCTCAATGCGGTTTACAGTTCAAAGTGCGTTACATGTTTAAAATTGCCGATGAGAATGATCATCATCAGCATTACAAATGCAAGACAAACATAATTGAATTAATTTGATCGAAAACAAATTTTTGACATTCATTTGAGTGTATTGTGGTGGTTGGCATTGTAAGGTAAGTACAATACATATAGACATACATACATCGAGTAAAATGCGCTTCAAACACAAATACCATCATTTACAATCTGAATGCGGAATGTGAACGTGATTTAGTACCAAAAATATACACAAGACAATAATGGTCACGCCATTGTGGCTTTCAAATTCATGTGCAAATAATGGACTTTTAATACAAACGCTTAATTGACAGCTTTGGGCATGGATATTATGTGTACAGTTTAGGTAACCTAAGGACATTTAACACAAATACAGGTGGATATGATTTAAAAATTAACCAAATATTTAAAGTAAAGATTTTGATAATGTTTCAAATTGTAATTTAAAAAATATTAAATTATTAAAAAAAATAAGAAAAATAGGATATATTATTTAATATTTTCTTAAAAATATTTTTGAGGGTTATCACAACACTTAGTAAGGTTCTCAAAATATTATTTTTTAAGAATTATGTTATTTATTATATTATTAAAAAATATTTTTAAAGAACCAAAAGTACTGTAGTCGAGATATTTTTAAATATTTCTTTCAGATCTAAGGGTTTTATAGTTGTTTAAGAGCCAACAACGTGCGTCTTTTGGTAAATAGTATAGGAAAAGCTTAGTGTCTTATTTATTTGTTTCTAAAAATATATTTCTTATTTTTTTATTTTTTGAAAAAAATATATATATGTCTTGAAGGACCAACATCGTGGTCTATATATAAAAAAAATGTTTCAAGTGCCAACTCTCTTAAAAAAAAACAAAAGAATTTTTTTGATGGATCAAAAATATACTTAAAAAAATAAAGATTTTTTAAGGACCGAAGGCGCGACTTTTTTTAAAAAAAAATTTTAAAAGACCATCTCAATGTCAATATGCGCGGATTTTATTAAAAAAATTTCAAATTTCGAAAAAAAATTCCATGTCAATAGGCGTGGATTTTTTAAAAGTTTTGCAAAGGCCATCTCCAGGTTAATAGGCGTGGATTTTTAAAAGTTTTGCAAAGGCCATCTCCAGGTTAATAGGCGTGGATTTTTTAAATTTTTTCGAAGACCATCTCTACGTCAATAGGCGTGGATTTTTTTTTTTAAATTTTCAAAGACCCTTTCAAGGTCAATAGGTGTGGATTTTTTTTTTTAATTTTCAAAGACCATTACGAGGTCAATAGGTGTGTGTTTTTTTTAAGATACTTTTCGAGGACCCTCAAATAACAATAAAGAATCTGCTTAGGATCAGCAGAGCAGTAGTCGTGTTTTTTTGGCACATATAGTATATTTTTAAAATCATGTTTTTTAAGAACATTTCCGAAGGACCTTCTGAGTGTTATAAGAATAACTTTAGAGAGAAATTCCCAGCTAAGTCCCTATTTTTTTTAATTATTTTTTGAAGACGTTCGGGCAACTATCGGCGATTTTTAAGGAGTATTTTTTGAGGATTAAAGAAAATTTGGAAAATTTGTCAAGGACTGTATTGTAGATATTTACAGATTATTTTCCAAGAACCTTTCAACTTAAAATTTAACAATTGTTTGAAGGACTAACATGGCTATAAACGAAAAATATAGATTTTTAAATAAATCTGTTGAATGACCATTTATTTTTGGATGAAGGAATATTTTTTAGAGTATTTTTAAGACATCGCAGTTTTGTAGAGTTTTTGGAAACAATTGGGGATGTTTTATACATTTTTTAATGATCAACTCAGAGCCGTAAAAATCGTTGAGTTTTTAGAAATGTTAGTTGGAGCAAAATAAAAGCAATAATTGTACAATTTTGAAGAATAGAACATTAAGAATAGAACATTAAGAACATTTTTTTATTTTTTTTTATTTATTTATTTATTTTTTGTTTTGTAATGCCAAGGCATTTTGTAATCGAGGAATTTAAAAAATCGCAGGTTTTTGTAATTTTTAACCGTTATATCTGCAGAGTTTTTAAGAACTCGTTAAAGAAATACGTTTGCTACTAACACAGCTGTAATCGCGAAATTTCTGAATTAATTGTTTCAGGATTATTCGGGATATAGACGATTTTGAAGAAGCATTAAACCCATATTAGTGGGCTTTTTTTTTAAATATCAAAGTATTTTTAACGTATCCTGGAATAAAATACTTTCAGCTGGATCTTATGAGAACTTTTTCAATAATCTTTTTTGAAATCTAATTTAGGTTTTTTATTTATTTTTTTTATTTCAATGACCAAAAGATCATTAATTGTGAATTTTATAGATTTTTCAAGTCAAGGGTCGAATTTTTAAGATTTTTTACAAAATATTTTTTTTTTCAAAAATATTTTTAAATCCAAAAGAGCTATGATGGCCATGATTTAGTTAAAATACATAGCGCATTAGCCTAAAGTTCCAATGTGTTTCAAATATTTCAATAATTAACCTCATGTATCAACCACACACCATACCATTCACATTCAACATGATCCTACCCCCTTTGCACCCTCCAAAAAAATTTGTTTTGTCAAATTCATTTAATTTCCTTGTTAATCTTTACACAATTTATACACGTTTCATGAACATAAGTAAACACGGGAATCATTGTTGCGAATAACTACACATGACAGGCAGTATGTCACGTGTCTGTTGTCAAACAAAACAACAAGACCAACAGCAGCATCAGCATCAGCTCAGACATGAAGAACGACACACTTGGAAAATATTTAACAATTCTCGTAAATTGTTACAATTAAATAAACAGTTGGCAACTGATTTTTGTGAATGTCTAAATGGCGGCAATAGGCCATATACTCGGAGCCCATATTTTCGCAAACAAAGTACCATTAATTATTCGTTGGAATGTTGTGGAACATTTTCGGAGCCAAATGTGAATATGTAAATGTGGATGTATTTGCAGAGAGTCACAGACACACGTTGGGTTCATGTGTGTGATGACACTCATACCACACCTGTTGTATTTAAAATGCAAACCTGCCTTACCGCCTACAAATATTGCCAATTAGCCACCCATTGAGTTAAAGAGAAAATCGTATGCCCCACTCCCATCTTCGTTCCTGAACGAATGACAAATGATGATATGTGTGTTATGTAAATCACAATTATGTACATATATTAGGCATACAAATTCATTTCAAATATGCATGGGTGGGGTTTTCATGGTGGTGGTGGTGTTGGTACACATACATGATTTATTCGAAATTTGTAAATTTGTGTATTTGTTTCCCCAATAACAGCGGCATTGGTGTTAGTACTTCTACTTGGTGTCATAGCGTAAATTCCAGTTTGTGTGTGTGCGTGTGATTGGCAATCCTTGAAAAGGCAAACAAATGATTTCCATCTATCATCACGCCATTGTTTGCCAATGTCACATAAAATTTCCATGAAAATGAGAATTCATATTCCCAGACTGGGTAAATAGTCTCACAATTCACAACAAATTTTAGAATATGTCAGAAATTTGGTAGAGAGACAGAAGGGCAGACAGAGCTAGGGAGTCAAGTCAAATTAGCGTAACAAAACATTGGGGAACAAATGTTGGAATGATATTGGGGTGAAGATCTAATTATAAAACATATGGGTAGATTTTCTTAAAAAAAAATGTGATTTGTTTCCAAAATAAAATAAATTTTAAAATTCATCTTTTGATTGGCAAAAGGCTGATTTCTTTTACTAAAGTAATTACTTTTTTAAAAATATTAAATTTTACTCAAAAATTTTGTTGATTTGTTTTAAAAATAAAGCCAAGAATTTTCAAAATAAATTTTAGATTGGCCTCAGCCTGATTTTTTTTTTTTTTTTCAAAATATTCTCGACAATGAGAGTAGTGGATTTTTTTATGTTTATTTTTGACTGAATACATCGGGGGTTATTTCAAAACTAAGTAATAATAGTCGTGGTTTTTTAAAATATATTCCGAATGGCTGTAGTCTTGGATTTTTTTTTTTTTTTCGAAAATGCTCCGCAGTCGATTATTTTTTCAAAATTGCTTTGATTCTTAAAATTGGAATTTTTCAAATATGCCCTATAGACATTGACTAAAGTCGTAGAATATCTTTAAATAATTAATTGATTGATCGAAACCCGCGTCGCCGTGGCCTAAAAATGGCTCGTGAGCTGAACATATCGCAATATTCCGTTCGGCAAATATTGAAAAATGAGCTCGGGGTAAAGCCATTGAAATTCCAAAAAGTGCAAGAACTTACACCACAACATAAAGAAAATAGACTCAAAAGAGCTAAAGAGTTGCTTCGCTTGGCCCAAAAGTGATGAACTGCCGAATTTTGTTTTCTCTGACGAGAAAACATTCGTTGTCGAGCAGTTTGTAAACAAACCAAATGTCCACCTTCGCTTGGCCACCAGAACTCAAGCACCGGCCATGGTGCTGGTTTGGTGTGGGCCGGCATAACAGTCGATGGTCGCTCTCCGCTCGTATTAATCGACCGTGGCATCAGAATAAATGCCGAATATTATCGCGAAAATATTTTGGAGGGTGTATTAAAGCCTTGGACACGCGCCGGGAATGGGCCAAAATACAGCAGAGCAACACTCGGGCAGCGTGTGACGGTTTCATTGGCCGTTGAAGGCCATAATTCGTGCCAAAGGTGACCAATTCGAACAAATCTAAAATTATTCTAAAATTTGACATTTTTAAAAAATTAAAAAAATATGTAAAAATTATGGCGTTTGATTTTGTTGCAGTTTTTTTATCGCACCCTGTAATCGATAGTGTTGGTTAACGACACAATTTTTAAAAGACCATCAGACCTTTATTCGGGCATACAAAATTATAGTTTCCAAGATTATATTCAAAGACCTACAGGACTATACTTCTCGATTTTACAACAATTTTTTGAAAACAGTTTCAGAGTGTTATTAGCGGAATATTGGATTAAAAAACTGACTTGATTTCTAGGGTTATCAGACATTTTTTCTGGAAATTGTTTTCCTTTCGAATTTTCTCGAAATAATTGTATTGCATTTTCTTGATCGCTTTAAAGATATTTTGTATTAGTGTCTGAACTATAGATTATTACAGATTTTTAAATGATTATAGTAATATTATTTAATGCTTAATTTTGTAGGAATATTTTTCATGGAATTTAAAAAATATTATTGAAGAGTTCGTGATTTTTTTTTAAAGTTGGAAATTCATTTATGTTCTTCTTAACGAAAGTGTTTTTTTTTTAATATTTTGTAAAGATCCGTGCATTTTTTGGATGCCTTGTACAAATGCCTGTAGATATTTTTGGAATGTTGTCCAAGTGTTATTGAAAAAAAAAAAACAGAGATTTAACTCACATTTCTTAATTATTTAAGTATCAAAATATTAAGGAAGAATAGGGCTATACTCCCACTGTCTTTTTATGGAATAATATTCAAAGGGTAATGGAACCTGATCTTTAAAAATTATGTTAAGAATTTTCTCACAATATTTTTTTTTCTTTATTTTACGATTTCTCGAGGATTACTTTTAAAATTTGTGTGGCCGAATTTCATGCCAACAATCTTATATAATTTTCAAAATATTTTTGTTGCACTGTGTAATTTGTAAATGACAACAATCCAGCAAATGTTGTATATTGCCTACCATAATGTTATTACTTTATTATGTATACACAAGTCCTGCATTTGTGTGTGTCTACGTACGTGCCCCTTGGCCCAGGGCAACGGAGAACAATTTGCAATATATTAAAATGTTCGTGCAGATGTCCTCAGCGCTTGGTTGTGGTGGTGGCGATGATGGTGACGAAGGATTGTGTTCATAACTTATACATTAATGAAATAAGAACTTGTATATTGTATATTTGTAATATTCGCCTGCTCGCTTATGGTCGCGTCGCTGTATGTGAGCGCCTATGTGTGCCATTCGTTTTCATTTATGACTGATGGCATTATAAGTGACTGCTGATAGTTTATGATTGTTAATGACAGTGATGGTGATGATAAGTTTTGATCGGGTAACACATTTTCAAGCTGTCATAAGCATTGCGTGCCGTGTGCATACATACACACATACATATGTACATGTACTATTACATTTTATGTTGGGGGAGGAGGAAGAGAACGAGATGGGGACGATCGATGTCAAATGTAAACGCTAACGACATATGTGTCAAAAACCGTAACTAAACCACAATAACTGAGTTGGGTGGTTTTTACTGGCATTTTTCGTTCGACGAAAACGCAATTGGAAGATGTTCTCGATAAAGTTGTTATAAAACAAGGTACACATCAGATGGTGAAACATATAATGTTTTCTACAAATTATAAGTTTCAGTATGCGGATTATGCGAAAGAGTTTAATTTTTAATTGAATTTCAAACGCAAAATATTTCCATAAATATTTTTGAATATTTTTCAAGGGCCAACAAGAAACAAATGGTGATTTTTTGTGGAAATTTTCTAAGAATTAAGAACTGCATGATCCAAAATTTTTAAAAACTGTTTTAAAAAAATCAACAGAGCTAAAATGCTGTATTTTTTGAGAATTTTAATCACTGGATTTAGTAGGAATATGTTCCATGTGTTGTAAATAATTATGGAGTTATAATAGGGGAAATTGAAAAGCCAGCAGAACACTGAACACGAACTTTAATAAAGACATTGTTTTTAAAAACCTATCCATGTATCTTTGAATGTTTTGATAAATTTTTAAGAAATATTTTTCAAAGACTCGGATTTTTAAGAAATATTTTTGAAGGACTCGTGTAAGAAATATTTTTCGAGGACTCGTGGATTTCTAAGAAATATTTTTACGAGGACTCGTGGATTTTTAAGAAATATTTTTCAAGGATTCGGATTTTAAAGAAATATTTTTCAAGGAGTAGGATTTTTAAGAAATATTTTTCAACAACTCGTGGATTTCTTAGAAATATTTTTCAAGGACTCATGGATTTCTATGAAATATTTTTACGAGGACTCGTGGATTTTTAAGAAATATTTTTCAAGGACTCGTGGATTTTTAAGAAATATTTTTCAAGGATTCGGATTTTTAAGAAATATATTTCAACAACTCGTGGATTTCTAAACAAATATTTTTCAAGGACTCTTGGATTTTTAAGAAATATCTTTCAAGTACTTGTGGCTTCTTTTAAGAAATATATTTCAAGGACTCATGGATTTTTCAGAAATATTCTCAAGGACTCGAGGATTTTTAAGAAATATTTTTCAAGGACTCGTGGATTTTTAAGATATATTTATCAAGGACTCGTGGATTTTTAAGATATATTTATCAATGACTCAAGGACTCGTGGATTTTTAAAAAATATTTTTTTTTGGACTCGATTTTTAAAAAAAATATTTAAAGGGCTATTTTTCAAGGACTCGCGGATCTAATTCAGAAAAATTTTCGGACTCGTGGATTTTTAAAAAATATTTAAAGGGCTATTTTTCAAGGACTCGCGGATTTATTTCAGAAAAATTTTCGGACTCGTGGATTTTTACAAAATATTTAAAGGGCTATTTTTCAAGGACTCGCGGATCTATTTAAGAATAATTTTCGGACTCGTGGATTTTTAAAAAATATTTAAAGGGCTATTTTTCAAGGACTCGCGGATCTATTTCAGAAAAATTTTCGGACTCGTGGATTTTTAAAAAATATTTAAAGAGCTATTTTTTTATTTTTCAAGGAATCGTGGATCTATTTCAGAAAAATTTTCGGACTCGTGGATTTTTAAAAAATATTTAAAGGGCTATTTTTCAAGGACTCGCGGATCTTTTTAAGAATAATTTTCGGACTCGTGGATTTTTAAAAAATATTTAAAGGGCTATTTGTCGGGGACTCGCGGATCTATTTGAGAATAATTTTCGGACTCGTGGATTTTCTTGACAAGTATTTAAGGACTCGTCAATTTTCTTGACGAATATTTAAGGACTAGTGCATTTTTTACACAATAATTTCAAGGACTCGTGGACTTTTTTTAAACAATTATTTTAAAGGGTATATATTTCACGGACTCGTGTATTTTTAAACAATAATTTTAAAAACCATATTTGAAGGACTCGTGTATTTTTAAGGAACTTAAACGTGGATTTTTAAAGATTTTTTTCAAAAATCTTAATTGTGGATTAATAATACTTTTAAGGATTATAATAAAGATTTTTAAGTATATTTTGTGAGGTCATTACAATTTTAAATTTTTTTCAAATATTTTTTCAAGGATTTACCGTGCATTTTGTAAAAAGTTAAGAAATGTTCGTAAGAATTTAAATATATAATTATCCTGTTAAGACTACGCAATAAGTCACTTAACATTTTCTCAAATACCTTACATTTCAATATTACAAACATTCCAACATAGCATTAACCCCAATTGGAGGTCACAATTAATAACGATGTGACTGACTGTTGTGGGAATATCCTTCAATATCCAACATTTTTAGTAAATTATTGAAAAATCACATAAAGTGACCACAAAGTGAATGACGTTAAATTGATGTCAATGGGCCGCTGATGAGTTGGGTCGAAAGTTAATAGGTTTGCTAATTGTGTGTTTTTTGCAAATAGAAAAACCCCCCACAAAGGGGATTAGTAAACTTACTATTGTGGACTGAGAGTTTACTACAAAAGTAGTTTGGAGTGCGATTTAACAGCTGTTGTGTTTGTATTAGTAATTTAAGTGACATAAATGTGTAATAAGTGGAAACTATTTACATAAATACTTATTAAGTGAATTAAAACCACAAACGGTAAATAATTTAAATTGTTGTTTGGATTTAATAAAGTAAAATAAATAAATAGATGGAATATGTGGAGGGAAAACAATTTAAACAATGAAAACATAATTAAAATAATTTGAAATATTTTTGTAAATTAAAAAAGTAGTGAAGGTGAGAGAAAGGAAAATTTAAAAAAATCAAATGAAAAAATTACAAGAAATTTCTTTATCGGTTTCAGACTCTCTCAGAGCATTAAATTCTAGAACCACATACAATAATGGATCTGAAATATTTCTCTAAGAGAGTATATTTTAACCCTCATTAGACAAGGCAACCTTCAACTCACATCATTCATTCAAAGCATGTACCTGAACCCCTATTTTCCCAGTTTAATAATAGCATGTAACCATCTTTCCAAGAATGTCTTCAAATTAAAATTTATTAAGAATTTCGAAACAAACATTTCCATTGAAATCTACTATCACAAATCTTTGTCCAAATTGGCATTGTTAGCATCAAACATCTCAACTTTATTGCAAAATTCTTTGTTTTGAAATTTAGAATTCCCAATAAAAAAAATCAAAATGAATGATGCTGCAGTGTAGTTTCCATTTCGAAATCATAGAAGACAACAACTGGAATAGTTTTATGCATCCCAAAACTCCCCCACAATACGAAAAGAAGAATTTCGAAATAAGTTTTGATTGAAAAACTTTTATTTCAACTTTTGTGAACTGGCAATATAGCAGGGGAACTGACTTAAAATGGGATACACAATAATTTAACATTGGCAGTAATACAGTGAAGGGCAAATATGCGTACTGAATTGTAAAAAAAATTCAGAGCATTTTATCTTTACTTTTTTGTCTATTTTGACTTTGAAATAGACTTTTTTGTCTATTTTTTGAAGTATAACTCCTATAAAATATGAAATGAGATTGCTAAGAAATATTTTTCGAGGACTCGTGGATTCTTAAGAAATTTTATTCAAGGACCCGTCGATTTTTAAAAAAATATTTAAAGGGATATTTTCAACGGATCGTGGATTAAAAAAAAATATTTAAAGGGCTATTTTTCAAGGACTCGCGGATCTATTTAAGAATTATTTTCGTACTCGTGGATTTTTAAGAAATATTTTTTTAAGGACTCGTGGATTTTTAAAAAATATTAAAAGGGTATTTTTCAAGGACTCGCGGATCTATTTAAGAATCATTTTCGGACTCGTGGATTTTCAAGAAATATTTTTCAAGGACACGTCGATTTTTAAAAAAAATATTTAAAGGGCTATTTTTCAAGGACTCGCGGATCTATTTAAGAATAACTTTCGGACTAGTGGATTTTTAAGAAATATTCTTCAAGGACTCGTGAAATTTTAAAAAATATTTCAACAATCAGAGCATTTTATTTCTTTTTTTTTTGAATAAGTATAACTCCTATAAAACTCCTTCTAGTATCTTATGAAACGCGTAATGAGCATCCGATTCCTTTTAAACTTGGAATATAAAGTGATTGAGGTTCAATAATGAAATTGAGGTATTGAAAAGGTATCATCAAAAATGGATTGACCTTAATTTTGTCACCCCCTGTTCACACTATCCCGAGAAGTTTATTTGCAATAGACACTGGTTAACCCAATGTGCAGGGTGAGATGAAAAAACTACAACCAACTTCAGATTGCTGTAATTTCTAAGCCACTCGTCCGACAGCTGTTAATATTATTACAGTAACAGCTCATTATATTGTCTACAAGCGTACAAAGCCATTTTGGTGAGAGTTTTCCAGAAAAAAGTTATTCGTGATGGAATTCAAGCGTGATTTCTTTATATTTGACTGGAAAACTAGAATCGTTAGAGCACTCCAGCATTTAAATGTGAATAAATCTTTTGTGTCTCGTACCATCGCTCGTTACCGTGATACTGGAAGCGTAGCCGGACGTCAAGGAAGTGGACTGAAGAAGACAGCAACATCAGCAGAAATGGTTCGAAAACTAAAAAAGCGACTTGATCGGAACCCGCGTCGCAGTGGCCGAAAAATGGCTCATGAACTGAACATATCGCAATATTCCATTCGGCAAATATTGAAAAATAAGCTCGGGGTAAAGCCATTGAAATTCCAAAAAGTGCAAGAACTTACATTGCAACAGAAGGAAAATAGACTCAAAAGAGCTAAGGAGTTGCTTCGCTTGGCCGAAAGTGGTGAACTACCGAATTTGATTTTTTCCGATGAGAAAACATCCGCTGTCCAGCAGTTTGTAAACGAACAAAATGATAATGTTTACTTGCCAAAGAGATCAGCTAAAAATTTGCACCTTCGGTTGGCCACCAGAACTCAAGCGCCGGCCATGGTGATGGTGTGGGCCGCCATGACAGCCGATGGTCGCTCTCCGCTCGTATTAATCGACCGTGGCATCAGAATAAATACTGAATATTATAGCGAAAATATTCTGGAGGGTGTATTAAAGCTTTGGGCATGCAAACATTTTGGCCGCAGACCTTGGACATTGGACGAAAGTGGTGAACTGCCGAATTTGGTTTTCTCCGACGAGAAAACATGCGTTGTCCAGTAGTTTGTAAACAAACCAAATAATCGTCTTTAATTGGCAAAGAGGTCAGCTGAAAATGTGCAGCTTCGGTTGGTCACCAGAACACAAGCGCCGGCCATGGTGATGGTGTGGGCAGCCATAATAGCCGATGGTCGCTCTCCGCTAGTATTAATCGACCGTGGCCGATAAATGCCGAATATTATGGCGAAAATATTCTGATGGGTGTATTCAAGCCTTGGCCATGCAAACATTTTGGCCGCATACCTTGGACATTCCAACAGGACTCAGCACGCGCCACCCAAGAATGCTTACAAAATAAGGTGCTTCGCTTCATTTCCAGCACACAATGGCCACCAAAATCTCCGGATACCAACCCGTTGGACTATCGTGTCTGGAGTATTTTGAAAAGTAAGGTTGGCACTAAAAAATACCAAAGTGTCGATAATCTCAAGCAAGAACTTCGCCAGGAATAGGCCAAAATACCATAGAACACATTCGGTCAGTGTGTGACGGTTTCATTGCACGCTTGAAGGCCATAATTCGTGCCAAAGGTGACCAATACGAACAAATCTAAACTTATTTTAAAATTTGATGCTATTTTCAACATTTTTTGTTTTCATTCAATAAAATTAAAAAAAATGTAAAAATTATGGCGTTTGACTTTGTTGCCGTTTTTTATCTCACCCTGTACGTCTCGCCATTATAACACATTTCTGCGAAGATAAATGTATGTACGAAATACATAGCAACAAGTCAACTTTAGCAATTTGACATTTCAACAAATTTTTCCAATAGACAACTATATCGACTGTCAAGACAATGCAGAAATAGGAAAAAAGTTTTTTTTTTCAATGAAAGTCATTTATTGCAAAGTTTCAATATTAAACAATTTTCGAGATACCTTACAACTCACGGAGTTTCTTGGCAAATGTTTTTTTTTATTGGAAACTGGCAATTAGAGAAATTCTTTACAGAAAAATTCCAAACTTTCGTTTTTGGGTGAGGGAGAAGGAGTTTTGTTTGGTTGGTCAATAGGATTAATAGAAAATTTACTGTATAAACTTGGAAAGATGGAGAAGTGCAAGATTTGGGGGAGATATGTTTTTCTGGCTGTCGGCAAAACTTTTATGACAATTAAAATTTGATTATTTGTTGGAAGGTTTGGGAAGGAAAAATGTTCAAAAATTATTACAAGTTTGATGTAGAATTGAAAAAAGTAAAAACATAATTGTTCAATTTTGAAAATAACTCACGTTGCTATTGGAAATAAATAAATAAAATAATAAATTTTAAAAAATGTGAAATAATTATTTTAATACTTTTTCTGACTTTTTCAACCTTGAATTATTATTATTATTTAATTTGGATAAATAAACAATTTTAGTTAAATGAAGTTTGTAGAGTGTAGTATTTATTTCAAAATTCAAATCGAAAAGAAATACTCCTAAAAAGGAGAACTTCCCCTTACTCCTATTTAACTGCAGAGTAAATCCCTCAATATCCTTAAATTCATATTTAATATTTAATTTCCAGTAGACCCTCATTTAAATATTACTTTATCATTTGTAAAAAAATTGAAATTCTAACACAATACAAAGATACAAAACAGTTGCAATTGAAATAAAAACAAAACACTCATACATATGTAAAAATAAATCAAGTGGTAAAATATGAACACACAACTTAAAAAAAAACAACAACACAAAAATAATCAACAACAACAACAAAACAATTAAAATAATAAACGACATATTTTATAACAATAAAACATTTGTTGTTTAACACACAAAACGACTACTTTTGCATTTCAATGTATACTTTTGTTGATTTATGGCAAAAGAATTATGCACATATATTTATTTTTAGTTTTTTTTTCATATTTATAGACATAATAGACAGCAACAACAAAAAATAATAATAAAACAAAAAACACAAAACAAATAATAGTTTACAAATGGATGCGTTTTTAGACCACAATAATATGAAACACAAAATAGAAAAAAAAATAATAATGAAAAATATGTCTATAGATAGATATTACACTGGTATACAGAACAATATGATCATAATTTTTTTAAAACAAACAATAATTTAAGATACCTATAAATACGTATTATATATAAATATTATGTTATACAAATTTTTGAGGAAAATACTAAAACTTTAACCTATCGATATGTAAAAAAAATATTTTTGACGCCAGGCCTTTTAACTTTTCCCTATAAATTTAAATTATAATGTTTATGTGTGACCTATTGTATATACATAAACATTATAATGAAAATTTGTACAGACAAGTTAAGAAAAACTACGCAGGTATTACTAATTATTAATTATTAAAAATCGTCCTACCCAATTTAATGCGATCTATGAAGAGCATAAAATTTAATATTAAAACAGAGCTTGAAACTTTGAATTAAAGAAATAAAACATCTTTTCTTTTTCTTTCTTTATTTTCGTATTTTTCGCATTAGGGATTCGTGTATGGGATATACTTTCAAATAATTCCTGAATTAAATAACAATTGGAGTACTCGTGGTTTGAATGGAAACCATTGGAAGGGCTTGTGAAATCTACAAAAATCTTTCGAAGGATTTGTCGATAAAATTCATTTAGAAATATTTGGGTACTTAAAACGAATGTCTGAAGTATTCGCTGTTATAAAAATTATTAAAGGTTTAAAGAAACATTTTTTTTTAATTTATGAAGATTTCATAAAAAGTGGGCATTAAAAAAAAAAAACATGTGTAAAAGTATCAATCGGTTTTGTCGGCAGATGTATACCATCAGGCAATGTTCCATAATTTTAATATTTATTTTGACTTGTGTTATGATTATTCAAATTTTGGAACCTCTATGTTCCGAAAAATGGGCTATTTCGTATCGGACCTAAATAAATATGAATATGGACTAAATTGGTCACTTCATTCATTTTATAGGATATATGTGACAATTTACCAGATATAGTGGACTGAAGTATTCCATTTTCACGATTCATTTAATACAAATAAAGAATATTGGTATGGGCCAAATTAGGAGAAAATCGAAAATATATATCCAATTTTAAGCTAAATCATAAATTCCTATTAATCTAAGGTTTATGTATAGTTAGATATAGCAAGTTGTAAAGAATCTCTGATTTGTTTCGCAAGTTATGCCAGAAAAAAGTATTGAAAATTGTGACCCATTTTGGGTGAGGTACCAGAAGGGGTTCACAACATATCTTGTGCTAGCCAAAATGTTTGTGAGTGAAATTTGAAGAAAGAAGAATGCTTATTTTGCTTTCTTTCAGCATTTTGTTTTCCAAAATCTTGAACTCTATGTGGGGGAGGTACCAGAAGAAATGGTCCGATATCTACCATTATTAAAACAGATCTTGTGCTGATAGAAATATTGAGATGTACTAAGTCTAAATGGAATCGGAATAAAATTTTCCGTTTTATGAGCTTCATGGATATTCAAAATGTTGACCCTTTGTGGGGGAGGCACCAGAAGGAATGAACCGATATATTCCATCTTCTCACCAGACCTTAAGTTATTAAAAATATTGTGATATATTTAATTTGGAGACAATCAGACTTTTATATAACATTTTATAAGAGGTATGATTATTCATCCTTTTTGACTAAAAGGATGGGTGCGATCTCTGCGATCTTTATGAAAATTACGACCTTTTGTGGCGGGATTACCAGAAGAAGTGGATCGATATATTCCATCTTCAGATCTTGGGTACATAACATTTTATAAAAGTTATAAATTTTCAAAAATTTGAACCCTTTGTGGGATAGGTACTTGGTGGAGTGGACCGAGTGGACCATTTTCGTACATGACTTAGCACTGATGCAAGTATTAGGATTTGGGCTAGTGCCTAAAACCATTACTTCGATGAGGCACGTTTTGGCCGATTAAAATGATATACACCCTCTCTCTAGCCATGCAGATGAAATTTTTCTTTAAAAAAAATTAAATAAAATCTCTCTAAATACAGCTATTCCATTTTTTTTTTAAATTCATGGTTTTTAAAATATTTTTCGAAAATTTTTGAATTTTTCAAAATATTTTTCAGGGGTTTCCAATATTTTTTTAAGAATTTCGGCATTTGTAAAATTTTTGAAGCATCTTATGATAATAAAATTATGGCTTTTTCCTAAATATAAACTACAGACTTCTTGGATTTTTAAATAATTTCAATTTTTTTTAAGATGGGGTTTGAGATAAGTTTTTGTAAATATGGAATTTTTGATGCATATATATTTCAAATGATTGGAATGAATGGAATTTTAAATTCTAGGATACTTTTAGATATGTTTTAAAATATTTTTGGATTTGAAAAATTCTATGAGTATTTTAAATATTTTTCAGGGTTTAACAACATTTCTTAAGGAAGTCCGGCATTTGAAAACTAAATTCTTGATTTTCTACTAAAAATGAACTATAGGTTATTGGATTTTGAAATAATTTCCGAATAATTGCAAATTTTTTGAAATGGGGTTTCTAAAAATTTAGTATTTATAGGATTTCTTCTCCACTAATAAATAAAAATTATTTTTATAAAAACTAAAAAAATGGGATTAAGTTAGACTATTTTGCAGCAACAAAATACAACGGAAATCCAAACAATCATGTCAACACTGTTCACCAAAATCTCCGGATACCAATCCGTTGGACTATTGTGTCTGAAGTATTTTGAAAAGCAAGGTTGGCTTTAAAAAATACCAAAGCGGCGATCACCTCAAGCTGAACTGAACAACATTCGGGCAGCGTGTGACGGTTTCATTGGCCGTTTGAAGGCCATAATTCATACCAAAGGTGACCAATTCGAATAAATCTAAACTTATTCTAAAATTTGATGGTATTTCCGACTTTTTTGCTTTCATTCAATAACATTAAAAAAAAAACATTTAAAAATTATGGCGTTTGACTTTGTTGCAGTTTTTTATCTCACTCTGTATATGATATGTGAATTTATTAGTAGATTTCATTATTCATCATAAAAATATAAAATTAAAAAATAATTTTAAATCATTTTATGCAATTTGTATACCAGTGTAATATATAACATCTATTTTTTTCTTTTAGACAAACTTCAAACACAAATGAAAAAAAAACACGAAACAAAAACAGAAAACCGAAAACGAACAAAAAATACGCTGGAATGCCAGAATGTATTGTTGTATTCCTAGTCCGTGGTTTTGTGATTGCGGTGGCTGTGGTGAACAATTTTCTAATTGAGTGGTGTTACAAATGATTATTATTATATAACATTTTTTTGGTTGACTACTTTGATAGTTTGTGAAATTTTTTTATCTGTTTTTGGGGTGAATTTTTAATCGAATTCAAATCGATTTTTTTTGTGGGTTATTGAATTTTTGATGGTGACGGAGAACAGTTTTTTTCTATGGATGGGACACAAATACGTTTTTTTTTGTTTTGCGAAAATTTTCATTTTGTTTACCTTGGGTAATTTTTGTGGCACCACTGGTTTGGGAGGCGATAATGGTTGTTGTTGTAATTTATTTGTCGTCTTTGTTGTTGTTAGTGTATTATTCAATAATACCGAATTAATTGTTGTTGTCATTGTTTTGACCAGGGCGGCACCGGTGGCCACCATTGTCGTGGGCGTTGACGACGCCGTTGTCCCTGTCGTCGTTGGTGTTGCTGTCGTTGTGGTCACTGTGGATGTTTTTGTCAGTGTTGTCGGTGTATTGGTCGTTGTCGTTGTTTGGGATTTCATTGGCATTTTAGGACTCTGAGTATTTTGTGTGTGTAAATTTTGTTTTTTGTTTTGCGATTTTTTAGTGGATTTGTGTTAATTTTGTTGTAATTTTTTATTTGTTTGTGGTTTGTTGGTCGGTTGTTTTATAATTCAATTATGATCACAATTGTTTGTAAAAAAAATCAAACAAACATAGCCATACATGCAATAAATTAATTTAGGTTTTTTGTCGCAGTAGATTTTGTATGAGTTGGAAAAAAATTAAATAGAAAATTGAATTAAATTATAGATTTATGTTTTTTTATTTATTTATATGTTTAGTTGAATTTTTAGTTTTTTTTTTTGTCTTAAATAGAGTATGAGTGATGATATATGAATAAAATATTTATATGAATATAAATTTAAATGTTTAAAAATATTGTTTAATAAATATTTATTGTTGCGCAACAAGTAACCAGAAATCAGGGGAGGAGAGAAATTTGCATATTGTTTTGAATTTATTTTTTTTTTTTTTTTTCAATAAATGATAGACTAAATCAAGGTGGTTTGAGCATATATTTTCGTACTTTATACTGTAAACTGTAGTTTTTTATATTTTATAAAAAAAAAAAACAATGAAAACGCGATTAGTTTGGCCCGGTGACCCATGTGAGAATTTAAATTATTGTCAAATTGGTTGTCATCAGAATCTCTAAAATTTCGAGATATATTTACATGTATAATACCTTTGAGTACATAATATTTTTTCACATAGTTTTTTTGTGTTTCAAACCAAAAATATCAAATTGTGAAATATTTAGTTTAAAAACTGCGTTTATAAATTAAAAAAATTCGTTTATAAAATAAAATAATGTAAAAATGAGCATTGCATTTCCTGAACCCGGACAATCTTTGAAAAATGTTTGAGAGAATGTGTTTTATCCGATGAGACATCCAGAACCTTAAGAACATCTAAAATCATTTTATGAAGTTTAGGTCGAAACGTGAAACAATGTTAAAAAAATGGTCGAATTTACATTTAATGAGAGCTGTGAACTGAACTAAAATCAAGTGGTACCAAACTATCATGGTTATACTAAAAAATGAATTCAAACCTACATAAAGGGGTTTTAAGGTCCATAAATAAAAATTGGAGCTTTAATTCGGTTGGAAAATATGGCCAGAAGCCTAAAAATATCTGAAATCGGTTGTAATCGCTATATGGGGCTTATATCAAAATGTGAACCGACATTAAAATATAGGACGAATTTTTATTCAATGGGAACCTGAACTGCTAAATTACAGTTAATTTTGTAGAATAATGGGGCTACAACTTTCCCAATACAGAATATCAAGTGATATCTTCTAACACAGGTTTCATAATAGACATGTACCGAACATTTTCTGCAGGAAGGGTTTATAATATGGTACGCCAAATTAAATATATATTTTTTTATAAAATACGTCAATTTCAACCATTCAAAATGCTTTTTGAAAATCAGAGCTCATTCAATTGGGAATTGTATGGATTTTTTATTTTTATTTATTTATTTTTTTAATTTTACCTTTTGTGGGGGAGGGCTGTTACGAAATTCTAACACTATTTCAAATATTTTTATTTTGAATTTTTTTTCACATCCACGTGAAAATAGATAAATTTGAAAAAATCAGGTTCTTAAGTCCATTTTGTGAGAGCTTTTGTTATTCAAAATTATGTCATTTTCTAGGGAAGGTTTAAGGAAGAGTGTCCCGATATTTTTCGACCCGCTCAAATATTTGAAGAAAATCAAAATATTAAAAAAAACGGACCCTACTTTTACTTTTTTTTTTGAGGTATCATTACTCAAAATGTTTACCCTCTAAGGGTTGGTTTCGGTCTTATGGTGGTTAGGGTACGGGTTTCAGAAGAAGTTGTTTTTAAATTAGATTTAATATTTGTAGAAATATTGAGAAAATCGGGTTCTTAGGTCCATTTCCGAAGAAGAAGAAGTTGTCCGATATTGTCCCTTTTTGGTCCCCTCACTCTGGACCTAGAGGTGATGGAAGTGTTGTAACGTATAAAGTTCGAGTAAATTTAGGGCTTTTTAAATCATTTTTGGAATTTTTTTATCATGTTTTGGGAGATTTATATATATATATTTTTTGGGGTTTTGGATTTGCAATAATTTGAGTGCCAAAAGACTACATTCAGATTTCAAAAAAAAAAAAAAAAAATAGACAACTCCTTACCGAAAAAACAAGATTTCGAATGGTAACAGGCAAGCCATGAAATGCAGTGGAATTTGAGAAACAAACCTGAACTTGGGTTACCGTTATGCCGACATATATTTTCAAAAATTCTTGTTTAACTATAAAAACTATAAAATGGAGGTCACATTATATTTATAATTCCGTTTGCAATTTCTCGAAATATTCGTCGGGTGCCCAAATATTATATATATTCTTGTCAGCGCAATGTCAGTTAAGCCATGCGCACTTGGATATAAATTTGATATTTTGCAAGGGCTTTGATACTACTCCTTTGAATAAAGAAAAAAACGCAGACCTAAAGCTCAAAGAAAAATTTATTTATTGAAATTACATTGGACAAGGTCGAATAGAAACAAACTTGAATTATATTCCTAAGATATATTTAATTTAAGCCAAAATGGCTTCATTTTGACATTTGGGACTTTTCTTCCTCGTAAAAAATATACCTTTTGGAATAGCCATATAGCAGTACCAGCTGATTCTAGGTATTTTGAAGTGTTTGGTACCTTTTCCAACAGATAATTCGGGTTAGCGTGGATAGTTTAACTTTTCTCAAACAAATTCGATATAGACATAGTCTATTTCGATATTTTTAGGTTAGCCGATTTAACCATAATTCAATTTTTCACATAAAAAATTCAACTTAACGCCATTTTTAATTATTTTTGTTAGTCATTTAATTTTAGTTTTCATTTAAATTTTCAATAAAAAATTCAAATTTTATCTCATCCTCTCTCAATTTTTGGTCACTTACCTTCGCAATCAAGATATTCACCAAAAAAGAAAGTTGTGAAAAAATAATTCTTAAAATGGATAATGAATGTTGATTGTGTGTGTTTTTGTTATTTTTTGTTTGCCCAAAGCAAAACGAGCAAAAACCATGCTAAATTGAACATTATCTATATTGTACAAAACCCAAAAAAAAACAACAAGGGGAGGAGATGAACGAGAAGAAGGAAATGCGAAATCTTATTGGGGAAAACGGAAAAGACAAATATAAAAAATTCAGCATGCAGCATTTTGGCTTTATGTTACGTCAAAAGCTCCAGCTCACAAGGAGAAGCCAAGAAAAACAAGGAGAACCAAAAAAAAAAAACAATCCTCAAATATATTACATTCAAAGAACAAATCTAGTGAAAATCTCAAGAAGTTCCTACACAGAGCTATGTTTACTTGGAGCACAAAAACAACTAAGGGGAGAGAGAGAGAGAGTAAATCTAGAAATAACACTCAGCTTAGGATGGAGTGTAAAAATAATTGCATTGATGCTGCTATGTAAGTAGTAAGCAGGCAATGGGGGTTGAGAAGGGGTGTAGGCGAGAGGACGAGGCACGATGACGATGAAGACAACTCTAGTAATCTTCAAGCAAAAGTTCATTTCGTTCCATAAGTCTGGAAATGCATTTTAATGATTTTGCATCAATGACATGAAAGAGCAGCACGGGGGGTGGAACCTCTTCCAGTTCGTAAGGGAAGATTTTTCCACATTTAGAGACGATTTGATTTTGGTAGCACACTTAAAAAGGAAATCCTTTAATGCCAAGTTGTACTTGAAAGTAAATACTTTGGTATGTTTTTTATACATCTTACATAGCAGCACAAATTATTTTTGGAAATGCCAAATGATTTGTGAAAATGGAAAAGGGGGACGAGGCAAATTCGTTAAGTGTTATTCTAATACAAAAGAACGCTGTTGTTTTTTTTCTTCTCTCTCTTCAAAAATAATAACTTCAACAAAATGATGATTTAGGAGACAAGTGGATATCCTGGGGACCATTGAAATCTATTCTATTTTTGGGTTTGTTATAATTTTTTCTAAATGGTTTTTGTTGTTCGGTATAAATGTGGTTATTGGAAACGATTCAATTCTTAATGATATAGATTGAAAATATTCTGTCAAACACTTACCTTAATTGAAGGAGGTCCACTTGAATGGGAATCGTTGTCAGCCAGCACCGAGGGATTGTTTTCGTCGACAACAATTATTTCATAATCACCATCTTGTATGGTACGGCCACCTTTTGGGTATTTGAAGTTAAAAAAAAAATAAAACAGAAAAATGAAAATTATGTGGAATTAGTATTTGTTTAAAAATGTTTTTTTTTTTTTTTATAAATTTTTGCTCTTATAATAGGTTTACAAAAAATTAACTTAATTAACGTTATTATTATTCGCGAAAATTAATTGCAACTTATAAATAATATATTAAAATAACTTAGTGGAAATGTTATATAAAAATAATTATCGTTTTTTTTTAATAAAAAAATTTCAAATAACTCAAAATTGCGGCTTGTGAGTGCACATAACATATTTACAAAATAAATATACAGACAGCAAAAACAAGTAAATACAAGGTATTTTTTGTTAAATCATATATTTTTTTATTTCATTAATGTTTAGATAGAAAATCCTTGGAAATATGTAGGGAAACTATATCAGCACCTGTTCTTTAAAAATAATAGTTTTGTTGGTAAACTAAAATAACTCACTCCTAGACATCGAAAAGAGGTTCAATATTTTGAAGAAAAACTATGAACGTTAATTTTTTTATAAAACATGATACATTTCTCTGTGTTTTAAATTTACATTCTTTAGAACTAATCCATTTTTTCTTACAGGTACTACTTCTTACATATCCTTATTTAAAAACAGTCAAAATTGGGATCAGGACCTTTAGTACAAAAAACTTATAACAGGATTTAAAGCCTGCTAGGAATACATAGATTGATTTTGAATTGAATTAAACGATTTTAAGTATTGGAAGTTAATTTTTGCCTCTAGGTTCAAAGGACAAGGTGAATTTTTCGTTACTAATTGAACATCTTTCTTTTTTTCTTTTTCATACGAGCCATAAAATATTCCCAGATTAAAGTGTATTTATTTTGTCCAGAAAATATGAAAATGTCTTACATTTATTCCCCCAACAGCAGACAACAAATCTACAATAGAAATCGACTTTTAAAATCGCTCTTATAGATAATTAAATCATCTTTAAAAACCATAGTCGATTTCGACTTCCACGATGAGAGTCGATTTCTATTGACTTTAGTTTGAAAAGCCAAAATCGAAAATATATTTTTAAGATAATTGCACAGAATTAACAGATCGAAAACCGATTTTTATGCTAAAGGAAAAAGTCAAAAAGTATAAAAGTCCACTTTTGCTCTTAACTATGCTTCCCTAGTATATTTACTCAGATAAAGTACTTTATCACTAAGTGTTCCAAATGCCAACTCGTGGAAAATAGTTTTTTATAATAGTTAAGAGTCAAATGTTTGAAAATATAGTCAAAGGTACCCAATTCAAATTATTTTAAAAAGCAAATGTTTGCTTGCTAAAAATCTTAAAACCCAATAGGGTTATAAAGGGCCTTTCAAATCCTCAAAATGCTAAATATCACGTGGTTCCATTTTTGGGATGCAATTTTGTGTCAACGGTGTTTGTGCCCATTACGAACTTTAAATACCACATTTCAAATATTTCCATTAAAAAATGTTAAATCCCGGAGACAACTATAGGAAATCGTGGACCTTTATAGACAATTTTCTCCCAGAAGGGTTAAAATGGGTTAAAAAATACCCAAACTCAAACAATTCCGTTGAAAAACTGTGTCTTAACTCTCACTCAAAACTTAGGATGTACCATTATATGGAGGCTATACTATATAAAAACTGGGACATATATACCTAATTTTGTACCAGAGATGCCAAAATTATTCTATCCCAATTTATACGGAAGATTTACAAATTATTCTCCAAGGGCATATCCCCCGAAATACTTTTTTTATGTTGGAATGTCCTAGGTCTGCGGCCAAAATATTTGCGTGCCCAAGGCTTTAATACACCTTCCTCAATATTTTCACGACAATGTTCGGCATTTATTCTGATGCTACGGTCGATTAATACAAGCGGGGAGCGATCATCGGCTGTTATGGCGGCCCACATCCGAAGGTGCACATTTTCAGCTGACCTCTTTGGCAAGCAAATACGATCATTTTGTTTGTTTACAAACTGCCGGACAACGAACGTTTTCTCATCGGAAAAAACCAAATTCGGCAGTTCACCACTTTCAGCCATGCGAAGCAAACTCTTTACATCTTTTGAGTCTATTTTCTTTCTGTTGTGGTGTAATCTCTTGCACTTTTTGGAATTTCAATGGCTTTATCCCGAGCTCATTTTTCAATATTTGCCGAATGGAATATTGCGATATGTACAGCTCACGAGCCACTGAGACGCTGGTATCGATCGAAACATTTCTGCTGATGTTGCTGTTTTCTTCCGTCCACTTCCTTGACGTCGGGCTACGCTACCAGTATCACGGTAATGAGCGGTGGTACAAGATACAAAAGATTTTTTCACATTTAAATGCTGGAGTGCTCTAACGACAGCCACTTGTGGTTTTCCAGCCAAATATAAAGAAATCACACTATCACGCTTGGAATTCCATCTCGAATAACTTTTTTTCTGGAAAATTCTAACCATTCTTAATCTTTTTAAGGCTCATAAAGTTTCCACGACTTTTTTTTTTGGGCCTTTGGCATTTTATGAGAAATAAGTTTCCTATGTGTTCGGGAGATATGAAAAGAAGTGATAGGGTCATCCTATTTTTACACTTGATCTTATTGTTGATAGTCCTAAGAATCCCGAGAAATCTCGAAAGTGATGATTCTTAGGAGATTTTCTATTGTTACGAATGTTGACGCTTTAGGAGGAGATAAGTGGAGAAGGCGACCAATTTTGGGGTTTTTTGCTTCTCATAAATCGTTAAAAAATTATTACAATGTGCGAAGCTTTTACCAAGTCGGATACAAAGCTAGATTGTCGGATACAATTTGAGCCCCTCCAAACTCTGTTTAAAAAATGATTACGATGTGTAAAGCTTTTACCAAGTAGTTCCATTCCTACGTTGTTTTTTTTTTTTAAATTGGACTGTTACCGCAACTCTAAATTTCGGAAAGGGATTTTATCCAAAGACACATTGAAGCTGAAGTTATTATTTCGATAACGAACATTTTTAGCAGTATTAACAATCTTTCTAAAATTGATTTGGGGTGTACTATTGCATGCAGCATTTTTTTGTTATGTCCTGAACTCTGTATTGAGTCAAAATACTTTACAAATTGGAATTGATGCATCATTTTGTTATATTGTTCTACATAAAGGCTCTAAAAAAATTAATTTTAAAATCCTTCTTGAAAATGTTTTAAAAACTCCCTAAAAATCTGATGAACAATAAGCTTTTATATGCTTACCACAATGTCAGTCATATATTATTAACAAATATGTATATTAAATTCATGTTCTGTCATACATTATAAATTGCACTCAAAATTTAAAAAAAACAGTGATTTTTCTCCATTGAATTATTAAATGATTTGCATCCATTAAAACATGGCTTCACATAAAACTTTTCAAAATTAACTGTCAATTTGTTATTGGCAATTTATCACAATAATACCGTATGAAAAATTCAAAAATACATATATTTTTTTATTTCTAACAAACAAATGAAATTTTAAATAAAAACTCTATTTCTGTCATTGTATCCATCACCAAGATACAATGGAAACCATTAATTATTCAACAGTCGTTGTAATACAAATATAGACAGAGAGACTATTGTGTGGCATGTGGCCATGCATTTATGCATTTTAAACATAAATAAATACTAGTCAAATATGTAAATAAATACATACATGTGTATGTAGTAGGAATATATACAATACGGCCATTATTTGTTGGTCCAAAAAGTAAATAGAACGAAATTCAGTCGTTTACAACTGTCATCAGTGTAGAAAAGCAATGGAGTTTTATCGGCGTTTAGAAAACTGCACATAAAAATAAAAACAAAAAATATTAAATTCAAATTAAAATCGATGCAACTATCCAGACAAACCCTTGACAGCCACGTTACATAAAATGTTTAGTATTTGCTGAGTGTGCTATTTTATTTGTTAGCTGTATCCAGTAATTTTCCCATTGAGTACGGCTAGTAATTTTCTGCCCATCACCCACAATCTGTATATATACTTTATTCGCCGTGATGCTAAGTAAATAAACCCAAAAATGAACTCTAGTGAACCAAAAAAAAAACAAAACAAATTGAGACTCCTGTTGGGGATCACATGCATTTGAAATTGAATTCATAACAGAAGTTGGTTCCCCAAAAAGTTATAGAGAAGGAGTATCATTTTAGAATGCCATGTATGATGGAAATGCTAGTCGAGTGCCGGTTTTATAACCCATTTTCTACATACTTTGTGCTCCTAACAAAATGGATGGATTTTAAATTGTTTATGTTTGTAAATAAATACAATCACACACACATATGTACATTTATCAGGATATCTCTGTACTAGACTATAAAATCCATTCATTGTTATGCGTTTGGGTATACATTTTTGTAAATATTGTGTGTTATTTATACAATTTAATGAAATGGACATTCATTACATTTTATTTATATTTTTGTGTATATAAATAAGAAAAATTAAAAAATATGATCAATTTTGTTGTCTTATGGCAGAAATAGTACGAGAATGTTCTAAATATTCTGCGAAAATTGAATCTTAAACTTTAATATCTGTTCCTGTGACGTCTGGTATCTAAAATTTACAATGCCGAGAAACAAAAAAAAAAAAAAATCGCGTATGAAGTTTTAAATTTTCATATATCAGTCCTAAATCGTATTCGTACAATAAAATTGTGCAAAAACAGTCATCTAACCATAGAAATTCTCTCCTCACAAAATTTGAAAATATCACCATGTCCGCTATTCCTGTAGTGAAAAATTCATAGAATAAACCCTAGAAATCGGCATATAATTGAATGTAATCTAAATGGTTATAACAAATAAATTGGTTATGGTTATAACAAAACGAAAATTTGATTAAACTTCGCAAAATATAGACAAAACTAGCCGAAGATGTTAGAAATGCCATATTCTAAAAAATAAGCTTGTCGCACAATTTATTTCTATTTGACAGGTCGACAGAATCCGTCTAGTTTTTACTAAAAAAATTGAAACAGTCAGAATGTCAGTTTTTTTCCTTTCTTTAATCCTACCCTGTAAAAATCCAATTCAGGACATTTGGAGTTGATCTAGCGATGTCCGTCCGAATGGAGTATCCGATTTGGTCCAAACTTTGTACATCGTAATATTATTATCATCGATCGAGTTCGGATATGAACAATATTGGTCCATTCTTTCTGGTACATCCCCCAACATCCCCCCGGGCCAAACTTTCAATACCCTCCACCATTTGGAACGAATTTGGCAATTCTCAAAAACGATAAAATTCTTTAAAAATCTGTTAAAATCTTAAAAATACCGTATGTAGCTGTTATATTAGGGTCTATACGACGACATGGACCTACATAGGTAACTTTTGTCATAACCCATTAAAATATTCAAACGCGAAACTTAGCAAAAAAATCGGTGACTAATGTAGCTAAAATCATCAAAATTCCGAATATCGGGGGATACCGTTATATGGGGGCTATACGAAGACGTGGACCTTCACAGACAATTTTCTGTCTTAGTCTGTAGTATTCATTACGAACTTCAAATACCAAATTTGAAAGAATTCCGGTGAAAAATATCGCTAAAATCATCAAACTACCGAATGTCGGGGGGTACCGTTATATGGGGGCTATGCCAAAACGTGGCCCTACATGGCCCATTTTCAATACCAAAAGTCCTGGAGACATAATATACATTTGAGTAAAATTTTGTCAATCTACTTCAATTCGTTCGGAAGCTAGATTGATTTCCACAGACCGACGTCGCTAAATCGACATAGAATTTTATGCTGATCAAGAATATATATACTTTGTGGGGTCTAAATTGTATATGTCGAGGGTTAAGAACGGAATGACAAACTTAATATTTCCTACTTACTATGGTGGAGGGTATAAAAATATATTTTACTGCACAGAAAGAAAAAAGATTATCCGATTTTGCTCCAAGTTTGAAAATCCTAATATTTGCATCAGTGCTAGGTCAGGTGCGAAAATTGACAATATCTCTCCAGTCCATTAAGTTACTCCCCACAAAGGGTCAACATTTTGAATAATTATAACTCCTATAAAATATGATGTAAAAGTCCGAATTAGACACATCGCAATATTTTTATAAACCCAAAATATGTTACGTTCCCCAACAAATGGTCAAAATTTTGAATATCCATGAAGCCATAAAACGCGAAGTTAACATCCGATTCAGTTCAGACTCGCCACATCTGAATATTTCTATCAAAACAAGATCTGTTGTAAAGATTGTAGAGATCGGCCCATTCCTTCTTGTACCTCCCCCACAAAGGGTCAAAATGTTGAATATTCATGAAGCCATAAAACGCGAAGTGAACATCCGATTCTATTCAGACTTGGCACATCTCAATGTTTCTATAACACAACATCTGGTAACTTCCCCACAAAGGGTCAAAGTTTTGAATATCCAAACGATACGATTATAAAATCCGAAATAAGTATCCGGTTTTCTTCATATTTCACACCCCGTTTATTTCTACTAATACAAGATCTGCTGTGAAGATGGGGTATATCAGTGAATAATATAACAGAAGAAGAAATAATCGAACATTGGCTGAGGGTATACATCTCTCGGCTGATACTTTTTATCTTGTTTATATAAAAATCGGCATTCTTTTAATAATCACTTCAACAAATATATATTTTTAAATCACTGCTAATTTTTGAAAATTGTCACATTGTCACACTTGACCCATATTTTATTTGTTATTATCATTTGAGATTATTTTTCCTTTTTTATTTTATTTAATTATCTTCATTTTTATCTTGGATAACAAAAAATGCTTTCTTTTAATGTTGATCATTTAAAATATTATTTACAAAACATGCCTATGGTACAGGTATTGCGTTTTTGCTTCGAGAGGGGAGGTGGGGAAGAATTGTTGATGGTGCTGTCAAAAAGGTGCTCAAAAAAATGGTGCCATCTCTTTATTTATGAAGTGCTTGAGAGAAGCAATAAAAAACACAAAGAATAGAAAAATAGAAGAAGAAAAAAGAAATGAAACGGTATCCCAAGTGAAGAGCAAAACAAAAAATAAATAAATAAATAAACTTATAAAATTTACAAGGCAAATGAAAAAAAGGCGAGAAACGAAGAAGAAGCACCTTGGACAAGTGAACAAAAGAGGTAGCCGTTTGTATTTATAGCCCTATACACCTTGTAGTTGTTGTTGTTATGTTCAACAAAATTAAAGACTTGAAAGAAATGTAAATGGAAGAAGAGAAGACGAAAAAAAAAACAAATAATAATTCAAGATAAACAGAAAAGCTTTTAAGGAATCGAATAACAAGCTAATTAAAAGAAGAAGAAAAAACAACAACATTGAAGGACATGAAAAAGAGATTAACCATAAATACAAAAATACGAAAACAACTGAACAGCATTAACAAAAAAAAATTCTTCAATAAAGTAGATAGATAACAAGGGTACAACAACGAGGACCCTGGCATAGAAATAAAACCAAAGCGGAAAATGAGAAGGCAAAAAAAAAAAAAAACAAAGAAGAAGAAGAAGAAATGATATCATAAAAAAGCCTATTAAGCCCGAAACATAAAAATGTACTTTTTGAGATTTCACATTTTTATGTTATTTCATTTCATCGCAGGAAATGCTTTCACATACATACGTACATGAAAAATAATTCCCAGAGAAAGGAAACGGAAATGATTATCCAGAAAATAAAAAAACGAAACGAAATGAAATGAACAAAGTAAATCAAAACGAAACAAGCCAAAGAATTCTTATCATATAAGGTTATTAGCTAATAGTAAGAGTTACATATAAGAGAGTCTGCGAGAAGAAAGAGAGTAAGAGAGCAAGAGCATATGTATGTACTCTTTGTTTTGCTTAATACCTGTTCCAGTTGTTGCGCTACGGCCATTGTAACGATAATTATTATTTATACCATTGTTTTGTTTATATGCCGACGATGATGAGGCCATGACATTGGCACCATGCATGCCAACGCCGCCGCCACCAACAACTCCACCAGCTGAACCCAAAACATGACCACCCAGACCATTACGCATATTACGACCATTATTCATGGCCCCACCACCGACGATCATAGAACTGTGATTATTGCCCGCGACCGGGTTGCCAGCATTGCCATTATTATGCATTAGACTGGGATTATTGCCATTTGCAATTTGATTGCCAACGCTGCCGCCACCATTTAACATCATACCGCCACCACCTCCAACAACACCAGCTCCCCCATGTTGGGAATGATAATCGACAATACCATTTTGATGGGCTGAGGTCATGCCATTTAGACCATTCGTCATCATCATGGCCGAGGAAGATGTTGAAGGTGTACGCATATATTGTGGTGGCTGTGCCATATGGGCATGTGGATGCTGATGATAGCCAGCACCATTCATGTCCACAGCTGAAGCAGCAGCCGAGGGATTCGAGTATTGCTGTTGCTGTTGTGGCGTCGATATTTTTCCATTTAACACTTGACTGCCATTCATCATGTTGTAGTGGCCTCCTCCATTGGCTCCAGCGCCAGCTGTCATGTGCTGCTGCTGTTGCTGTTGCGGCTGGTAGTGTTGGTGTTTCTGTCCATGACGTTGCTGCTGATGATGTGGCTGTGAGGCCAAACTTGAAAGTGAAGATGTTGAGGCTGGCTGTGAGGTGTTGGTTGTTGAAGATGTTGAAGGACTTGTCGATTGGTTAGCCAAAGGCGGTGAAGGACAATGAGTGGCATAACTAGCTGCTGCCGCTGCTACAGCTGCATTATTCATGGCCTGATGATGATAGTATTGTTGTTGTTGTTGCTGCTGTTGCTGTTGATGTGTCAAGTGATGATGTTGATGTTGTAAATGAGATGTTTGTTGCATTGACTGCTGTTGCTGCTGATGTTGATGCGGTGGCGGTGAAGGCATTTGTTGATGATAATATAATTGCTGTTGTTGTTGTTGCTGCTGTTGGTGATGATGATGTTGCTGGACATGTTGTTGTTGTTGTTGCTGTTGCATATTTGTTTGCTGTTGCTGCTGTTGCATGTTAGCCGTTGTTACATGATTATGATGCGAACCGGGTAAAAATTGTGGATACACATGATGTGACCACTGGGGGAATAAGGGACGACCTGAAGGTTCTACTTGTATTCGAAGCAAGAGAAAAATATGAATATAAAGGGAGTTTTGGGAGTGAAAATTAAGGGGGAAAAACAATACATAAGGATTGAGTAAAATGAACAGAAAATCAAGGAGAAAATATAGGAAATGAGAGAATGCAATAAGAAAGAAAAAAAAAAATGAAAGAACAATTATTTTTCAATGAACAGATGGAGAGAAAAATATAAATATCATTGGAGAAAGGTGTTGCGAAATCAAAAGAGAGAGTCAAATGTTGTATAGAAAGAGAGTATATAATAAAGAGAGAGAAGAGAAAAAATGCACAAAGAGACACAAAATTTGCCGTCAAATCATAGCAGAAGAGATATAGATAAAGAGAGAATGAAAAGAGAGTAAAGGATAACGATTCGTGGTCACAAAATTGTAGATAAAATGATTCAAGAGATTTTTAAAATTTCGCAGAGAGAAATGAGAAAATTAAAGCAACAATAGAAGAAGAGATATAGAATATTCAATAATTAATGTGAATATATGGAATACGAGAAAAACGGAAGAGCGTATAGTTATAGTTTTTTTTGAGAAATAAAGATGTTGTAGAAAGTAAAGATAAAAAATTAAATTAGTAAAAAATACAAATGAAAAAGGATGAAGTATAAAAATAGGCAAAATATTGAATTAACAGTATATCAATGAAAGAGAAGTAATATTATATAATAAAGAGAAATTGAGGATGGAGAGTAAGAATGATTAAAAATAACAAGTCGAATTGAAAAATAATCAAACGGAGAAAGAGAAAAAAAATATTAGAAAAGGTGGGAAAAGGAGGAGAGTGAAGTCCGAAACAATGTCGGAGAAAAAATCAATTAACAGATGAAAAAGATATTATCCAAGTTATTATTGTCGGAGAGAGAAAGAGGAGAGTAAACACAGAAACAAATAAAAAAGAAGATAAAAAACAGAATGCCAAAAAAGGATAAAGCACAAGTACAACGATCAAATTTTATCAGAAAACAGAAGAGAGAATGTACAAAGAGACAAAAAAAAAAGAAAATAGAAGAAGAGAAACAGGGCATACCAAAAGAAGAAAAACCACGGGTGAAATAATAAATCAAAAAATTTTAATCGATTTTTAAGAAGAGTTAATGCATTTATTACCAAAAGAGAGAGAGAGAGAGAGAGAGAGAGAGGTAGAGAATCCAAGAAGTCGAGGGAACAAAATATTTTGCAGGTCATGTTATAATTATTTAAAGGGAAGAGGTTGAACAGGAATATGACAAATATTACAAGTCAGAATGAATCAACATGAGGGAGAATCAGAAATAGGCGATAATTTGTAAAATATAGGAGAGATTATAGATCAGGTGGTAAAACCAAGATTGCAGAAGAATAAAAATGACAAGAAAAAGAAAGATAGGAGGAAGGCAATAAAATAAGAGAGAGATAATGCAGTTGCAATATACAAATTAAGCGCAGAAAAAGAGAGAAAAGTGGGGAAAGAAAGGTAGAAAAAACGGGACATAAAAATAATTATAAGAGGCGAGAAAGAGAAGAAAATAAGAGGTCACAGGAAGGATTCGTATTTAATAATGTTATTTTTCAAATATATATAATTAATAGATAGATACAGAATAATAGGAGTATGGAGAGGAGAGTCAAATAAGCGTAGGAAAATATGAAAACAAATATGTATTATGAGAATAAAAAATCAAATCAGTCGAGCGATATAAATAATATGAGAAAAAAATAAATCAGAATTAATGGTATAAAAAATTTTAAAATATTCAATTAACACAAAATTCCATTGAATTAATAAAATTTAAAATAAAATAAATAAAGAAACGACATTTTTAATAAAATATGTTGGCAATGTCAAAAGACAGGAAAAAAACGGATAACCATTATTGAATTAATTATTGGAATTATTTAATAATGATGGTTGGTTGGTTCATTGGTTTGAAATCGTATTGACATTGTTTTCCAACAAACAATGTACATATTTGCATAAAGTTTTTGTATTTTGTATATTAAGTTTTGAGGCAGACAGGTGATGTATGGCAACGGCAACAACAGCGGCAGCAACAGGATATGTAAGGATAACCAACAGTTTTTTTTTTTTGATTTTTATACACATTTTTGTGGTTTTATTATTTTTTTGTTTGTTTTTTTACGGTTTAATACGATGGCGGCCATAGGAAATATGCATTTATTAAATTCCACATAAAAAAAAGTTTTTTTGCGACAGTTAGAGCGAGAGAGAGGAGGAGCGAGCGATAGAGCAAATAGTTCATTTGGGTTCACACAGGGAGATGGGTAAAAAACGTGGCAAATATCGATGAAATATATATTACATTTTATGGCATAGCCGGCATTAAAACAAATGTATGTAGATAAGATTTATTTACAAAAGTTCGAATAAAAAATTGTATATATAAAGTTGGGTTTTTGAGTTTTGTTGATTTAGCAAAAGTTATTGGTTGATGATGACGTAGTTGGTGGTTGGTAGTTGATTGGTTGGTGGTTAGAGATGATTGAGGGGGAAAAAGAGATTGCATTGCATTTTCCCATATGGAATATTATACAAGTTTGGGGTATTTTTTTTTTTTTTTTTTTTTGTTTTGTTTCAGTTCCACATAATTATTATCATACAAAAAAATGTCCGAATAAAAGCAGCATGGAAAATTAAGTACGTAAAAACCAGAACAGAAAATAGAAGAAAAAACGAGAAAAGGGGTTCCATGATTAGCAATACGTTTTGGTTTCGGTTTTTTGTTCTGTAGTTTTTTTTTTTTTAGTTTTGTTCTATTTTTTGTTTTGCATAGCAATAATGACATTATTAACAACAAACAACTAACCAAGAAAATGAGAAAAAATACAAAATTAAAAACAAAAACTTAACTAACTAAGAAACTTTTATTAAAACAAAAAACGCCCTTAGCCATAAGCTGGCTGAATGGACAAGGACAAAATTCTGTGGGAGCAAGAGGAAATGGGCTGGGATTAGGAAGAGCCAAATTAAAAAAATACCATTGGGAAACAAAAAAATGAGAAGAAAAAAAATTGAAATCCCTTTGGAGGAGGAACAACAAAAACAATAATGACTTTTTGTACAATGGGAAAGTTTAGATAATTTTTTTTTTTTTTTTGTAATTTGTTTCATGATTATCAGCAGTTTTTTGGACTATTGTTGGGGATTCTGTTTTGTCTTTGGTCTTATTTTTTTTGTTGCATTTTTTTTTAATTACAGAGGGTAACATTTATATATTTTTAAATAATTTAATTTCAACATACAAACAAATAAGGGGAATTTAAATTAACATAAAAAATCCAAAACATATAAAATATTGAGATTTTATCAATTACTGCCATATTTACTAAAAATAGTTTCACGGATTTTAATTTTATTAAAAAAACACTAAAATTAAAATTACTAAAATATATAAAACTCTAATCATAACTAAACTAATATAGCTACCCCCTTTTTAAAATAACACAAAAAATACATAACTTAATTAAATTATTCCATATAAAAATAAATTAAAAATAAAATTGTGATTTATTTTTTTGTTTTTAGTAATACATTTTTACTACGATTTTTTGTTATTTTAAATAAAAACAAAATATTTTTTGTTAGCTTTTTTGGTTTGGTTTTTGGTTACGTGAGAATTTTGGTGCAGTTTGAAAAATATTCAGTTTTGGGTTTAAAAAAATTAAACTAAAATCAAACATACATATAACTTAAGATAAATTGAAATTATTTGTATCTATTGTTTAATATTTTCTATAAGGGGAAGTGTAATGGAATATGAAATGGACTTACCGCCAGCTGATCTCTGCATTATGGGTGACTGCCGTTGTATTTGTGGCTCTGCCGGTGGTTCTAAAATGTCACGATATTTGGACACCATCAGAACGGAGATGAAGTATACAATGGCCAATGAGAGGAATTGGGCTTGTTTGGTTTCCTCCTAAACAAATAGAAAAAAGTGGTTATTATTTTTAGAATAATTCTAAAAGAAGCTAATATTAGCTGGGAAAGTACCAAAAAATCAAATCGAAAACATTTCGGTTGCTCTAAATAGCCAACAAATTACTTTTTCATCTAAAATGTAAAAAAAAAACAAATAAACTAGTATCAGTCGGTTTTGCCTTGATTGAGGTTCCGAAGCAGTTGACCAATATTGACCAATTCGTATCTGACCTAAGACTGATAAAAATATTACAACGGGCCAGATTTTGACTATATCGACTACTTCCTACACTTTATTATTGGAAAATATGGAAATATGAGTGAGGTAACAAATATAGCGGACCGAAGTACTCCATTTTCATACTTCATCTAATACAGACCAAAATATAAATATGTAGAAATCGAATATTTATAATAAATTATTAATTAATTAAATTATCAGAGAAATATATAGATAAAGCAAGTTGTAAAAAATCGCATTGTTTCGAAAGTTATGACAGATGTATAGGAAATTGGCAGATATATATCATCTTCACAACAGATTTTGTGTTAGCAAAAATATTTGAATGTGTGAAATTTGAAGAGAGTTGGATCAAAAATCGTATACCCTATGTGAGGGAGGTACCAGAAGAAATGGTCTGAAATCTACCATCTTCATAACCGATCCTGTGTTGATGGAAATATTAAGATGTACCAAGCCTGAATGGAATGGGATGTTAATTTCGAGTTATATGAGCTTCAGGGATATTCATAATTTAAGACCCTTTGTGGGGGAGGTGCCAGAAAGAGTGGACCGATATATCATATCTTCCCAGCAGATCTTGTGTTAGTAGATATAATGGAAATTGTGAAATTTGACGAGAGACCGGAAGCTTTTTTCGGATTTTATGATAGTTTTGGTTATTCAAAATGTTGACCCTTTGTGGGGGAGGTACCAGAAGGAATGATCCGATCTCTACCATCTTTATAACAGATAATTTGGGGTCTTATGAGCTTCAGGGATATTCATAATTAGGGGGAGGTGCCAGAAAGAGTGGACCGATATATTCTATCTTCACAGCAGATCTTGTGTTAGTAGAAATAATGGAAATTGTGAAATTGGAAGAGAACCGGATGCTTTTTCGGATTTTATGATAGTTTTGGTTATTCAAAATTTTGCCCTTTGTGGGGGAGGTACCAGAAGGAATGGTCCGATCTCTACCATCTTTATAACAGATCTTGTGTTAATAGAAATATTGTGATATGTCATGTCTGAATATAATTGGATGTTAATTTGGCGTCTTATGAGCTTCATGGATATTCAAAATTTTGAACCCTTGGTTGGGGGGGGGGGGGGGGTTACTAGGAAGACTGAGCCGATATATTCTATCTTCACAGCAGATCTTGCATTAATCGAAATAACGTCAATTGTGAAATTTGAAGAGAATTTCAGATTATATGATCGTTTTGGTTATTCAAAATTTCGAACCTTTGTGGGGGAGGTACCACAGGGAATGGTCAAATATCTACCATCTTTATAACAGATCTTGTGTTGATAGAAATATTATTATATGCCAAGTCTGAATGAAATCGGATGTTAATTTGGCGTCTTATGAGCATCATGGATATTCACAATGTTGACACTTTTTGTGGGAAAATCAGAAGAAGTTGACTGATTTTTTTCAATTTTCACCAGATCCAGACCTTGGGTTAATTAAAATATTGTGATATGTGAAATTTGAGGACCATTGGGCCCTTATGTCACATTTTATTAGAGTTACAGTTATTCAAAATTTTGACCCTTTGTAGGGGAAATACTTGATGGAGTGGAACGATATTGTCCATTTTCGCGCCTGATCTAGCGCTGATACAAATATTAGAATTCGCAAAGTAAGAGACAAATTGGATGATCATTTCCCTTTCTGTGCAGTCAAATGTTTTCTTTGAAAATTTTGACCTTTTGTGGGGGAGGTACCAGAAGGAGTGCACCGATATTGCCTATCTTCGAACTCGATTAAAGTTAATTAAATTAATATTACGATGCACCGAGTTTGGACCAAATCGGTTACTCCCTTCGAGAGACAGACAGACGGATGAACGGACGGACACCTCTAGATTGATTCCAAGCGTCTTAAAACGGAGTTGATCTAAATAAACGGAGAGTCTAAAACCGTTTTTTCGATAAGGCACATTGTGACCGTATCAAAGGATATATACCCTCTGTAGCCATTTGGCTTAGGGTTTAAAAAATGTCAAAAAATTTAAACCGGCAGCCGGTATTTTTCAAATTTGTCATGTCTCCCAATATAAAATACATTGTGAAAATCGTCGATTTTGAAGTTTCCAATCGTATTTATAATTACAACAACCCATATTGAAAGGGGAAAATCTTTAATTTGCTACAAACATTAAAAGGCCTTTTTATTCGTAAAATACAAGTACGAATTGAAAAATAATTACTCCAAAAACAAGCTGTAATACGAAGTTCGACAGACCACGAATTTTATTTATGATGTTTTTCAACAAATCAACCATTGAAGAAACACAGCATAGCTGGAAACAATAACTGTAACTCTTTTTAAAACCCTCCCCAAAAAATTAAAATGAAATGCCAAAAAAAATTATAATCTCAAATTAAAATTTTCAAAATATTGGGTTAATTTTTAACATATATCCATAAGAGTTACTAAATCGGCAATCTACAAAATCATTTTTGGTTTTTTCTTATATATTTTTCGGGAATTTTTTATATTTTTAGTTCTATAGGTTACATCTTAAGCGTTCCCTCAATTTTTATTTTATAAAAAATCGGTTGATTTATAATTGTGGAATTCAAGGCTTCAATTAAAAAAAGAACTCCAAGTAAATTTTAGCGATTTTTAGTATTTCCCTACTAAATTGGAAACATTTTCAGTCGAATTGAAATGTTGAAATTTCGAATTCCCATTCCCATTGAATGTGTTATCTATTTTTCATAAAAACAACAACAACAATAAAGCAATTCTCAATCACTACTTACCACATCTCTGTAGATAACGGCTCTTAAACGATTTACATCCATGTCTTGTAGCAATTTCTCAGGATCCTTAACCGGAGATAATTGACCTGTTATTGACTCGACAATGTTCTAGAAATACAACAATAAAAAAAAAAGAAAGCGAATAGAAAATATGAAAACAGTTATAAAAATATATACTAACAACAACAAAAACAAGTTCAAGAGAAAATACAATAGAGTCAACTTTACAAAAAAACGAAAAAAAAAAAGGAAATGGGCCAACAAGAATTGAATGGAACAGCATTTTCAACAATAGAGTCACTTACAACTCTTGCTGTTCATGCAACATAAGATTTGATGGCTTGACAAGTGTCCACAGTGATATAAAGGGCAGGGATAGATAGACAAGCCAAGGCAAGTAGCTATGGACTGGCTGACTGACTGACGAACAACGGACGGATGAATGGACGGACGGACATATCAAATTTGGCAAAGGGCATATTCTTCTGCTTTGTTAATTCTTTTTTTCCATCCTCAACAAAGGCCCAAACCAAGAAGCCCTGTCGAGCGCATTACAAACCATTGTCGATTGTCGTCTTACATCCAGCGGAGATGGAGAACCTTGTTTTGGCACTTTCTAAGCCATTTGTGTCATGGTAACAACAATTATGCAGCATTTTCTTACTGCCAATTTCATCCATTTTCTTCTTGGCAAGGTTCCCATTTAATGAAGACCACAGCCAGAGAGAGAGAGAGAGCACAATTGAATATTCCGTCAAGTGAAACGATGAAATGAAGAAGTGGTGCTGGCAAGTGCAGTCAGTATCGCATGGCGTAAAGCAAAAATTTCTTCCATTTTCTTTGCAGAAAAGAGTTGGGAGAACACGAATACCAGATGTAAACGGGGTACAACACAATACTGCCTTTTAACAACATTCTATTTGGGTTTGGATACACCATATTTCCCTTGCCCCGAAAATCGGGTAACACAATTGGCCCTACAATGCGTGCGTGTGTGTGTGTGAGTGAATGTAGTTGGTATGCTGACTGGTATTTGGTACGTGTCTGGTCCAGGAAGGACACTAGGTATAGCTTTGATGTATGTACATACACATGTACCCTTATCACCCCTCTCCCTAAAGATGCGACTTAACAACATTGTGTTGTTTTGTTTTTTGTTGCTGTTATTGTTGTACTCTAGTTTTTTTGTTTGTGAGTTTTTTTGTGATTGTCAAAATTACCTTAGGCGAAGCCTGGGCACCACGTATCAGCGCTTGTAAATGAGCCGCCCCGGGCACATCTCGTGCCATTGCACCAACATTGTAGCGGGTCCGTTCCTTGCATTCCAAACAGTTGCGCACCGCACATGTACAGACGAGACGCAAACATTGTCGCAGTATACCACCGCTGGACATGTTCTTCTCGGCTTCCAATTCACCGAAATTTAATGATGTTGCAAAAATTAACACGTCAGCCATGTTGACAAGACGCTGCAGAAATGAGACGGCCACCTCGAGCGGCATACCTTGGGTGGGTTCCAGTACATCAAGTTCAGACTGAAAGTGGAAAGAAAGAAACAAAAATAAAATATATTTTTTTTAATAAAATTTTTGATGAAAGTTTTGAATGAGGAAAAGTTAAAATTGAAAAAAAAAAAACATTTACAGCGGAATTACGAATATCAGCGCGGAATTCTACTCCCACGGAAATCATTTCTCTCGAGAAATCGGTCCACAAATCATGAATCATTTTTGAGAAAAAATTTACGAAGTACTATAATAAACTAAAAACTTTATAGTTCGGAGAAAGGGAATGAGTCAGATATGAAATTTGGAATGACAGTCACTGATGGAGTGTAGGATAGACATACCAAAGGGTTTTTTGGAAGTTCAAACTCTAAGGTTTCGAAAAGTTCTAAAATGTTACTATTTGGCGTTATGCAAACGGATAGAGCTTACAACTTTAAATTTGGTATGGCAATCAGGGTTGGAAAGTAAGTTGGATATACAGGGTGAGATGATAAAAAATGCAACCAACTTCAGACTGCTGTCATTTTTAAGCCACTCGTCCGACAGCTGTTAAAATTATTGCAGTGACAGCTTATTACATTGTTTACAAGCGTACAAAAGTATTTTTGTGAGCAATTTCCAGCAAAAAACTTATTCGTGATGGAATTCAAGCGTGATAGTGTGATTTCTTTATATTTGGTCGGAAAACCACAAGTGGTTATCGTTAGAGCACTCCAGAATTAAAATGTGAATAAATCTTTTGTGTCTCGTACCATCGCTCGTTGCCGTGATACTGGTAGCGTTGCCCGACGTCAACGAAGTGGACGGAAAAAACAGCAACATAAGAAGAAATTTTTCGAAAAGTAAAGCAGGGACTTCATCGAAACCCGCGTCGCAGTGGCCGAAAAATGGCTCGTGAGCTGAACGAATCGCAATATTCCATTCGGCAAATACTGAAAAATGAGCTCGTGGTAAATTCATTAAAATTCCAAAAAGGGCAAGAAGGTACACAGCAACAGAAAGAAAATAGACTCAAAAGAGCTAAAGAGTTGCTTTGCTTGGCCGAAAGTGGTGAACTGCCGAAATTGGTTTTCTCCGCTCCGATGAGAAAACATTCGTTGTCCAGCAGTTTGTAAACAAATACAACGATCGTATTTACTTGCCAAAGAGGTCAGCTGAAAATGTGTACCTTAGGTTGGCCTCATAACTTAAGCGCCGGCCATGGTGATGGTGTGGGCTACCATAACACCGTGACCGTGGCATCGGAATAAATGCCGAATATTATCGCGAAAATATTCTGGAAGGTTTATTAAAGCCTTGGGCACGCAAACCTTGGACATTCCAACAGGTCTCAGCACCATCGCACTCAGCACGCGCCACCCAATAATGGTTACAAAATGAGGTTCCTCGCTTCATTTCCAGTCAACAATGACCACCAAAAACCTATCCAATCCGATGGACTATTGTGTCTGGAGTATTTTGGAAAGCAAGGTTGACACTAAAAATACCAAAGTGTCGATCACCTCAAGCAAGCGCTTCGGCGGGAATGAGCCAAAATACTGCAGAGCAACATTCGGGCAGCGTGTGAAGCTTTCATTGGCCGTTTGAAGGCCATAACTCGTGCCAAAGATGACCAATTCGAACTAATCTAAAATTATTCTAAAATTTGATGCTATTGCCGACATTGTTGCAGTTTTTTTTTATCTCACCCTGTATTTGTACGAATAAGTATTGAGGTAGTTTTGGAAATGCATCCTATATTTGTACGAAAAGTACTAAATAGTACTAAATTTTTTATTGGGTGAAGAGATAGGGCTGGAATCCTCAAATTTGATATTGAGAACTATTTTGGTGTCTGGAGTTGACATATGGAGGTGATTTTGAATATGTTTACTATAATTGTACAAAAAGTACTAAATAAAACTAAATTTTGTATTAAGTAAAGTGCTGGGGCTGGAATCCTCTAATTTGATATTGAAGTCTCTGTTGGTGTCTGTAATTGAGATATGTAGGTGGTTTTGGAAATGTGTACTATAATTGATCGAAAAGTACTAAGTGCTCCAAAATTGTGTATTGGGTGAGGGGTCAGATCATTTGATTTTGGGGTATCTATTGGTATCAGGGATTGAGATATGTAGGTGTTTTTGGAAATGTATAGAACTATTGTACGAAAAGTACTAAATCTGCTATAGGATGAAGGAATAGAGCTGAAATCTTGACATTTGATGTGAATATCACTGTTGATTCCGAACTTAAAAAACGAAATTACAAAAAATTCCAATCAATAATTTTTCTAAATTCATAAAAATACCACATATTGGGAGGTACCGTTATGTAGGGTCTATATGAAGACGTGGACCTGCATAAGTAATTTTTAGTCATAGGTTATAGTACCAATTAGAACCTTCAAATACGAAATTCAAAACAATTCCGTTGAAAATTGTCGCTAACATCACCAAAAAAAGGGAGGTACCGTTCTAGATGAGGTATACGAAGACGTGGACCTGCATGGACTATTTTCTGTCATAAGTTGAAGTAGCCATTAAGATTTTCCAACCGAAATTCGAAATAATTCCGGTCTACAATGTCGTTAAAATCATAAAAAATTACGGATATTTTGATGGAGACTACGAAAATTGCTTACTCACAAAGTGATAAACACTCATAGTACAAAAGACCTATAAAAGGCCTAACACGAACTGTTGAAACGAATTTAAAATCTTAAGGTGGAGTTTTCGCTAACATTTACTAGTTCCTAATAAGCTTCCGTCTTTAAATTAAGTGTATTAGAATGAAAATCAGTAAAGAAAGTCTTAAAGTCGGGCGGGACCGACTTTATGATACTCTACACCACTTTGCTAATTTAGAAGAGATCCGCATTACAATTAAAAGTTTTTATGGGAGAATTTAATAATACACACCATGATTATAATTATAATTTAAAGTTCAAAGGACTAAATATGCCGGAGCATTTGTATCTTTTAAATTCGGACTTTTATTGCCCATTTGGTGCACAATTAATTTGAAATCGGATGAAAGTATATATGGGAGCTATATCCAAATCGGAACCGATCTCGATAAAATTTGGCAAAGATATTTCTGAGCTGTATTTGATATATTTCCCTAAATATCGTTGCTACGGAGTGCATATTACGGCTGTTGGTTACAAATATAACAAATTGGATGAACAGTATATTTGGGAGCTATAGCTATATCTGAAGCGATCTTCACCAAATTTGACATACTAGCTTCTAGATTCAATTCGGTGGTAAGTGTCAAATTCCATCCCATTTGGACAAATATTAGACGTTTGGTGCACAATAAAATGTAAATCAGACGAAGTTATATATGGGAGCTATATCCAAATCTGAACCGATTTCGATAAAATTTAACAAATGTATTTCGGAGCTTTATTTGATATATTTCCCGAAATATTGTTGTTGCAGAGTGCATATCACGGCTGTGGAGGACAAAAAATAACAAATCGGATAAACAATATATATGGGAGCTATATATATGGGAGCAATATATATGGGAGCAATATATATGGGAACAGATATAGCTATCTGAACTGATTTCGATCAAATTTGGCATACATTTTCAGGCCTAATTTGGTTGTATGTGCAAAATTACATACTATTCGGGCTGATATTGCACGGTTGATGCACAATAAAAGGGAAATCGGACGAAGATATATATGGGAGCCATATCTAAATTTTGAACGATTATCTCCAATTTCAATAGGGTTCGTTCTTGGGCCAAACAAATGATTTGTACAAAATTTCATCTGGATAGGGCTATAAATGCGAACTGTACTTTGTTAAAAAAAAAAAAAACATGGACAGACGGACGGACATGCATAAATCGACTCAGAATGTGATTCTATGCAGATGATCTAAAGGAACTATGGGTCTATCTTGTTTCTTTTTGCCTGTTACAAACAAATGTACAAAGACATAATACCCTGACCATCTTGTGGTGTAAGGTATAAACAATAAAATGTCCATGTATATTCTTTTTCTTGGAAATATTTCCATTTTTTGCGAACTTGCTTTAATTTCGCAAGTGAGAATTTTCTGAAGGAAAATAATATTTTGATATTTTTTATTTATGATAGCATGAAAGGAAAGATGGATATTACTGGCAGGATTATTATTCCGGTGATATTTTTGGTATTCTGTATAATTTTCAACATGTATACCGCTTTTAAATCAAAAAAAAAAAAAAAAAAAACTCATATTTCCCTAAAACTTAAATTCCTATCATATTTAAATTATATACCCAAATACTTTCATACAAACATACATTCATGTATGCACAAACTATACAAACAGAACCATAGTTCCCTATACAAATACAATTAACGTTCATGCATACGCTTCGAGTTCAAACTTACATTTGGCGATGTGGCCGAGGCCAACAATGGCAACAGGCCGCCACAGGCAATTATCAAATTATCTGCCAATTGTGATATCAAATGAACGGTATTCACAACGAATATTGCATTCTCGCTGGAATTGACGAAATCCAGAACACTTTTGGTGGAATGTGAACGCCACACTTGAATATCCGTTTCGAGGGAGAAGAGTACGTCCGATAGCAATCGTTGATGGATGTAGGACCATTTGAATTCGGGTATGCGGAAGGGTGGTCGTGTTGGACCAGGACTGAACATGGGTCGGGTTGAGCCGGATTTTGAACGTTGTTGTTGTTGTTGTTGCTGATGTTGTGACTGTTGCTGCTGTTGTTGTTGTTGGGCATGTGTTGCAGGTTGTTGCTGCTGCTTGCCGGCATTGTCTGAAATGGTAGGAGAGCAAAAAAAATGTGAGAGATAGAATTAGTTAAATTTCCCATAAAAGGCAAATATTTGTTTTGCATCAAATTCTGTAAAAATCTGCCATTGTTTAATCCGTCGTAAATTTCAGTTTAATTGCAAGTAAACAATGCCGTTAGAGACTTCATTTAACTGCACGAAAACGAATATGAAACTCCTCCTCCCTTTTAATTTAGTTACATCCTTGGAGGCTTTATTTTCTCTTTTATTATGCGTCAACTGAGATTTGTTTAATTGCTAGGATATGTGAATGAATGTGGTCGGGGAGGGAGAGGTAGAGGGGCGTAGATTTGTGTGTTTTGGGAATTTCCGACAAATATCAAGTATTTACCCACCACCAAATGCCACAATGAAAACTATAAGAATTGTAGTCAGTCGTCGTATCGTAACTTTGTATTTTAATGAGCATCAGGGAATTTGGTTGCCTTGGTTTTCGGTTTTCTCCCGCATGCATTTGGTTTGTGTGGTGGTGTATGTGTGCACTGTGTAACGCTTAAATTTTGTGTGCATAATCTCCAAGTTAATGTGTCTATGTCTGTCATTGTCATGTGGACTATAAAATAGAAAATGTCTTTGTTTAAATTTTCCGCGAAAAATTGAAGAAATATTTTAGGATATCAAAAATGTAACATTTGGTGGGCAGGGGTGTTCTATATTCCCAAAAAAGCTATTTTAAAATTCAAATATTCCCTACTTCCTATTTCTGGAACATTTACAGTTAAGTACGTAGTAAATAGAGGATATCTTATTTTAAAGCAGGACTAGGTTATGTATATATATTAAAATATTAGAGTCATTATTAGTGGCTTTTGATAGTGGAATGTAGGAAGATATTAACTCCCTTTTTCGTCATGATAAGGGGAACATTCAGCATAAAAGGAAAAGGAAGCTTATGTTCAAATGTAACTTGAAACAAGTAAAAAAGCTGTAAGTTCGGCCGGGCCGAACTTTGAATACCCTCCTCCATTTGGTACAAATTTAACAATTAAAAGAAAAAAAAAATAAAATCCGTAAAAAATTCTGTTAAAATCTTAAAAATACCGAATGTAGCCGTATATTAGGGTCTATACGACGACTTGGACCTCGATAGGCTACTTTTGTCACAAGCTATTACAATATTCAAATGCGAAACTTGAAAAACATTTGTTATTAATGTCGCTAAAATCAACAATATACCGAATATAGGGAGGTACCATGGGGGCTATAAAATGTGGACCTGCACAGACAATTTTCTGACATAGGCTGTAGTATCTATTATGAACTTCAAATGCGAAATTTGAAACAATTCCGGTCAACAATGTCGCTAAAATCATCAAAATACCGAGTATCGGGCGGTACCGTTATATGAAGGCTATACGAAGAGGTGGACCCACATGGTCCATTTTCTGTTTTATGCTGAAGTATCTATTACGAACTTCAAGTACCAAATTTGAAACAATTCCGTTAAATAATGTCTCTAAAATCATGAAAATACCGAATATTGGGGGGGTACCGATTTATTGGGCTATACGAAGACGTAAGCCTACTTGGCCCATTTTCTGCTTTGTGCTGTAGTATCTATTACGAACTTCAAGTACCAAATTTGAAATAGTTCCGGTAAATAACGTCTCTAAAATCATCAAAATACCCAATATCGGGAGGTACCGTTATATGGGGACTATAGGTAGACGTGGACCTACATGGCTCATTTTCTGTCTTAAGATGTAGTATCCATTACGAACTTCAAATACCAAAATTGAAACAATTCCGGTAAATAATGCCGCTGAAATCATCAAAATATCGAATATAGGGGGGTACCGTTATATTGGGGCTATACGAAGACGTGGACCTACATGGCCCATTTTTTGTCTTAAGCAGTAGTATCTATTACGAACATTTAATATTAATTTTGAAACAATTCCGGTAAATAAGGTCGCTAAAATCATCAAAATACCGTATATCGGGAGGTACCGTTATATGGACCTACATGACCCATTACCAATACCAAAAGTTCTGCAGACATAATACACATTTGAGTAAAATTTTATCAACCTACTTCATTTCGTTTCGTACTATGGTGGAGGGTTTAAAAAATTACGGATTGCTGTATTCAGATAATATATTTTTTTTAAAAAAATAATTTTCCAACTCTAAATTGCCGAATTTTTCCATCGTCCTCCTCGATTTGGCAAAAAAACTTTTTTAAATAAACGTATCTGCATTCAAACGTGTTCCACTTAAACTGCAACTACCGGTGAAATCGGCTGGAAGATGTAGTAAAAGTGGTCAATTTACAATTGGGAGGATGGAACCTTAATACAACATTTTTCGAAAAGGAGAAAACTTGCCTACGGAGAATCCCAATTGCCAAGTTTCATCTAATTTAGTTGGAAATTGTGGCAGAAACCTTCACACAATGAAATCGGCTGGAAGATGTAGTAAAAGTTGTCAATTTACAATTGAGAGGATGGAACCGTGGACCTTAATACAACATTTTTCGAAAAGGAGAAAACTTACCTACCGAGAACCCCAATTGTTAAGTTTTATCTAATTTAGTTAGGAATTGTGGCAAAAACTTTCAAAATAACGAAAATCTGGAGGTACTGTTATATGGGGCCTATACCAATTAGAGGACCTGAATCGAACATTTTTTCAAGAAGATAACAGACCTATCAAGAACCCCAATTGTCAAGTTTCATCTAATTTTAAAACTTCATAATACCGAAAATAGGGAGATACCGTTATATGAGGCTATACCAATTAAACGACCTTTAGCGAATAATTTCTGCAGTGAGAGAAAAGACCTGCCATGAACCATAAATGTAAATATTTAGCTTATTTGCTGGAAAATTGTGGCAGGAACCTTTAAAATACCGAGGTAATGTTATACGGGCGCTATACCTAAACGTGAACTAATGTAGCCCATTTTCAATACAAATCAGCTTGCATATAATAAAACTTTAATCCTTATCCAACATTTTTTGGAAGAAGAAATCTTACCCACTGAGAACCCCAATTGCCAAGTTTCATGTAATTTAGTTGGGAATTGTGGCAGAAACCTTCAAAATAAGGAAAATCGGGAGGTACAGTTATATGGGGGCTATACCAATTAGTGGATCTGAATCGTACCTTTTTTTCAAGGAGATAACAGACCTACCAAGAACCCCAATTGTCAAGTTTCATCTAATTCTAATACCGAAAATAGGGAGATACCGTTATATGGGGCCATACCAATTAGAGGACCTATAGCGAAAAATTTTTGCAGGGATCCCAAATGTAAATATTAAGCAGATTTGGTGGGAAATTGCGACTTGATCGAAACCCGCCTTGCAGTGGCCGAAATTGGCTCGTGAGCTAAAAATATCGCAATATTTGATTCGACAAATATTAAAAATTGAGCTCGAGGTAAAGCCATTGAAATTCAAAAAAATTGCAAGAACTTACACCGCAACAGAAAGAAAATAGGCTCCAAAGGGCTAAATATTTGCTTCGCTTGGCCGAAAGTGGTGAACTGCCGAATTTCGTTTTCTCCGATGAGAAAATATTCGTTGTTCAGCTGTTTGTAAACAAACAAAATGATCGTGTTTACCTGCCAAAGAGGTCGTTGGCCACCAGAACTCAAGCGCCGGCCACGGTGATGGTGTGCGCCGCCATAAAAGCCGATGGTCGTTCTCCGCTCATACTAATCGATCGTGGCATCAGAATAAATGTCAAATATTATCGCGAAAATATTCTGGAGGGTATATTAAAGCCTTGGGCATGCAAACATTTTGGCCACTGACCTTGGACATTCCAACAGGACTCAGAACCATCGCACTCAGCATGCGGCACCCAAGAATTGTTATAAAATGAGGTTCCTCGCTTTATTTCCAGCGCCAATGGCCAACAAAATCTCCAGATACCAATTTGTTGGACTATTGTCTCTGGAGTATTTTGGAAAGAAAGGATGGCACTAAAAAATACCAAAGTGTCCATCACCTCAAGCAAGCGCTTCGCCAGGATTGGGCCAAAATACCGGTTAAATCGGTATTATATTCGAAAAGACCAACAAAGTAGGCTTCGCTGGCTTCTTGCAAGGCCATAGCAGCAGAGCTCTGGAAACGCAAGTCGGTTTTGAAATCTTGAGCGATTTCACGAACCAAACGTTGAAAGGGCAATTTGCGGATCAACAATTCAGTACTCTTCTGGTAACGACGGATTTCATGCAAAGCAACTGTACCAGGACAGAAACGATGAGGCTTCTATACCGGTTTCATTGGCCGTTTGAAGGCCATAATTCGTGCCAAAGGTGACCAATTCAAAAAAATCTAAACTTATTCTAAAATTTGATGCTATTTCCGATATTTTTTGCTTTCATTCAATAAAATTTAAAAAATAATGTTAAAATTACAATGGCTTTAGAAATTATCGCCGTTTACCCTCCAAGGTAGTGACTTGATTTCATTAAACTAAGAGAAATTTGTAAAAGTTCTTCAACTTACCGAAATGTTGATTTTCCACCTGCGTGCTGGCACTGTGCTGCTGTTGTTGTGTCGCCTGCTGCTGATGTTGATGGACATCCTGTTCTCCTTGATCCTGGCTCTCTTCTACGGCATCGCTACCCACATCTTCAGTTTGTTGTGTCTGTGTCTGTTGCTCATGTTGACTGACGGGCTCTTCCAAATATTCATCATCTTCAATGCGAACATCATCGATTTTTTCCTGCAGCAGCAGTTGTGGTGGCACTGTTTCCAAGTCATCAGCTGCCGAGGTTTGAGTCTCCTCTTCAGTTTGTTCGACAATTGCATCATCGAGTTGAAGTTCGGCAACTTGTTCGCTGATTTCTTCAACGATTTCAGTTTCAGCTTCTTGCGTGGCGTTATCAATGATCGTGCTGACAGTTTGTTCGACCAAATCATCTACCACGGTTTGGACAATGGCTTCGACATTTTCTTTTTCGGCTGTAGACTCTGGTAGTGGACTGGGTGAAGTGGATTTCTTTTCGGCCAAATTCGACTCATCAAGAGGTTTTGTTTCGGTAGTTGTAGCTTCTTCTACAGCTGTTTTTACCACATCATCAATGATTTCTTGGGCTGTCTCATTGATGAATTCTTCGGCTTCTTTTTCTTTGTCGTCGACATCATTGTTGTTGGTTTCTCCCTCTTCGACGACGGACTTCTCAATGACTTTGTCAATTAACTCATCGACAATATCCTTTACCACAGCCGCCTCGGTTTTGTTTTCTTCCACGGGCGTGGTAGCTGGCTCATCATTAATACTTAACATTGGGGCATCATCCATCATAGAGGGACTAGATATTGTGGTATCAGGGCTGAGCGATGAAATCTCCTCCGAAGTTTCTCCAGTCGTAACGGTCGTGGACAATGAAGAACTGACTTCAAGTTCCACTAAATCATTGGGTTTGGCAGAGGTTTCTTCTGCTGGCAATTTTGTGTTGTACTCTTCCTTCTTTTCTTCCGTCTCCGGATTTTTGGAATGGTCATTAGTTGTTGTTGTTTCTGGTGTTGCATCTGCCTCCGTTTGTATGTCATTATTATTTAAAAGATTTTCTTGATTAGTTTCTTGTTTTTGTTCAGTCTTTTTAGTTTCTTTTTCGTCGTGGCCTTCCCCATTATCTGTGGTTTTCTGGGTTGTGGTGTTGTCTTCCTGGGCCCCCGTGGGGCTGCTGGTTTCGGCATTGTTATTGTTAACATTGTTGTTATCTATTGTTGAAGCTGTTGTGGCCTCGGCCTCGGCTTCTGTTAGATTATTATTCAGCAAATTCTTGGTATTGAGCAGGGATACTTTGTCGCTTTCTTCCAACTCAGCTTTGGTTTCCTCTGCTGCCTTTGTCGATGTTTCCATGGACGGTTCCTTGATTTGTTTCTTCTCATTGTTCAATACACCCTGGACCACTTCATTGACAGCCAATTCAATCTCTTCATCCTTGATAACAGATGAAGCCTCCTGCATTTCATCGGCCACAAGTTTACATTCTTGCAACACCTTTTCGGAGTTTTTCAAAACCTCTTGGACATGGGCCTCGGCATCTTCCACAGAGGTGGCAGCCTTGGCATTTTCCAATTCCAATTCTTCCAAGTCATCTATGTTGAGGGTTTTCTTTAAGGCTTCTGGGCCACCAGCTGCCGCCGCAGTGGCAGGAGGTAGGCTGGCTGTTTTGGCGGGTGTTGTGTTAGCACTGGTATTTGTGGAGGTTGATGAGGCATTGCCATTGCATTGGGCTGTGGCCACAACCAAGACCTCGGATTTGATGTGTTCATTGTAGACATCACTGATGTTGGATATACTTGACTTAATGGCTGCTGCATCACCAGATGCTGCTTCTTTTGTCTCCTCTTCCGTTTCCACCTCCGTTGACTTCTCCTCACAGGTTGGGGCAGCAACGGCAGTGGCGTTTGTTTCATCACTGGCACAAGCACATTTGGATTCTTCGACTGGTTCCTCAATCTCTTCATCCTGTTGGGTGGATTCTTCTTCCATATCTATTTCCTCCACCTCCTCTTCCACCGGAGGCACATCCTCCAAAGAGGCCACCGATGTGGCATTATGTACCACATTTCCGCTGCCATGTTGTTGCTGCATTTCTTCCCTTTCCCAGCCGCTAATGGTACTTATCGGTCTGGCTTGTCTCAGGGCAGGATCAGTTATTTGATCCGTTCTCTGGCGCTCATAATGCTCATACATTTGGGCAAATTGTAGTTTGAACTCCTCATAGGAGACTTTGGAGTGGACAATGGCCAAAGTGTCCACCCAAACTCTCCAGCCGCCGTATTCATATTTAATGGCATGATGTAGCAACATACGGAACAGCGAATAAACCATATCGGATATTTTTTGTTCCTCCGTATTTTTCGGATGTATATAGGCCATGGCAATGAGCCATTCCTGCCAAACGGACATTTGCAGAACGGTTCGTCGATTTTCACGATTACTATTGCACAGCAGTGTCATGTCGGAGAG
>NW_026712249.1:37100987-37213540 GCF_030504385.1 Musca domestica
AGCTTCCAAGAGCTCATCTAAAGGTTTTTTTTTTAGAAGAATGCCTTTCAAAGCTCTTCTATTAATAGAATACCGTCAGAATAGAATAAAACTGAGAATAGAACATTTTCGCAAGCTTTACACGATATCTTTGAAAACGTAGAAAGTCTTCAGAATCTGCTATACATAAAACACTTCCGGATTCAAAATAGATTATTCAATAGATTGAAGACATTCAATAGCTCCCAATCCATAGCAGACCATTTAAAAGCTCTTCTACTCGAAGACATTTAGAAGCTTCTATAGAATATAATAGAATTGAGGATAGACAATTTCGCAAGCTCTATAAACGTAAAAAGTCTTCAGAAGCGTTTGCATACGTCAAAGAAATACAAAAGCACTTGTGTAATTAGTAGACCCTGAAAAGTCTTTTTAAAAATGTTCTACGCATAGAAAGCATTAAAAATTATTCAGTAGATTAAAGATAGACCTTTCAAAAGCTCTTTCAAAGCTCTTTTGGAAAAAGGTCTTCCACAGCTCTTCTATTAATAGATAACCTTTAGAAACTTCTATAGCTTTGCACGATTTCTCCTAAACTCCTTCTCCTATACTTCAGAGTCTTCAGAAGCTTTTGTATGCATCAAAGAAATTCAAAAGATTTTCTATACTTAGTAGACCCTTCAAAGCTCTCCTACGAAAAAAAACTTTCAGCTGCTCTCCTTTGTAGAATATCTTCAGAAAATTGCCTTTCAAAGCTTTTCTTCATGTATAAAACCTTCACATGCTCTTCTATACAAAGAAAAGCTTTTGAAGCTCTGGTCATAAAATACACTCAGCAGTTTCTCTATGCATAGAAAACCTACATAAGCTCTTCTATACTTAGAAGATCTTCAAAAGCTCGTTTACACATAGAAGAACTTCAGATGCTCTTCTAAAACTTCTATACGGAGAAAAGCTATAAGAGACCTAATATAAATCGAAGACCTTTTAAAGCTTATACTCTTAAATGCTTTTCTATGCATAAAAATTATTTTAATTCACTAGCCTAAAACGTCTTCCGTACATGCACGTATGACCTTTTAGGCGCTTTCCACACAGAAGACTTGTAAAAAATATCCATTCAAAAAAAGGTCTTTCATACACGGAAAACCTTGAAAAGTTGGACTCTAAAAAGTTATTTTCTGCATAAAAATATTCAAAATGAACCACATAAATAGAAGTCCCTTGTACGAAGTTTTATGCGTGGAAGGTCTTAAAAAACTGTTATATATGTTGAAGATCTTTAACAGAGGTGCTATGCTTAGAATCCTAAGAACTAAATTTATTCGTAAAAGAATCCAAGAACATCTACTGCTTTAGAGATATCTTTAAAAGAGCTTCCATGCTTTAGAGAACTTTAAAAGACCAAGAGATATTTTATGAAAGGTAGATTTTTCAACTTCAAAAGCTCTCGGATTCGAAAAGAAAACAATAAAATGTCCTTCTATACAAAAACAAATTTGAAAAGTTCTTCGATATATAAAAGGCATTGAAAAGTTCATCTATAAATGTCTGGAGAGACTCTTCCGTAAATAGATTATTTTCAAAATCACATCTGTGAACATTAGTTATTGACAATTTATACATGTAGGACATTTTCAATATCTAATTTTTAAGGTTTTTTCCTTTCGGAGAGTGTTTTATGTGCAGCGGAAAATAAATATGTCATCTATTGATAGAAGATCTTCCATAATTGCAAATTATAGGTCTTTTCTAATGTAGATCATTAATCAATAAAAATAAATAAAATTTCTCGTTACTTACCCAATCCCTTTGGTACAATACCACTTTTAGCACGTGGATTCACAACCCAATAATAATATTTCAATGTGTGCACGGTCTGGAGGACGGTGCTGACACGACGTACATTGCTGTAGATCTGTGTATCGCTTAGAAACTCGGTGGCCAGATATGAATATAAACGGGCCTGGACATTGGCCGGTGTATAAATCCACAAGGCTGGATTGAAGAGGACATGGTCCAACAGCTGCCAGGTCAGAAATGAGAAGCAGAACAGCTGCAATGCCCACGATAAAATAAAATGCGGGGAGAAGGAAAAGAGAATGCAAATTGAAATTATTAAAATTAAATATAAAATTGGTGTCGACGGAATATTAACTTATTTCAAAATCTCAATATTATTACTCAAAAAAAAAAATCATAAATATTTAATAAATTACAAGTTACAAATATAGATATTTTTTGATATATATGATTATATGTAGATAAAACAATATATATTATTTATTATATACATACATGTTTTTATGCACACAATGCAGTTGATTTAATTTATGATACATTCACATATCAAACAAGATAACGAAACAAAAGGAGAAATGAATATTCAACTCGCCAGGCAATGTGGAACCACAGCATTGATGACGATTTTTGTTTTATTTTCAATTTTCGTTTTTTTTTTCAAAATCGTTCCATTTGCCAGTTCACATATCATAACCATGATTTATAATATGGTTTCAGGATTGAGTTGAGCGAGAGAGGGGGCGGGATTGGAGGTAAATGTTTTACAGGTAGAGCATTCCATCAAATAAAAGTAACACAGCATGCACAGCAACAAAAATTATACATATTTGTTTTTTGTCAATATAAATATTTTATCCATCATTCCCAGAGTATAGTTTATAATATATATCAGCGCATCAATTACAATCATGGCACAAAAAAACGACAAATCATATGGAAGTTTTTCGTTTGAAATATGTAAAGAAATTAAAAAAAATTAAAAAATGTAATTTAATAAAAACCATATAACATGAGTAGTAGTATTTATAGTAGGTAGCTAGATATCTATATAACAAAATAGAAATTTTATGTTTTTAATTCAATAACAAAAAAAAAAATATTCTAGGAAAAATAATTTGTTTCAATTGATGTTCGTTTATTGTGGAAGAATTTTTTTTTTTATTTTTTTTTTTTTTTCAGGAAAAAAAAGTAATTTGAATATGTATTGATTTAATTAGATTGATTGTAGCTTGGTTTTCGAATACGTATGTGTGGATGACAATAATGCATGACAATGATTTGATTTTTTTTTTTCAATTAAAAATTATTAGTTTTTTTTTTCTACTACTTGGTGTGGTAGTGTTGTAGGTTTTTTTTTTTGTGTAGGTGTTATGTGTTGTATTTCAAGTGATAATAGAGTTGTGGTGAATTTTGTTTTTTGTTAATGTTATTTTAATAGATTATTTTAATCTATATCCTGTATTCTTAATCCATAAGATACTTTGTGTTCAATAATATTCATATATGTGGTCACCAAGTTACACTAATGCTCAAAGAGAGAAAAGAAATAGATAGAGAGAGACATTGCCTTTGGGCGCTTTGGACTTATGAACAATTTGTTCAAACTATTATTATTATTTTTTTTTTAATTTAATAATATGGAGATAAGAATTGGCTTCCGGCTGTCTTTTTTTTCTTAATTTCACAAAAACAAGTTTAATAACTCTGTGTCATAAATTAAAGTTAAGTATTGAGGGGTGGAAAAATCCTACTGAAAATGATGGAATTTATGGAGTATATTAAAGACTCAAATGGAAATTTTCCTAATTTAATATAAAAGCGATTGGGAATGAGGGTAGGGAAGAACAATTTTTTAATAAACATTAAATTCTTCTTCCTCATAATCTAAAATTAAATAAAACAAGTTAAAACGTATCAGTCGGTTTTGCCGACAGATGTATACCATCAGCCAATGTTCGATTTTTTATATATATTTTGAATTCTGCTATGACTATTCAAATTGTTGGCCCTCTATGTAATACGGTTCCGAAGGAATGAGCGAATATTGTTCATTTCGTTTAGGATCTAAATAAAGATGATATAAATATTGCGACTTTTCAGGTTTGGACAATATCGACTACTTCCTTCACTTTATATGAGATATGTGACCATTTTCAGAAAATGCTAAAATGTGCGTGAGGTACATGAGGTGATATAGTCTACCGAAGTATTCAATGTTCATACTTCATCTTATATAGATACTAATATTGTATGGGCAAATTTACTGCGAAATCATAAATTCCATATTCATCTCAGGTATCTGGTTGAGAGAAATATTTAGATGTAGCAAGTTTTAAAGAATCGCTTTCTTGTTTCGCAAGTTATGACAAAATTAAAAAATAAATAAATAAAAGTATTGGAAATTGTGACCCTTTGCGGTCGAGATACCAGATTATATCAGGGGTTCGCAGATATATATCATCTCCACAACAGATTTTGTTTTACTAAAAATGATTGAGTGTGTGTTAAAATTGAAGAGAGTTGGATGCTTATTTCACTTTCTTTGAAAGTTATAGGGTTCAACTAAGGGAGGTACCAGAAAAATTGGTCCGATTTCTACCACCTTTATAGCAGATATTGTGTTGGTAGAAATATTGAGATGTACAAAGTCTGAATGGAATCAGATTTTAATTTCGCGTTTTACGAGCTTTAAAGACATTCAAAATTTCGACCCTTTGTGGGGGAGGTACCAGAAGGAGTTTACCGATATATTCCATCTTCGCATCAGACCTTGGGTTAGTAAAAATATTGTAATGTGTGTAAATTTAAGAGAACCGGCTGCTTATTTCGAATATAATTTTTTGGTTATTCAAAACGTTGACCCTTTGTAGGGGAGGTACCAGAAGAAATAGTCCAATCTTAACCATCTTTACAACAGGTCTTGTACTGATGGAAATGTTGGGATATGCCAAGTCTGAATGCGATCGGATGTTAATTTCGCGTTTTATGAGCTTCATGGGTATTAAATTTTTTGAGAAAGAGTGCGCCGATATATTGGTTCAAATATTAGGAATTGTAAAGTTGGAGCAAAATAGGATTATCCTTTCTCTTTCTGTGCAGTATTTTTTTTCCTTTTGTGGGTGAGGTACCAAAAGGAGTCGAAAGATATTTCCCATCTCTGGACTCGAAGTATGTGTAATAATATTATTATCGGGCGCATCTGCCTGATGGACGGACTAGATCGACTCCAAAATATCCTGAAACGGATTTGGTCCAAAGATACTTAAGGCCCAAACCGATATTTCGAAGAGGCACGTCTCGTTCTATTAAATGTTTTATACCCTCTGTTGCGATATGGATGAGACTTTAAAAACATGTCATTCTTTGAAAAAATACAATAAATTCCAATTCTGTGATCTGATTTAGATTGATTTTAATCGAAAGACAATTGACGTATCCCAAATGGACAGACGAGCAGATGGACATGGCTAGATTGAGTTTTGAAAAGTTTCTCAGGGCTAAAGACCTCTTTTTTACGCCAAGCCGGAAGAAAGATTTTTCTACAGAAAAAAGTTTATCAGATAAGCGGGATGGATTTTTTATATAAAAAAAAGTGTCATACCGGATGAATAAATTTTTGTTCTAAAGAAAAAATGTCAGAGGAAGTCAGAGGAAGATTTTTTTCTGTAGAAAAATTTTTTCAGACGAGAGTAAAGAATTTTTCCTCTATAGAAAAAATTGTCAGACCAGAGGAATGCATTTTTTCTATAGAAGAACATTGGATGACCAGAAGAAGATTTTTTCCATAGAAGAAAAATTGTTAGATGAGAGTAGAGAATTTTCTCTCTGCAAAAAAAAATTGGCAGACAAGAAGAAGAATATTTTTTCTATTAAAAAAAATTTCAGACGATAGTAAAAAATTTTTTCTCTATAGAAAAAAATTGTCATACCAGAGGAATGCATTTTATCTCTACAGAAAAAAACCGTCAGACCTGAGGAATAAATTTTTATCTAGAGAAAAAATCGTCAGACCTGAGGAATGCAGCTTTTTCTATAGAAACAATTGTCAGATCGGGGGGTGCATTATTATGTAGAGAAAAAATTGTCAGACCAGAGGAATTAATTTGTTTTCTGAGGAATGATTTTTTTCTAAAGAACAAAAACTGTCAGACCAGAGGAATGCATTTTTTTCTACAGAAAAAAAGTGAAAAGTGATGATTTTTTTTTCTTCTGTACATAAAAGGTCGACCGACTAGATAAATTGTCAGATAGGAGAAATGCCTTTTTTCTACAGAAAAAATTGTCAGACCAGAGGAATGAATTTGTTTTCTGAGGATTATTTTTTTTTTAAAGAAAAAAATTGTCAGATGAGAGGAATGAACTTTTTTTCTATAGAAAAAAGTGAAAAGTGATGATTTTTTCCTTCTATAGAAAATAAGTCGTCTGACCAAAGGAAACAAATTGTTTCTACAGAAAAAATTTTCAGTTCTGAGGAATGCATTTTTTTATAGAAAAAATTGTATAGACCTGAGAAATGGGTTATTTTTTATAGAAAAAAATCATCAGAATTGAGGAATGATTTTTTCCATTAAAAAAGCATCAGAACTGAGCAGAAAAAAATAGTCATAAATGCTAAGGTATGCATTTTTTTTTTTTGTAGTAAAAAATCGTAACACAAGAAGAATGGGCTTATTTCTGTAGAAAAAAATGTAGACCGGAGGAATCGGTTCTATCTAAAGAAAGAATTGTTTCTATAGAAAATTTCAAAAGACCAGAGAAATGAGTTTTCTATAAAAAAATCCTCTTCCTAATAGCTCATAGAGGACATGCCTTTATTAAATTAAGCTAAAGCACTAAAAGTGCCAAAAGGTTAAGGGGATAGCAAAAAATTTCTCAGACCTAAGGACAGAGGACCAATTTTTACTATAGAAAAAAAAATCCAGTTTCTCCACAGGTATGTTTTTTTTTAAAGAAAAAGATTCGTGATGCCGGTAAAATGCGTTCTTTCTATAGATTTTTTTTTGACCGGAGACTAATCTCCTAACTCCTTAAGTAATTTCCCTGAATTGATATCCATATTTCACATGCCTTCCTTCGAAATAAAAATTTTATGACTCAAAATTTTAAAAAAAAAAAATAATTTTCTTAAACACAAACAGAATTTACATTTAAAGCAATACACTGCGATAGCAAAATGAAGGCTTTCTTATTTGCTGTATTTTTTCATGTTACAATTCGATACTGGACAACGAATTAAAATGTCACTTAAATAATTGACAGAAGAATTAAATGCAGAATTCAGGGAAAAAAAACAACTCAATAAATTGGGGGAAAATAAAGAAACAAACAAAAATTGGCAGGGAATGTATACAGACAAATAAATTAAAATTGCTCATGGAAGAGAGAAGGAAAAAATTGTAAGGGGGAGGGGGGCTGGAGGTACAACGAGGTTAACCAGAGTTAAAAAGGACATGGATGTACCGTTCGCAAGCAACTCAATATATAAACTAATTGGCAAAAGATTGAAATGAATAAAAAAAAAAACGTTTTTTACATCGATAGCAATTTCTACAGATAAATTTGGTCAATTTACATTGAGATATATATTATTGGCATATTATTATTATTTTTTCTTATATAATGGGAAAATATACGCTGCTCAAAACAACATTTACGTAAGAAAAACACTAAATATATTTTATAAAAATTTTACTACAAATTTGTTTATATTTTTTTTTCCAAAAGATACTTGATTACGTTTACTTCAACAACACAATTTATTTTACTCTCTACATACTTTACGATTATTTAAATAACAAAATTAAAAACAAAATCGAAACTTTTTTTTTTGGTTTTTTTAGTTAATTTTTTTTAAATAGATTTTCACCTGGTAGAACTGTATTTTGGGTTGTTTGGTTTGATTTGTTTGTTTGTTTGATTAGAGTTGATTTGGGTTGGTTGTTTTGTTTTTATAAATTTGTTTGTATAGATAGACGACAGTTACAAAAGTCGACAGGTGTTTGATTTGATTTTCGTTAGACGAATAGAGAATTATGAGAAATTGTATGTGATTGATGATAAAAAGTGTTGGACAGGATTCGTTTCATTTCAATTTCATAGCATTCACAAAAAATTGTATAGTGATTGGAAAAGGTACAGAGAGGAGACAGATGATGATGGGCAGGTCATAGCAAGAATTTCGTTAATCAATTCAGAAAAAGATGTAGATCGAATAGGCCAGTTTTTGTATTTTTTTTTTTTTTAGTTTAGTTTAGATTATGTATAAAGAAGAAGAAGAGAAATATAAAAAAACATATTGTATACAAAAAATTAGTTTAGAAGTTATCTAGAAAAAAGTATTCATCATTAAATGATCTCATCTAGAGAGAGAGATAGGGAGAAAGAAAAACACAAACGAACGAACAAACATCTGAACAATGAAAAACTTGACATCAACAACGGCAAATTAATGGCGGAATGAAATGTTAAATGCATACTCAAAAACAAAATGTTTCAAAATTGTTGTTGGATGTGGATTGTAGCATTTAAATGAATGGCAAAAAGGTCGCTAACGACATGCTAAAGATATACAAATGTAATTTTGTGATAGGTTTTGGTGTGTTGTTGTTGTAGATTTTGATGAACCTGAGGATACTACCTAGATGTGTGTGTATGAGTAATGTTGATTGGCTCCCTGTATTATGCTAGGAGAACATTTCAAAATGCATAGGTGATCTTCCTAAGTGACTGCATCTCTTGGTAAGAAATGAGCGAAATCATAATCTTAATTTTTAATCCGATCTTATATTTCTGATTGACCCACAAAGAAGGGACTTCACTACTAACTTTGATTGTCCTCGAGAAAAATCTTAATAAACCTAAAATTATATCTACATCATTGCAGCATTAATTTTCCTAGTACCATATATAATAAAAGATTGTAATAAAATATAAAAGATTGTAGTCTTCGTTGTCCCTTAAAAAAGTTATAAAAAAAAGTTTATAATACGTAATTTAAAAATATGACTAATTATTCAAAACTCTATACGAACCAACCGTGACATAGACATTTCCCCAAAAAATCTTCATTTAAAAAATATTTTTTTTTAATTTTTCCGATTTAAACCTGATTTTATATGCAAGGATAAATAAAAAAAAGTTACAAAAGCTCCAAAAAATTGACTCTTATAGACCTTATTGTCCTCGAAAAAATGTCAGAAACTCACGATTATGGACATGGTGATTGTTGTTGTTGTGTCAATCTAGTCTAATCTAGTTCATAGTTCTGTACACTGGTTCCTAAACGTATGAGTGATTTCATTTATTTCATATCACTCATACGCAGAGTTGTCATAAAAGCAAACGGAGTCCAGAAAACTAAATAAGGAACTATCGCTCGATCGAACGAGACTAGCACAACTCTTGTATGGTTCACAAAACAATATTTAAGTAGTTCCCCCACAAGTGTCAGAATAATCTTTATTCAACGATCTTCTAAATCTTACAACCCCACTTGTAAGGTTAAGGAGGTTTTCTAAAAGAATTTTAGTTTTATGTAATTCTTTGGTCCCTCTTCTACTGAGCTTACGATCCCGTCACTTGGGTAAAACAAAAACTTTTGGTCATAGGACTTATTTTTAAAATAGCTCCTGGGGAGAATATCCCAGACAAAAAGAAAAACAAGGGAACTTATGAGGATTGGTTCCCTTTCCGAAACCTAGTTATTCCTGCCTTACCCCCTGGTAAACATTACCGTCCTATGGTATGCCGAACAAACATTCCAACACTGTTCGATTGGTAAAAAAAAACTAGTAAATTCAATGCTCCATAAAAAATCGAAAAGGACGTTCCTCGGAAAAATTATGTAGGGCTGTGGGGAAAAACGTAATCTAAATACTCCTGAATAGCCCCACTGGTCTTTTAAAAATCCTAAAAAGTCTAACTGCATAGGTATTTGAAAAATTCTCAAGCACACTCTATCATCACTATACAGGGTGAGATAAAAACCTTCAACAAAGTCAAACGCCATAGTTTTTACTTTTTTAATTTTAACGAATGAAACCGCAAAATTTCGGAAATAGCATCAAATTTAAGAATAAGTTTAGATTTGTTCGAATTGGTCACCTTTGGCACGAATTATGGCCTTCACACGGCCAATGAAACCGTCACACACTGCCCGAATGTTGCTCTGCGGTATTTTGGCCCATTCCCGGCAAAGCGCTTGCTTGAGGTGATTGACACTTTGGTATTTTTTTTTGTGCCAACCTTGCTTTCCAAAATACTCAAGACACCATAGTCCACCGGATTGGTATCCGGAGATTTTGGTGGCCATTGTGTGGTGGAAATGAAGCGAGGAACCTCATTTTGTAGCTATTCTTGGGTGGCGCGTGCTGAGTGCGATGGTGCTGAGTCCTGTTGGAATGCCCAAAGTCTGCGGCCAAAATGTTTGCGTGCCCAAGGCTTTAATACACCCTGCAGAATATTTTCTCGATAATAGTCGACATTTATCTGATGCGGCCTTTATCCTGATGGACTAATACGAGCGGAGAGCGACCATTGGCTGTTATGGCGGCTCACCCCGTCACCATGGCCGGCGCATGAGTTCTGGTGGCCAACCGAAGGTGGACATTTTCAGCTGACCTCTTTGGCAAGTATACACGATCATTTTGTTTGTTTACTAAATGCTGGACAACGAATGTTTTTTCGTCGAGGAAAACCAAATTCGACAGTTCACCACTTTTGGCCATGCGAAGCAACTCTCTTTAGACTCAAAAGAGTCTATTTTCTTTCTGTTGCAGTGTAAGTTCTTGCACTTTTTGGAATTTCAATGGCTTTACCCCGAGGTCATTTTTCAATATTTGCCGACTGGAATATTTCGATATGTTCAGCTTACGAGCCATTTTTCGGCCACTGCGACGCGGGTTTCGATCAAGTCGCTTCTTGACATTTCGCACCATTTCTGCTGATGTTGCTGTTTTCTTCCGTCCACTACCTTGACGTCGGGCTACGCTACCAGTATCATGATAACGAGCGATGGTACGAGACAAAGAATATTTATTCACATTTAAATGCTGGAGTGCTCTAGCGATAGCCACTTGTGGGTTTCCAGCCAAATATAAAGAAATCATACTATCACGTTTGAAATTCATCAAGAAGAACTTTTTGTTTTGGAAAATTCTCACAGAAATGCTTTTGTTCGCTTGTAAACAATATAATGAGCTGGAATAATTTTAACACCTGTCGCACGAGTGGCTTAGAAATGACAGCAGTCCGGAGTGGGTTGCAGTTTTTTCATCTCACCCTGTATGGGGTAGATCAAAAATTGCTCGACTTTTCCAAATACACACGTAGCTACATGAAAACCAAGTACCATCTGTGAATCACTTAGAGAACTCCGGTATTTAGCTGTTACTTAACAGCAACCTAAAATGTTAAATCTAGTGAATTTAATTTTTAATTAAACATGGGATTTTCGAATTATCATTTCTTGTAAAACGGTTGTCAAATAAAAAAAAAAATAATAGGGTAAGTGTGCCTAAGTTCGGCATGTCCCAGTAGTCGGCACTTTTTATTTTTAAGCCCAAATAAATGAAACTATTATAACTAAATAAATTTTGTTTACTTCAAATATATTGTCAGCTATCTTTGTGTACAATTTCGCTAAGAAAAGATGATTTATAAAAATTAAATTTTTGTCTGTGAAGGTCCTCAACTATCCATATTCTTAAGAAAAGTACAATAAAGACGTCGAATCAGTTTAACTAAACAAAAATATTATATTTTAATGAATTAATTTATTATTATTATTAATTATTCTTACAAAAAAATTTGTATGCCGACTGTTGGAACATGCTATACCGACAATTGGCAAGTGGTGCCGACTACTGGCAAAAAAGCATTGTTTTAAAAAAACTACAAATTTTTGAAATTTAATAAAAAGTTATTAAAACTTTATATATTATTGTAAAAACTATACAAAATTTCGAATCTGAATAAATTATCTTTTTAATAATTGAAAAGTTCCACTCAGAATGGTGAGCGATTAAAAACGCGAAAATCCTAAAAGTGCCGACTACTGGTACACTTACCCTATATGGAGATTCTACAGAATCGATGTCAATGGCAAGAAATATCAATATAGTCAAGAATGTCACAAAAAATTAATATGGCATGAGATTTTGAATGTTACACCCACTTTTATGTCAGCTGCTTCGCCAGATGAGTGGGAGTTGCATATTCTCTGGATATTTGAACGATTAAATATTAATGCATTATAAAAAAAATAACTAGATTGAGTTTAGTGTTTAATAGCTGTATTACCACTGAGAGACATGACCTTTGATTTACGAATGGCTTTCATCAAAGATGCGAAACAAATTTCAGAATTTTGGAATTATAATGCATGGGGGTCTCTTTTTCTTTTGTTGCATTTTTTTTTTCAAATATCCCTTATTAATCTAATCTGTTTAAAAATACACTAGGCTCAACATTTAATAGATAAATGAATTTAAAAATGTAAAATGCCAAGTTTTCTAAGGATCGAAATGTATGGCTCCTATGGTTTCATGATAAAAATCTCCATGATGACATTATGAGTTTCATACATTTATCTATGTAAAATGTCCATGAATTCTTTTGATTTTTGTTGTATACTTCTAATGAAAAAACAAAACAAAATATTTTTATTATTTTATTATCAAAAAAGAGTCATTTACTCGTTTAAAGGGATATCGTAAGCCCAAGTTTAACTGTTGTGTTTCGTTGTAGTTGTTATTGTTGTAAAATATTGTTGTTTTTCGGTAGTTGTTGTGGTTGGAGGTGTTCATGTGTGTTGTTGTTGTTTGATATTTTTTTTGGTTAGAATTGCAAAAAAGAGTTTAAACATTGGAAAAATAAACAGATTAACAAAACACAAAAGATAAAAAAAAAACAACAACAAAGAAAAGAAAATGTAAACAACAAGAAGAATTCAGTAAATTGTTTTATATCACATCAATCAAATTGAATTTTATTGTTATTATTATTATTATTATTATTGTTTTGCTAAAGAATAATAAAAATGTAATTTTTCAAATGGAGAAAGTAGAAGATAAACATTGTCATGCATTAGGAAATTTTCTTTTTTTTCTGATTTCATGTATAACAAATTAAAATTGAATTATTTCCATAATTTTACTAAACACACACACACACATGTATTGAAACATGCTTTTCTTAGTTTTTCTTTAATAGTTATTCAAATGAAATAATCATTTATGGAAAACAAAACTTGTATTGATTTCGAAATGAAAAAAAAAACAACTAAATAATTGGAAAAGTTTCGTTTTAATCGAAAAGCCAATTAGGTTACGTTTTTTACTTATTTTTGTTTTTGGTTTCCTAACATTTAACATTTATCTTACCTGTTTGAGCAATAAATCACTGTTGGCCGATAGACATGTAACCAAGTACTTGGTTAGATTGAGGAATGAACCTAAGACCTCTAGCGTCAGATGTTCCCGCGACGAACGCTGCAGCATAAATGATATAACTAAGAAACCACGATTTTGTATCATATGCTGCTGAACGGTCTGTGAGGTTTCGACAAGTTCACAAATGAAACCTAAAAGTTTGGAACTGGAAGAAAAGGAGGAAAAATTAATTGGAAAAAATGTATTAAATTAAAAAAATAATAATAAAAAAACATTAAGTTCGGCCGGGCCAAACTTTCAATACCCTCCACCTTATGGTAAAGGAAACATTAGAAGAAATGTGGCAAAACCATTAAAATGCCGAATATCGGGAGGTACCGTTATATGGGGGCTTTACCAAATCGTGGACCTACACATTATCAAAACGTGGACCTATACATACAATGTTCGCCACACGAACTAGGACCAATTATGACCCACAAATACCAATTTTTAGACAAATCAGTGAAAAGATATGGCAAAAACCATCAAAGTACCGAATATCGGGAGGTACCGCTATATGGGGGCTATACCAAATCATGGACCCATACATGCAATGTTTTGCCACCGGAGCTGGAACCCATTATGACCAACAAATACCAATTTTTAGACAAATCCGTGAAAAAATGTGGCAAAAATCATCAAATTACCGAATATCGGGAGGTACCTTTATATGGGGACTATACCAAAACGTGGACCTATATATGCAATATTTTGCCACACGCACAGGGATTCGTTATGACCTACAAATACCAATTTTCAGACAAATCCGTGAAAAAATGTGGCATAAATCATCAAAATACCGAATATCGGGAGGTACCGTTATATGGGGACTATACCAGAACGTGGACCGATTTATCTCATTTTCAATACCAACAATCCTAGACACAATACAAATTGCTCTGCTAAATTTTGGCGCTCTACGTCAAATAATGTGGGCTGTATCGTGATTTCAACAGACAGACGGACATCACCAAGGTGGAGGGTATAATAAAGATGTAATTATTGGGTGCAAAAATTGGGTGTTTAATGAATAATGTATATTTTATATTGCTAAGAATATTTTCAGTACACATCAAAAGAAAATTATGCGGAAATTATTTAAAACACCGTTCTCCATCAAGGCTAGCAATGGAAACTGTGCGTCAGGTCCACTTGAATATTCGAAAACTTTGAATGGAATTCCTCCTGGTATGTGTCACTCAGAAAACCTTGATTGGTGTTGAAATAGAGATTTGATAAACGCCATCTATACTTCAATAGCAACATTGTTCGTTTAGCATTACATTAAGCTATACAAGATTTTTCATATCGATTCCAAAGGATTTCGACTGAAACGCATTGTATCTTTTGACGTATAAAACTTTGGGAAAAAATGCCGAGAGAGTTTACATCCTGGATAATGACGTACTTTATGGGGAGCGCCCTCTATATTTACATTTCAACAGTGTCGTTTAATACAGATTATTTCACCTGATGGTGCATAACAAATCACTTTGATGCTGTGATATAAGTTTTATAAGCGTCAACTATACCTTAATTTTAATATTGTTCTTTAATGCCAAAAAATAAAGTTCCTCAATAATTTTGCTGTTGTACCTAAGGCAAAGAATGTAAGAACCTCTTTGCTATAGTTAAGAGAAAAGCCATCTACATTTTAATGTTAATAGTGTATTCTGACGCGATGATATGCCACACTTTGCCAGAGGATTAATATTTGAACAAAGGTAAGGCGAACGCCACCTATACTTCAATTCATCTATTATTATTAAATCCCATAACATAGGGTGTAAATAACATCTTTTCTTTTTTATCTGAAAGAATCTATTAGTTTTGCATCTCTACGCTGGAAAACTGTCATACCAGATAAGATATGGTGATCTCATTTCTTATTGTTACCACGCATACCTTACTAAGTTTTTGTGATTTTTACTAGTTTGGCAATGTTGTTTCTCACAAATTTCACATATTTCTCACATTATATCAAATTTTGGGAGCTTTGACCTCAAATAAAAATATTTTGAATAACGAGTTTACTTCAATCTGCAATAATAATAAATTCTATGCTGTATGTGCAAATAACGCCCTCTATACTTGGATCTTTAGTACTATTTTCCCAAAGAAAAATCAATTTAGAACTTCTATAGATATTATGGAGATTAAGTTCTAAATACAGAAATATATTTCAAGATTACGAAGCAACCCATTAGGGTTTAAAAAATTGTATTTGGTAAGTTTCTTAGCATAAACTTTATTATCAATGTCACCAGTAGATGGCGTATCGATAAGTAGTGGAAATTAGTGTATGCAGCAATATTTATGTTATTATATTTTCCAAATATTTCGCAAAAAAGCTGTTTATGTCTAGAAACCTATTTCTGACAAGAAATTGAACCTCATACAATTTTGGGGATAAACCAAAAATATCTTAAAGTCAACTGACTTCGATTGCTTCCAAAAATCTTGAATATGTTGTTCCTGTATCAACTTAAGGTTAGTCGAAGCTTGAACGACTAACCTTAAGCTTTGCTTCAAAAAAAGTGCATTATTTGTTTTCAATTTTGCAATTTTTGCTTGATTTTTAATTCTGTGGCCGAAAAGTAGGCTACCATTTTTTTTTGTTTCTGGTTTTCCACACTCATTTACCAAAAAGTCAAAAATCTATTGAAAAATCGAAACTGGCTTTAGTCGATTTTTATACCCTCAGCGATATGGCTGGAGAGGGTATACATCATTTGATACGGCCAAAACTTGCCTAGTCGAAATAACGGTTTTAGACGCTGGGTCTCTTTGGACAAAATCCGTTTCAGAAAATTTGGAGTCAATCTAACGATGACCGTCCGTCTGTCTGTCTGGCTGGTGAGCACGATAACTCTCGAAGGAAGTATCCGATTTGAAATTTGGTACATCGTAATATTATTGTAAGACTTAGATCGAATTCGAAGATGGGAAATATTCTTTTTCTGATCCCCACAAAAGTTAAATTTTTCGAATGAAAATTATTTAATTTATAAAAAGTTTGCAAATGAAGAAAAAAATGAAAAACTTCGGCCAACTCCTACAAGTATCTCCCCCACAAAGGGCCAAAATTTTGAATAAATATATCTCTTATAAAATCCGAAATAATAGTCCGATTATCTTCAAAGTTCGCACAATGGGTCAACATTTTGAATAAATCTATCTCTTATAAAATGCGAAACAAGTAAAAAAGCTGTAAGTTCCGAACTTTGAATACCCTCCACCATTTGGAACGAATTTGTCAATTCTCAAAAAAAAAAAATTCGATAAAAAAGAAACTCTAGAAGAAGTTTTATCTATCAGAGCCCTCCAAAAGTTATTTTATCCTCAGAGGGCCTCTAAAAGATATCCTCTATGTAGAAGGCTGTCAAAAATATTATGTCTTTCAAAGCCCTACTAAAGGTTTTGTATCTGCAGAAGTAATCAACAATCTGTTGCATCCGTAAAGCTCCTGTCAACATGACCTTTATAAAAACTTCATTTAGTAGATTATCTCCAAAAGTCGATTTGGATTTTTACATATTTTTTCTATTGAGGGCTTGATTCATATATATATAGAAAGCAAAGAAATGTCGGCAAAAATCAATCAATAAAGGCCTTCTTTCTATAGAGGACCTCTCAAAGATATTTTATCTGCACAACCGATAAAAGGTATTTCCCTAAAATAACATCCTCTAGAAGATAAAGACAATTTTAAATCCCTTTACAACATATATAAATTGCGTTATATTTCGACAATTTTTTGTCATAGGCTGTAGTATCCACTGCGAACATCAAATACCAAATTTGAAAGAATTCCGGTTAATAATGTCGCTAAAATCAACAAAGGACCGAATATCGGGAGGTACACTTATATGGGGGCTATATGCAGACGTTAACCTACGCAGACAATTTTCTGTCATAGCCTGTTGTATTCATTTCAAACTTCCAATATCAAATTTGAAAGAATTTCGAATAATGTTGCTAAAATCAACAGAGAACCGAATATCCGGAGGTACCGTTATATGGGGGCTATACAAAGACGTGGACCTGCACAGACAACTTTCTTTCTTAGGCTGTAGTATCCATTACGAACTTCAAATACCAAATTTCAAACAATTCCGGTGAATAAAGTCGCTAAAATTATCAAAATACCGAATATCGGGAGGTACCGTTATATGGGGGCTATACCAAAAAACATGGCCCATTTTCAATACCAAAAGTCCTGAAGACATTTAAGTAAAATTTTATCAATCTACTTCAATTCGTTCGGGCATCGCTAAATCGACATAGAATTTAATGCTGATCAAGAATATATATACTGATATGAATATGTGATTTTCGACCCACTACTTCTGATACCTCGCAAGGGGTCATAATTTTAAATAGGTAAAAGTTTCATAAAAGTAAGAAATCTATAAGTTCGGCCGGCCCTCCACCATTTGGAACGAATTTGGCAATTCTCAAAAACAATACAATCCGTTAAAAATTCTTTTAAAATCTTAAAAATACCGAGTGTAGCTGTTATATTAGGATCTATACGACGACATGGACCTGCATAGGTAACTTTTGCCATAAGCCTTTACAATATTCAAAGACATTACAATATTAAAATCATCAAATTACCAAATATCAGGTGGGGTCTAAAATGTATATTTCGAGGTATTACAAACGGAATGGCAAACTTAATATACCCTCCATACTATGGTGGAGGGTATAAAAAGCACATATTCCAATACTTCTATTAACTCAAGATGTGTTGTGAAAATGGTGGATGTCGCCTTATTCTTTCTGGTACCTCCCCTACAAAGGTGTCAACAATTTGAAGAACAAAACGCTTATAAAACCAAAAAAAGCATTCGATTCTCTTTAATTTTCGCACATAATTAACCGATTGTTAGTTCGATAGATCGAAAAGTATAGCTTTTGATCTTCATCCCAAGCCATGATATAGTTCTGGTGTACATATCCCAAGCTCATCTAACTGTCTCTTCCTTCACCAAATAATCCAATCAGTGAATATATGATTACTCTCATCCGAATTAAAATCGTTCATACACCTCATATTTTCAATAATATTTTCATTGAACTTTTAACTCTAAACCAGTGGAAAAAGTTTTCTTGCCATTCTTATGCAATTTACAGCGTAAGGATAACCTCACAACAACAACAATAATAATAACAGCAACAGCAATAATAACAACTACAAAAAAGTATCATAACTTATGATGACTCTTTAGCTAACCGCCGCCACTAGAACGTCATCATGGTTATGAGGAGAATATCTTCAAGTTTTTGATGATATTTTAGACAACTTGTTCAGAAGGAAAAGTTTTCCCCCTTTTCCTTCTTAACAGAATCTTCAAGGAGTACGAGAATTGAAGTTTGTACACTCAGGCAGGCAGGATGGGAAGTCAAATATACAACACACACTCACACACATAATACCATGAAAACTTAAATATAGGAACTTTGCGATAAAAAGAGATAAACTTACCATAATGTTGGATCACGTTTTATATCGCTAATACCCTCATGAGCCATATCCAGTTGTGAGAAGAGTGGAAATAAAACTTGTATGCCACCAATTGAATTCAATGTACAGTGTATGGAATGTGTAACAACAGCCTTAACATCCTGGAAGAAGAAAAAAAAAAACGAGAAAGAGAGATAAAGATAAATATATAGAACTGTAAGGCAATGCAAAAATGTAAAGAAATATTTAAAAGATTTGTCTTGAGATTTATTTAAATACTTTGTTTTGTTTTTTTTTTTTTTTTTTTTTTTTTTTGAAGTTACTTTTTGTTTTTCTTTTGTGCCAAACAGAGGCTGGGAGCAGCACAGGCTTGCTGCTATTTTGTTTTAAGTAGCTCCTCAGAGACTTAACGGAAATGTACACAGAGAGAGAGAGAGAAATACGAAAAAAAAGAGATACAAAAACACAACACATTTTCGGCGAATCTACAATGCTTGAAATATGACAGCAGACCGCAAAAGTTAAAACTTAAGCCACAAAACGACTAAGCAAACAACTTAACCTGGGGCTGAATATGCCTGATTCTCCCCTCCGCACCAGCCATTGCTTCTCTCCGAGGGCTCAGAGAGTAATGCAATGACATTAATGTATCTACAAATTCCCAAGAGATTGTAGTTCAAAGAACCGAAATGTAGACAGGGAAGCAAGAAATTTGAAAACTTCAACATGACTGTTGCCAAATTTAACTTCCGTAAAATTTTGTCCTCGTCTTCGACTGCTGCTGTTGCTGCTTTTTTGTTTCCTGGCCATATACAATTTTAATAATGCCTGTGTGTACATTGTGATGCTACTGCTGCCGTCATTGTGTAGCATGCGGTGAGACTATAAAATAACAGAAAAACTATGTATTTCAGCCGTCTTGCAAATGAAATTCCTTAAGAAATATGCAAAATATTCCCAAAATACGGAATAGTTTTCGGAGTTGTTTTTTTTTTCCTTTTTTGGGCAATAAAATAGGTGAAATTTAAAAAAAAAATTTCATAGAACAATGACGTATAATGTCTGTTGTTAAAGGTCGAAAACTTGATTTTAATTAATATTCAAAGTGGCGTATAACTAGGGACAGCACGTATACGCCACATGTCATTTTTGAGATTTGTATAGGCAGACAAATATAAAATTGGATTCATTCAAACTAGTATAGATTGAATTAAATTTAGTTGATGGTCTAAGGATATGTTCCAGGCTTCCATTAAAACCATTAGCAAAAACATCACATTGCGATGGATATTGCGAGGAGGTTTTTGATTCCACTCTAATAACTAATTAAACTTTCAAAACACTTTAATATAGGATCTTCAAACATGTAAGCCTAAGTATTTCTTCGATCACGAAGTATAGATATATTATCAGGTTGGCGTATAACTACACGTATACAACCCATGTCATTTTTTATACCCTCCACCAAAAAAAGTATGGAGGGTATAGTAAGTTCGTCATTCCGTTTGTAACTCATCGAAATAATCATTTTAGACCCAACAAAGTATATATATTCTTGATCAGCGTAAAATTCTAAGACGATTTAGCCCTGTCCGTCCGTCGGTCCGTCTGTTGTAATCACGCCACAGTCTAAACGAAATAAGATAAGAAGCTAAAATTTTGCACGCTACAATCTCTTAATTCAAAACGAATTAAGATATGATGCTAAATTTGCACAGATTTCTCTTTTGTCTGCAGGCAGGTCAAGTTCGAAGATGGGGTATATCGGTCCACGATATCGTATAGCCCCCATATAACGGTACCCCCGATATTCGGTATTTTGATGATTTTAGCCACATTTTTCAATGGAATTGTCTGAAATTCCTCAAAAGGAGTCCCTTGTGGACATTTTACCCCTTCAAAAAGAATTGTCTATATAGGTCCACGATATCGTATATCCCCCATATAACTGTACCCCCCGATATTCGGTATTTTGATGATGTTAGTCACATTTTTCAATGGAATTGTCTTAAAATACACACAAGTAGTTCCTTGTGAAACGTAACCCCTTGAGAAAGAATTGTCTATACAGGTCCACAATATCGTATAACCCCCATATAACGGTACCCCCAAGGTATTCGGTATTTTGATGATTTTAGCCACATTTTCAATGAAATTGTCTGAAATTCCACAAAAGGAGTCCCTTGTGGGAATTTTACCCCCTCAAAAAGAATTGTCTATATTTGTCCACGATATCGTATATCCCCACATATCGGCACCTTCTTATATTAGATATTTTAAAGATTTTAAAAAAATTTTTAATGGATTTTATTTTTTGTGAAAATTTTCTAATTCGTTCCAAATGGTGGAGGGTATTCAAAGTTCGGCCCGGCCGAACTTACTGCTTTTTTACTTGTTGAGACCTACAAAGGTCGATAAATATGAAATTGGATTCATTAAAGCTCACAGTCTAAGGTGATTTCCTGTGCCCCTATTAAGGCTCATTAATGGAGACTGGCCTGTGGGAACATGTTCAAAAACGTCTACATTTAATAGAAACTTCCAGTATTTTTCGATTCCACTCCATTTCTAATCCACTTCATTTAGAGATTTTTTTTAAGATATTAAGCCTATATATTCCTTCAATCTCAGAATTTGTATAAATTTTCAGCGGGACGTATAACTATTGACAGCACTCATACGCCACATGTCATCTTTGAGATCTGCATAGACAGGAAAATATGAAAAACATTTTTTTTTCAAACTAATGTGGATGTGTTTAAATTTAGTTAACAGGATAAGGTCATGTATTTATTCATGAATTGCTCAGCGAGGAAATTAGTAAAATAAGCTACATATTGTTAGCAATTGCTCGGAAATTTTTTGACTCCTCTTCACTAATTAATGAAACTACAGGGTAAGATAAAAAAAGGCAACCAACTTCAGACTGCTGTCATTTCTAAGCCACTCGTCCGACAACTGTTAAAATTATTCCAATGACAGTTCATTATATTGTTTACAAGTGTACAAAAGCATTTTGATGAGAATTTTCCTGAAAAAAGTTATTAGTCATGGAATTCATGTGTGATAGTGTGATTTCTTTATATTTGGCGGGAAAACCATAAATGGCTATCGTTAGAGCACTCCAACATTTAAATGTGAATAAATCGATTGCGTCCCGTACCCTCACTCGCCACCCGTGATACTGGTAGCGTGGCCTGACGTCAAGGAAGTGGACGGAAGAAAACAGCAACATCAGCAGAGAAGGTTCGAAAAGTAAAGAAGCGACTTGATCTAAACCCACGTCGCAGTGGCCGAAAAATCTCTCGTGAGCTGAACATATCGCAATATTCAATTCGGCAAATATTGAAAAATGAGATCGGGGTAAAGCCATAGAAATTCCAAAAAGTGCAAGAACCTACACCGCATCAGAAAAAAAAAAATAGACTCAAAAGAGTTAAAGAGTTTTTTCGCTTGCCCGAAAGTGGTGAACAGCCGAATTTCGTTTTTCTCCGATGAGAAAACATTCGTTGTCCAGCAGTTTGTAAACAAACAAGGTCAGCTGAAAATGTGCACCTTCGGTTGGTCACCAGAACTCAAGCGCCGGCCATGCTGATGGTGTGGGCTGCCATAACAGCCGATGATTACTCTTCGCTCGTAATAATAGCGAAAATATGCAGGAGGGTGTATTAAAGCTTTGGGCACGCAAACATTTTGGCCGCAGACCTTGGACATTCCAACAGGAGTCAGCACCATCGCACTCAGCACGCGCCACCCAAGAATGGTTACAAGGTTCTCGCTTTATTTGTGTCCGTTGGACTATTGTGTCTGGCGTATTTTGGAAAGCAAGGTTGGCACTAAAAAATACAAAAGTGTCGATCACCTCATTGGCCGATTGCAGGCCATAATTGCTGCTAAAGGTGACCAATTCGAACAAATCTAAACTTACTATAAAATTTGATGTCTTTTTCCGACATTTTTTGCTTTCATTCAATAAAATTTTAAAAATAAATCAAAAAGTAATGGTGATTGACTTCGTTCCAGTTTTTTTATTTCACCCTGTATGAAACTCATCTGTACATTTTTTCTGGGTCAAAACCTTGATTATTTCTAATTCTCATAACATGCGAAGCAAGTCGGCAATTTCCTTCAAACTAAGTGTATCTCAATAGTTCAATCATATAAATATGGAATAAGTCGGTCCACTTCTACTCATAAAATATAAAAATTTTGATTGTTTTGATTAATTTTTTTAAATCTAAAAATATTTTTTAGTTTTAGATAAAGCGTGAAAATGGAGTGCATCGGCCAAATCCTTCTCGTCCACAAAAGTTAAACATTTAAAATATATGAATTAAACTATATATATTTCACTTTCTCAAATAAAACCAGTAAAGAAAGTCGTAAAGTCGGGCGGGGCCGACTATATAATACCCTACACCACTTCGCTTATTTAGTAGAGCTCCGCCTAACAATTAAAAGTTTTTTATGGGAGAATTCAATCATACACGCTATGATTATAATTATGATTTAAAGTTCAAAGGACTAAATATGCCAAAGCATTTGTATCTTTTAAATTCGGACTTGTATCGCCAATTTGGTGCACAATTAATTTGAAATCGGATAAAGATATATATGGGAGCTATATCCAAATCGGAACCGATGTCGATAAAATTTGGCAAATATATTTCTGAGCTGTATTTGATATATTTTCCTGAATATCGTTGTTACGGAGTGCATATTACGGCTGTGGGTTACAAATATAACAAATTGGATGAATAGTATATATGGGAGCTATAGCTATATCTGAACTGATCTTCACCAAATTTGACATACTAGCTTCTAGACTCAATTCGGTAGTAAGTGCCAAATTAAATCCCATTTGGACAAATATTAGACATTTGGTGCACAATAAAAGGTAAATCGGGCGAAGTTATATATGGGAGCTATATCCAAATATGAACCGATCTCGATCAATTTTAGCAAATGTATTTCCGAGACGCATTTTTATATATATTTCCCCAAATATTGCTATTACAGAGTGCATATTACGGCTGCGGAGGACATATTACGGCTGCGGAGGGCAATAATTGCGACCTGTACTTTGTTTAAAAAAATACATTGACAGACGGACGGACGGACATGCATAAATCGACTCAGAATGTGATTCTATGCAGATCATCAAAAGGAACAATGGGTCTATCTCGTTTCCTTTTGCCTGTTAGAAACAAATGCACAAACTCTTATAATATTAATATAGTATAGATATATAAAATAAAGTATAAGAATAGCGTTTCTTTAGAGCTCGAAAATTGTGGGGTGTAATTTAGAGTGATCTACAAAAAATCTTAATATAAAATATGAAAAATAACTTTACTCTAAAATTCAGTTCGCCTTATTTTTAAATGGCTTAAAATAGCAACATTGACTGATCTGAAATGGTTGTACTATTTGACAAATCATTGTATTCCTTACCATTTTCTGAGCCACAATAGTATTGCTAGTAGTGAAGTAAGGTGACGTATTAGTTTTGTCAATACTTATACGCCATGTACTTATGAGGCAAATGTAAACTTTACAATAATCGATAGAATATGATACCGCATATTTTTATATAAATAATTATAATAATTATATTATAATTTAATAATTATATTATATATATTTTTTGAAATTCTGCATTTCATACTTACTTGTAACATAAGTGCATGTGGTGTATGTACAAAATATGATACATTTCCTTTGGGTGCTGATTGTAAACATAGTTGACCATCCGTGGCTACTGGATTATACATGAACACGATGGCATTGGAAAGTTTACCATCGTATAGTACCTAAATGGGAAGGGGAGGAAAATAGAAAAAAAAAAATCATTAGAAATTAGTAATGCAAAAAGAATTTAAATTGTTAAATGAGTTTAATCAATATTTTCATTTATTTTTAAAACAATATTATCATTTATAACAACTATTTATTTATTAAATATTAATGTTATATTTTCGTTATTTGAAATATCCTTCAAAATGGCAACCACAAACCAAATTTTTATTTATGTAAAGCATCAGAAAAATCATCATACATCTCCCCTAACCAAATTCTTAAATTGATCTTTTGGAACTACAAAATTGTATATTTTTTCCTTTGTTTAAAATATTTGCAATTGAATAATTTTTATTTAATCCCCTCTCCAATTCCTAATTGTTCTCCTGCTAAGTATTTATTTGGTTTGTGGTATTATCACTCACAAAGAAAACGAATATGCACAAGCATTTTTGCCTACAATTTAATCTATGATTTTTCTTTTAATTTTGTGGTCTACTAAGCTTCAACTTTTGTTCGGAAATCCCTTAAATAACCCAAAAGTATAACAAGCAAATGTCAGAGATATAAGTAAATCAAAAAGAAATCTAAATATCTTATAGCGAACTTCGTAAACAAGAATAGCAAACACACACTCGTTATGAATACCAAAAGAGGATTTAAGTTTATGGCTCTGCATTATCTACAAGAAAGCCAGGTGGTGTAGTGGCAGCAGAAGAAGCGGTGGTAGTAGTCGTAGTATGCATGAGTTGGCTGAGATTATGCGGTTGTTATACACTTAGTAATGACTTTAGCTTGGGGCTTTTTTGATTGCCATATTTTGCTAAACATAAGCGTCCCAGTGAACATTATCTTCTGAAAACACAATTTGAACATCAGAGAAATTTCCCCGAAATTCATTCTTCTTTTTTTTTGGAAAATATCTAAAATATCAATATAAATAATTTTTCGTTCGAATTGTTAGTCCTACCCATACTGTACTTTTTTTGAGTCTATAATATATTTTACGATTGAAAAACCATTTGCTGCCTTTTTTACTGTTTTTACTCAATTTCACAATTTCCAATGAAATTTCAATCATGAAATAAATTTTCTCTCGAAAAGAAGAGAAACATTCGTTCATTATTTTTTTCTTCGTAAATAATATTGACATTATACTCTACAAAATATTCCATTTTGGGTATTTCAGCTATTATTATTGTCATTTTAAATCGAATATTCCATGCTCATCAAAATTCCAAAGAAAATTCAAATTTACAAAATTCAAGGTTTCATTATGACTTTCTTCACAGAGCATTGAAAATTGTCTGCAAAATATTTTTAATAAAAAAAATATTTGTAAAGAGCTATTTTCTAAACATCCAAGAAAATACAGGGTGTGAAAAAAAACTGCAACACTGAAAGCAAAATATGTCGGAAATCGCATCAAATTTTAGAATAAGTTTAGATTTGTTCGAATTGGTCAACTTTGGCACGAATTATGGCCTTCAAACGGCTAAGGAAACCGTAACACGCTGTCCCAACGTTGCTTTGCGGTATTTGGGCCCATTCCCGGCGAAGCCCTTGTTTGAGGTAATGAACACTTTGGTATTTTTTAGTGCCAACCTTGCTTTCCAAAATACTCCAGACACAATTGTCCAACGCGGATTGGTATCCGGAGATTTTGGTGGCCATTGTGCGCTGGAAATGAAGCGAGGAACGTCATTTTGTAATCATTCTTGGGTGGCGTGAGCTGAGTCCTGTTGGAATGTCCAAGGTCTGCGACCAAAATGTTTGGTGCCCAAAGCTTTAATACATCCTCCAGAATATTTTCACGATAATATTCGCCATTTATTCTGATTCGAGCGGAGAGCGACCATCGGCTGTTATGGCGGCCCGCACCGTGACCAACGCCGGCGCTTGAGTTCTATATTTTGGTGGCCATTGTGCTCTGGAAATAAAGCGAAGAACCTCTTTTTGTAACAATTCTTGGGTGGCGCGTGCTGAGTCCTGTTGGAATGTCCAAGGTCTGCGGCCAAAATGTTTGTCTGCCCAAGGCTTTAATACATCCTCCAGAATATTTTCGAGATAGTATTTGGCATTTATTCTGATGAGTGGAGAGCGGCTGTTATGGCGGCCACACAATCCCCATGGCCGGCGCTTGAGTTCTGGTGGCCAACCGAAGGTGCACATTTTCCGCTGACCTCTTTGGCAAGTAAACACGTTTGTTTGTTTACAAACTGCTGGACAACGAATGTATTCTCATCGGAGAAAACCAAATTCGGCAGTCCACCACTTTCGGCCAAGCGAAACAACTCTTTAGCTCTTTTGAGTCTATTTTCCTTCTGTTGCGATGTAAGTTCTTGCACTTTTTGGAATTTCAATGGCTTTACACCGAGCTCATTTTTCAATATTTGCCGAATGGAATATTGCGATATGTCCACCTCACGAGCCCGTTTTCGGTCACTGCGCCGCGGGTTTCGATCAAGTCGCTTCTTTACTTTTCGAACCATTTCTGCTGATGTTGTTGTTTTGTTCCGTCCACTGTCTTGACGTCGGGCTACGCTCCTAGTATCACGGTAACGAGCGATGGTACGAAACACAAACGATTTATTCACGTTTAAATGATGGAGTGCTCTAACGATAGCCAGTTGTGATTTTTCAGCCAAATATAAAAAAAATCACACTATCACGCTTGAATTCCATCACGAATGACTTTTTTTCTGGAAAATTCTCACCAAAATGCTTTTGTACGCTTGTAAACAATATAATGAGCTGTCACTGGAATATTTTTAACAGCTGTCGGCAAGTGGCTTAGAAATGACAGCAGTCTGAAGTTGGTTGCAGTTTTTTCATCTCATCCTGTAAATTATTGAATTTCCTCTGAACATGCTTTTTCGTTTTAAATAAGTTTGATTTAATAAGGTCTGATAGGGTGGAGAAAATATTTCAAGCACCCTTTTTTCCTAATACATATCAGTTTCACACAATTTCGTTATAATATAATATTAAATAAGAATCCTCAGACCCCTCCCTTAGATGTCTTATCAGCCATTTTATACAACTGCAATTTTCCATGAATCGAAAGATTATTTTGACCTTCTATTCTGCGAAAAAAAATTCCCTGTCATCATCTAGAATTATTTATATGACAAATTTCCATGGTTGCCCCTGAATTCCATAGAAAATGCTCACTGGGTTGTTATTTCTATGTTTTATTTAGTTGCAGGAATTTATTAAATGTGTTTGTGTGCGTCTATGTTTGGCATAACGACATGTGAAACTATTTGATTTGCTCCTTCTCTACGAATGTCGGTGTGTTTATTTTGAAAAATGTATTAGTGTGTGTGTGTGTGTGTGCGTGTGAGATGATGTCCTTTGTGTGACATATATTGCACATAAAATGAAAATGTTGCTGCTACTATGGCAACATTGGTAGTTTTGTTGGTTGCCTGGTTGTAGTTGTACAAATAAACAGGGCACAGTGGTGCAAGGTCAACGAAAATATAAAAAAGAGATATAAAAATACAAAATATATATATATAAAAATAGGGGAACAAAGTATTTGGGATGCATTGTCGATTTAAGACCTTTTGAATTTCTCCTTCAGGAAAAAAGTCGACTTTTCGATATTTCATTTTGGGTCTATCAGTTAACATTGATTTTCGATTTTTAGTTATCAAAACAAAGTCCACTTCGAAGCTTCGTAAACTGATTGTAAGCTAAAATTTGCATTTCATTAAAACAAAAAAAAAAAAAAAAAAAAAAAAAAAACACTTCAATCGTTGCTTATTTGTAGGCCTGATAAAAGCCTACCAAAAATTTACGACTTCAAAATTGCTTGTAAAGAGCCAACTTTTTACCACAGGCAATAGTCGATTTTTACCATCAGTGAAACTACATAGAAACTATATAGAGTACCCACAGGGTCCGTCATTTAACATAACAACTAGTGTTTATATGGTGTATAGTAACATCTAACTCATGTCTGATTTGAAAGATGGTAATTTTCATCCTTCCGCTGAACGAATATGCTTGTGTATAATGGTAATGTTGCAAAATGTGTGCCAAAATTGTGTACGGATTTTGGAACAAGGGCAGAACTGTTACCTCCGTATTTAAACAGGCTAATTTTTTACATTTTGGCACAATAATCTCGCATACATTGAAAATCCGATGCACCCAAAACGAGTCGATGTTTGGTGCTGATTTTGGTCCAAAGGCATAATTGCGCCATTATTTGAAGAATATCCAAGAGGATATTGGAAACATTTGGTTTCAACATGACATCGCTACGTTCTACATAGCATAAGCTACACTCAATGTTTTGTACCCTGTTTTTGAAGATCGCATTATCAGCCACAGAGCTGATGTCGGTTGGCCACTTCAGAGCGATTTGATATAGTTGGACTATTCCTTGTGGATGCCGCCAAAGATAAGAGAACTTTGAATAAGTAAAAAAGAATCTAAATTCGACCGGGCCGAACTTTTAATACCCTCCACCATTTGAAAGAACTTAAAAAACTTCCAAAAAAATCCGAAAACTTCCGTTAAACCGTTATATGGGGGCTATATGAAGAAGTGGACCAGCATACAAAGATTTTTGTCATAGGCTGTAGTACCCACTACGAACTTTAAATACGAAATTAGTATCCATTAAGAAATCATCAAAATACCGAATATTGGGAGGTGCTGTTATATGGGAGCTATACGAAAACGTGGACCGACATGGCCCATTTACGAACTTAACCTGCCTACTGGTAAACTATGCATACATACAAAATTTTAGCCTTCTATCTCAATTCGTTCGAAAGATAGCATGATCACAACAGACAGACGGATATATTTACTTTGTAGGGTCTATTATGAATATTGCGAGGACTTACAAACGGAATGACAAAGCTAATATACCCTCCATAGAATGGTGGAGGGTATAAAAAATACTCAGTAGTACTTTTTTAAAGCATTTTCAGAAAAAAAGTTATATGGCGGACCCATTATATAAATGCCAAAAAGTAATAATATTGTATAAAGATAGCGCCATCTGCCGACACACACAGTTACTATTTTTTAAAGGTCACAATTTCATACATTCTTAAACTGTTTCTTCCAAGCTAATTATGTACAAGGCTAGCTTACACATATGTAAAGTGGCTTTAAAATTTTATTTTTGTAATTTTTATAGCATACTTTTAAGCGACTTTTCAAATACAATTATATATTTTTATTTTACTTATACTATAAAATGTAATATTTATAAAAATTGTGGGTACCTTAAAATATGCTTTAAGACTGCTAAAGATAAATGTGGAAAATCACTTTACGTATGACTATAACATGATGTGTAAACAATCCTTTAAGGCCACTTGGCACATGATCTTAAGGATATGTATATGTAAAGTAAGTGTTTCTACATTTTATATTCATTATTTTAGTTGCATGCCTTTACACTGGGTAAAAATTCAATATTGCCTGTGGTACAAGCATTTCGAGATCGTAGATTTTTGTTTTATTAAACGTCTAAAAGTATGCTATAAAATCTAAAGATACATTTATTATAAAAACGACTCTAATATGATTTGAGCGTTAAGTTCGTAAATGAGCTTGGAACTCCTAAATTATTAAACTCCTTATCTTATAATTTATTAGTTTTAACAATTCCCAAGTTTTATTCGACATTTTAATATTCCATAGCCACTGTCCACTGTGTACACAAACAGGAATAAAAATACATATTTAATATTGTTTTGGTATCTGCTATTTTTAAATTGAAAAACAAGAACATTTTCAAAAGAGAAGCTCATACTACATTTCAATCAAAATAATGAAATAAAAATACTATATATATTCGAAAAATAACAAGAGAGAAAGGCCCATTGAATAATAAAATAAGGCAATTGTGTGCAATGAATTAATGAGCATCAATTGGGAGGGTGGACGACGAAAGGTCTGATGTTCAGTTGTCTGTTTATTTGCATTAAATACCTTTAAATTGAAATTAATTATTTATTAAAATTAAAGTTAGCCTTTACAGCTGAAAATATGCTTTAAAATTTAATCACAGGAATCTACACTGTGTTTAGCAGGGCTAGGAAGAGAGCCGCACGTTTATGTTCTTCCAATTTTGTTGCTCTATGATTACGTTGTTTTAAATGGCCCTGATTGTGAGTGGGGATTAAATTTCGCTGAGAGAAGACACACTTGCCTACTCTTGTCTGGTCCTGATGTAAAGTCATTGATTGATGTTCATATGCAAATGCTAATACTATACATATTATCCATAAAAATATTAATATACAGGGTGAGATGAAAAAACTGCAACCAACTTTAGACTGCTGTAATTTCTAAGCTACTCGTCCGATCTCCGGATACCAATTCGTTGGGCTATTGTGTCTGCAGTATTTTGGAAAGCAAGGTTGGCACTAAAAAATACCAAAGTGTCGATCACCTCAAGCAAGCGCTTCGCCGGGAATGGGCCAAAATACCGCAAAGCAATATTCGGGCAGCTTGTGACGGTTTCATTGTCAGTTTAATGCCATAGTTCATGCCAAAGGTGATCAGTTCGAACAAATCTATACTTATTCTAAAATTTTACTCTATTTCCGACATTTTTTGCTTTCATTCAATAAAATTAAAAAAAACAATGTAAACTTTATGGCGTTTGACTTTGTTGCAGTATTTTTTATCTCACCCTGTATACTATAAGCTCATCTACACCAAGTATAACTGATGCGTCGCTTATAGTGTCTCCCTGGCTTTTCTTGTCATTGAAAATTTCAAATCACAAAGCTCTTATCGAAAGAGAAATAAACTGTTTAGTTTAAAAATGCTGGGAAGCATCTAAAAGTATGCTATAAATATACTTAAGATAAATGTGGAAAAGCCAATTTACGTATGACTCTAACAAAATGTGCAATCTGCCCTCCGAAAAACTTAAACTTCCGAAGTTCCCAATTCAATATACATCTAATTTGGCTTATTAAATTGTGGACTTCCGAAGTTTTCATACGAAATATTCTTGTACCAGCAAAATGTGTACAGATGATGACGTTTTTTTTTTTCTTTGTAACTTTTAAAATACTTCAAAAACAATTCCTTGTCAACCGCACACTTTAACGCATTGAATGGTGAATTTAAATTGTGTAAAAAATCAATTAACATATTAATTAGTTTGGCGTAATTGAATGTTTTCTCTCGTTTTCGGAGTGTTAATGATATTTACAATGACATCCATTGTGCATTGCAAAAAGGTGGTCATTAAAATCCAACACAAGAGGTCCTTTGTATCGCAAGGTATTGATATTTAAAACAATAACAAATGAAATGGTTAATAAGCCTCAATCCGAATACAAGGGACCAGTTTTTTAAATACATTTTAAGTGTTTTTACATTATTCGTAATATTAAAGAAATTAACTCAAAAATAGTTGTTGAAATCATTGACACATATTTGGTGCTTCTTACATATTTTTTCAGGAGCGTCGACTTCATTTGAGTATTAATGGAGTTTGAATTGTATTAAAAATTTATGTTCGTTATGTAATACGGGTTGGATTTTTGAAAAATGTAATCACAAAGGCAAATAAATCATAAAATGGTTCAATTTTGTTTCAAAAACTAGTAAAACGTGGATTTGGTAGTATAATTTTTTCAAAGGTTAATAGAATCTTTGTCTTTAATAACTTTTAAAATATCGTGAATTTTATGATAAAAATATAAAAGAAAAAAATTATCAGAAATGGAGTATTTGAAAAATGTATTTGGGAGCTTGCAATTTCTTTAAAAGAATTTTTAAAGGGCTTTGTAGCCTTGGTTTGGCTTTTGCTATGAAGTTTTTAAGGAGGCTAAATTTCTTTTAAAAAATGTTCTTGTAAGGCGGTTGAATATCTTCGGAAAAAAAGTTTAAGCTGTGTGTTTTTTTTTTTTTTTTGTTTTTTGTAAAGACAATTTAAGCTTAATTTGAACGTGCCTTTCTGAAGATACATTTTACAAGGACCGTGTGGTTTTCAAATAGACATTTAAGGATTAATGGAGAGTGGACTTTTTCTTAAATAACTTTTCATGGACAAATAGAGCGATTTTCAAATATGTTTCAGGTAAAAATTTAAGGACTTAAAGGGATTATTTATCACACGCCTTCTTGTTTTTGAAAAATATGTTTCAAAGACTACAGAATTGTTTTTCTATTTAAAAATATATATTTTCTATTAAAAACAAGAAAAATCGTGTTCTGGCAGAACGAGGATTTTTTAAACCCTCACACTATGGTAATCGATTTCTTTCGAATTGACATATTAGTGTATTTTGTCAGAATGTTTTATTAAGTTCGCAAAAGAGCAATGTCGGTTCACGATTTCGTATAGCCTCCAAATCTTCATAAGTGTACCTTTCGATTTTCCGTATTTCGACGATTTTAACCACATTTTCAAATGGAATTGTTTAAAAGCGTTACTTATGGATCGTGATTATTTTAACACTTGTGACAGATTATTGTTTGCGTGGGTCCACATTTTCTTACAGCTCCGATGTTTCGGTACTTCGCGATATTAGGTATTAAAACGATTTTACCTACATTTTTCACGGAAATCATTTAAAATTTGATGCGTAGAGATTGGAGTCTTGAGACTCTGGAATCAGAAGATTGCTGGATTAGGTTCATTGCTTCAGAAGTACAGCTCCTAGAGCAGTACCTCCGAATATTTGGGGTTTTGGTTATTTTAAGCACAATTTTTAACAGAATTTGTTTAAAATTTTCAATTTGAAGCGCTAATTTTTGGAAAATGCAATTTTAGAAAATCATGAAATGCGAATTTTTTGAAAAGGGGAAGCGGGATTAGTTTTCAATGGCATTGTATGATTTTTGCAAAAGAACTATTTCATATACTATAATAGAAAAATTATTTATTTAAAATTATGTGAAGCTCCTACAAGTATGCTATAGAATGCTAAATATATCATTACTGTCATATATGTAAACTAGCCTTGAGATTACTTCATATACTATGGTATAAAATGTTCTTTTTAAAGAAATTCTTTGGGCGCCTAAAATAATGCTATAAAATTTAAAAAAAGTAAGAAACGCGCCTTAATATATGCTATAAATACTAAACATATTATTATTCTAATACGTGTAGAGTAGCCTAAAATAATGGTATATAATAGCCTATGACAAAAAAAAATCATAAGCAGGTCAACGTCTTCGTAGAGTCTCCATATTACGGTTTTCATTTAAGTGGTAGTTTTCGGATATTTTTCTTTTTTTTTTTAATGTTCCAAGTTCCTTCCAAATGCTGGAGGGTATTAAAAGTTAGGTGCTTTTTTACTTGTTTTTGTTAAATATAGAATTTCCTCCATTTGTATTCCTTTAAAGATTACATTAGCCTCCTCCAAATTTTCTACCCTTAAAAAAATTCTCAATGGCCTTCAAACTACTCGAAATCAATTTCACAAAATTACTTTCAAAATAAAACTTTAAAATACTTAAAAATTCATTGACTATGTAATCGCATTAAATAAATCAACGTCCAACCTACGGACAAACAAATGGATGATCACTTAACATTATCTCCGACGTAATGATATAAAAAGCTAATATTAATTGAAAACAAGCAATTAACAGAAAATTTAATTAAGTTTCAATAGCATGATTACGCACACATGCACACACATACACAGCTCGTATTAATTACACTCCTTTTTTGTCGTCCTGGCAATATAAAAAGTATTTGTAAGAAACAAATACATGGGAAATTCCTAAAAACTGTTGAGGAGAATAAAATCTAATAATAGTATAGATTGTTACAGAGTAATTATATTCGAAGTTGGAAATGGAGTATTTGTGTAGTTTGGTTTTGGTCTATACGAAAGTCCAAATTTTACGAAAATTAAAAAGTTAAAAAGCAGAAAGTTTGGCCAGGCCGAACTTTGAATACCCTCCAAAATTTGGAACGAATTTAATGGAAAGAAAAATAAAATCCGTTAAAAAATTCTGTTAAAATCTTAAAAATGGCGAATATAGCCGTTATATTGTGGTCTAAACGATGTGGACCTACATAGGCATTGTTTGTCATAAACCGCTACCATATTCAAATTCGAAATTTGAAATAGACTGTGAATAATGTAGCTAAAATCATCAAGATACCGTATATAGGGAGGTACCGTTTTATAGGAGCTATACGAAGACCTGGACCTGCATAGACAATTTTCTGTCACAGGCTGTAGCATCTATTACGATCTTCAAATAAGACATCTCAGAAATTTCGGTGAGTATAATACCTTAAATCCACAAAATACCGAATATAAGGAGGTACTGATATATGGGGCTTATACGAAGACCCGGACCTGCATAGACAATTTTCTGTCACAGACTGAAGTTCCCATTACGAACTTCAAATGCCAAATTTGAAACAATTCCGGTGAATAATGTCGGTAAAATCATCAAAATACCGAATATAGGGAGGTGCCGTTATATGGGGGCTATACGAAGACGTGGGCTTGCATAGACAATTTTCTGTCATATGCTGTAGTATTCATTACGAACTTCAAATACCGGATTTGGAACAACTCCGGTGAATTATATCGCTAAAATCATCAAAATACCGAATATCGGGAGGTACCGTTATATGGGGGCTATATGAAAACGTGGATCTACATGGCCCATTTACGAACTTAACCTGCCTACTGGTAAAATAAACATGTGTGCAAAATTGTAGTCTTCTATCTCAATTTGTTCGAAAGAAAGCGAGATTACAATCGACAGGTCGGCAGACAGACAGACAGATATCTCTAAATCGACTTAGAATTTTACGCTGATCATGAATTTATATATTTTATTGGGTCTGACATCAGTATTTCGAGGAGTTACAAACGGAATGACAAAGTTAATATACCCTCCAGAGTATGGTGGAGGGTATAAAAAATTTCTAGCCCTTGTAAATTCTCCGAACATCAGAGGAAATTAATAGAATTTAGACCTAATCTAAGTATTGCAATTCTACCATTGCTATTTCGGGTTTATTAAAATTTTTTTGTTTTAATTTAAATTATTTGTTAAGCTCATGAATATTTATGTGACCCAGAACTTTTGTCGAAAAATAACCACAAAACTTTTATATTTTCTACTTTCTATATAAGGTAATTAGAATATAGCTGTGATTTGTCAAAACTAAAAGGGATACCGAATTATTCCCAATCTCATCCCCCATACTTAGGCCACCCCCTAAAATTGTGGGTTAATTAAAAAATACTTATAACCCTTTTTGTCACATAAATCGTTGGCATGTCTAGCATTAACTTCTTACATAATGTCCTGTCATTCGGCAAAACTGGTTTTGTTTGACGCATTTGCCTAACGAGAACCCTTGACAATGTGTATTTGACATATTTAAGCCGATTTCCAAGAACAGAAAAAAAAAACACAGAGAGAAAACAACTGAACACAAAAACCACATAAAATAATACATAACGACCACATAACAATGACGGCCCGCCCGTACGGACCGGTGGACATTCAGAAAAACAAGCAGGGATAACAAACATAGGTCAATAATAAAGTATCTTACGATGAAAATAAGCCGATTTGGCATCAACAAACCACAGACTATCAAATGAAAACAGAAGAAGAATTTCCCACAAATTGTGCTGTTGTATAACGGAATGGATGAAATCGCATAACGAGAAAATATTTTGATTTTATCAAAACACAGATGAAATTCTTGGAAAACAATAGGGAAGATGGACATTTTTTGAAATACTGATTACGTTTTGATATATTGACTTCTAAAAATTTTTGTGATGATGTTATGCTTTTTGTTTGGAAACGCACCAAAGAAATTGGAGGAAAATTTCGAGCTTTTGGGACATGTTAGTGATGTAAATAGATGTAAAATACCATTTCCCGTCGTAAAATGGTAATTTGGAAAATTGAAGAAAACTTAGATTTGTCCATTTCGTTCTACAAACGTCTCAAGACCGATATTTCCGTGTTCTCCCTTTTAAAGGTCAAGTAGCCCGATCATTGGTTTCTTGAAAAACATGAAAATAATTAAATGGCGGATAAACCAAAACGTGGACCTATATATCTCATTTTCAATAACAACCATCCCAGACACAATACAAATTCTTGGGCCAAAATTTTAAGCTCTATGTCTACGCTGTATCGTAATTTCAACAGACATACAGACATCGTTAAATCGACAACTTTATATCGAATTTTGTGCTGATTATGAATATATATACTTTATGCGGTCTACCGCGAATATTTAAAGACGTTACAAATGAAATGAAAAGGTGGATGGTATAAAAAGTCGGTGCATTTAGGTCAATTAGAGGTATTGTTAGGATTTTTGCCTCAGTTTTGCACTGAATGGCAAGCAATATGCTATTACAAATTTAAAGGGACTTTTGAAACCAAAAGATAAAAAAATGGCTTTAAGATACCCTGTTGCAGAGTTCTGAAAAGCTTAATATTTTACTCAAACTATTTGTGGTGATTTTACAGTGAAGAAATATACAGGGTGAGATGAAAAAACTGCACCCATCTCAGAATGCTGTCATTTCTAAGCCACTCATCCGATAGCTGTTAAAATTATTCCAGTTACAGCTCATTATATTGTTTACAAGCTTACAAAAGCCTTTTGGTGAGAATTTCCTAGAAAAAAAGTTATTCGTAATGGAATTCAAGCGTGATAGTGTGATTGCTTTATATATGGCTGGAAGACCACAAGTGGCTATCGTTAGAGCACTCCAGCATTTCCATGTGAATAAATCTTTTGTGAGCTCGGGGAAAAGCCAATGAAATTGCAAAAAGTGCAAGAACTTACACCGCAAGTTGAAGAAAATAGACTCAAAAGAGCTAAAGAGTTACTTCGCTTGGCCGAAAGTGGTGAACTGCCGAATTTGGTTTTCTCCGATGGGAAAATGGCATTCAGCACGCGCCACCCAAGAATGGTTACAAAATGAGGTAAGTAACTCGCTTCATTTCCAGTGCACAATGGCCAGTAAAATCTCCAGATACCAATCCGTTGGACTATTGTGTCTGGAGTATTTTGGAAAGCAAGGTTGGCACTAAAAAATACCAAAGTGTCGATAGTCTCAAACAAGCGCTTCGCCGGGAATGGGCCAAAATACCGCAGAGCAACATCCGTGTAACGGTTTCATTGGCCGTTTGAAGGCCATAATTCGTGCCAAAGGTGAGCAATTCGAACTAGTAGGAGTGAGCAGATTAATTTTATATTCACATTAGGAATCAAAAGAAAATTGTGAGCCTTTGTGGGGAGATATCAGAAGGGGTGGGCCTATATCTATCATCTTCACCCCAGATCTTGTGTTAATTGAAATATTGGGACGTGTGAAATTTGAAGGAAATCGGATGCTTACTACGCAGTTTTAAGTGTGTTGGTTATTCAAACTTTTAAACCGTTGTGGTGGAAATACCTGAAGAATGGTCCGATATCTTCCATCTTTAAAACAGATCTTATGTTGATAGAAATATTGAGGTGTGACAAGTCTGAATGGAATCGGATATTAATATCGTGTTTTATAGGCTTCATGAATATTCAAAATTTTAACCCTTTGTGGGGGAGGTACCCAAAAGAGTGGTCCGATATATTCCATCCTCACACCAGTTCTCGAGTTAGTACGAATATTTTGATATAACAAATTTGAAGACACTCGGACACTTACATCACATTTTATAAGAGATATAATTATTAAAATTTTTGACCCTACCCTTTTAAGTTGAGGTATTTTAAAGGGAGTTATAAGGGAGTGGAGCATTGTCCATTTCCACACCTGATCTTGCACTGATACAAATATTAGGATTTGCGAATTTAGAGACAAATTGGATGATCCTATCTCTTTCTGTGCAGTCAAATATTTTCTTAAAAAAATGTCGACCTTTTGTGGAGGAGGTACCAGAAGGAATGGACCGATATTGCCCATCTCCGAGCTCGATCTAAGTTTGACAATAATATTATTAGACACAATCGGATACCTTTTTCGAGAGTTATAGTACGCATCTGTCAGACAGACATACGGACGGACACCCCCTAGATCGACTCCAAATCCTGAAAAGGATTTGGTACAAAAAGAGACACAGGGTCTAAACCCGTTTTTTTCGATAAGGAATATTTTGGCTGTATCAAATGATATATATACCCTCTCTAGTCATATGGATGAGGGTATTAAAATAAATTTTAACTCAATAGTTTAATGGGGAGTCTTTTGGGGGAGGCTCTTTTTATACCAAAAAAGGGCTCTCATCACAAAAAAAAGTTTTCAAAACCCAAAAATTAGGTTTACACTATAATTAATCGACAGACCAAGCCAGTGAAATCTAAATATCTATTTCATTCATACAAAAAATGAAGGCCAGCAACGTCTCTTGGAATCTCTCTGAATAGTGTATTACCCGGTGTTGCAAAATTTCCTTAGAAAATTTTAAAAAAATATTTCGAAAAATCACCAAGGTATACAATTGAAACAATAACTGCAATCAAAGCCTTCTTTAGCTTCGAAGAAAATCCTAATATCTTCACATGTGTATGTAAGCATGAAAATTTACACTCAATCAATATTCAAGTGGCAGCAATGGCTCTTGCCAACATCCTGTAGCGTAGCACTTCCTCAATGTGTTGATTTTAATGGTTTGCAAATCCATATTCTCTGTGGTCGTACTCTGTGCTATCCATCATTTTTTCGAATTGGTTTAGAAATAAACAAGGGGAGGCAAATATGGCAACGTGTGTATTTTCATCAAATGAATAGGGGAGAGAAAAAGAAACAAAAAAAAGAAAAACTACTCAAAAATTCACAACAGAGTGTAGTGTGATGGGGTAAGGGTCCAATGCCTTGTTGTGAGCAGCACCACTCGCAGTAGTAGCAGTAGCTTCAATAGTTTACACTCTAATAATTCCGATAATTAAAGAAATATGAAAAAACAACGCTTTGCTGTTCAATATTCTGTTCAGAGTAGGGAGCCAATACAATGACCACTTAAGCGGTATTGTGTGTACATTAATGTAAACATGTGTCTGTGTGTGTGTGTGCGCATAGCTGGTTTTTCTGCAAAGCGTTTTGCTACCCCCCCAATCATATCAATCAAGTAAACTAATTGATTTACAATACAACACTGATTTCAAACTAGAAGCTGTTAGCCAAAGACTCAAGTCCTTGCACCACCATAGCACGATTTCTGTTTTTATATCCTCCACCATACTATGGAGGGTATATTAATTTTGTCATTCCGTTTGTAACTCCTCGAAATACTCATGTCAGACCCATATATATATACTCTTAATCAGCATAAAATTCTAAGGCGATTTAGCCATGTCCGTCTGTCTGTCTATGTGTCGGTCTGTCTGTTGTAATCACGCTATCTTTCGAACGAATTGAGATAAAAGGCTAAAATTTTGCACACGTGTATATTTTGCCAGTAGGCAGTTTAAGTTCGTAAATGGGCCATGTAGGTCCACCTTATCATATAGCCCCCCTATAACGGTACCTCCCGATATTAGGTATTTTTATGATTTTAGCGACATTATTCACCGGAATTGTTCCAAATTTGGCATTTGAGATTCGTAATAAATACTACAGCCTAAGGCAGAAAATTTTCTATGCAGGTCGACGTCTTCGTATAGCCCCCATAATACGGTACCTCCCGATATTCGGTATTTTGATGACTGTAGCTACATTATTCACCAGAATTGTTTTGAATTTGCTATTTGAAGTTTGCAATGAATACTATAGGCTAAGGCAGAAAATTGTCTGTGCAGGTCCACGTCTTTGTATGGCCCCCATATAAAGGTACCTCCCGATAATCGGTATTTTGATGATTTTAGCGACATTATTCACCGGAATTGTTTCAAATATGGCACTTAAAGTTCGAAATGGATACTACAGCCTAAGACAGAAAATTGTCTGTGCAGGTCCACGTCTTCGTGTAGCCCCGATTAAACGATACCTCCCGATATTCGGTATTTTGATGATTTTAGCAATATTATTCACCGGAATTGTTTCGAATTTGCTATTTGAAGTTCGTAATGAATTCTACAGCCTAAAACAAAAACTTTTGTCTGCAGGTCCACGTCTTCATATGGCCCCATATATAGGTACCTCCCGATATTCGGTATTTTGATGATTTTAGCAACATTGTTCACCGGAATTGTTTCGAATTTACCATTTGAAGTTCGTAATGAATGCTACAGCCTAAGACAGAAAACTGTGTATGCAGGTCCACGTTTTCGTATAGTCCCCATATAACGTTACCTCCCGATATTCGGTATTTTGATGATTTTAGCGACATTGTTCACCGGAATTGTTTCAAATTTGGTATTTGAAGTTCGTAATGAATTCTACAGCCTAAGACAGAAAACTGTGTGTGCAGGCCACGTATAGCTCCCATATAACGGTACCCCCCGATATTCGACAGTTTGATGATTTTAGCGACATTATTTACCGGAATCGTTTCAAATTTGGTATTTGAAGTTCTTAATAAAGACCACATCCTAAGTAAAAAAATGATCCATGTAGGTCCACGTTTTCATATAGCCCCCATATAACGGTACCCCCCGATATTCGACAGTTTGATGATTTTAGCGACATTATTTACCGGAATCGTTTCAAATTTGGTATTTGAAGTTCTTAATAAAGACCACATCCTAAGTAAAAAAATGAGCCATGTAGGTCCACGTCTTCATATAGCCCCCACATAACGGTACCTCCCGATATTCGGTATTTTGATGATTTTAGCAACATTATTCACCGGAATTGTTTCGAATTTGCTATTTGAAGTTTGTAATGAATACTATAGCCTAAGACAGAAATTTGTCTATGCAGGTCCACGTTATCATATAGCCCCCACATAACGGTACCTCCCAATATTCGGTATTTTGATGATTTTAGCAAAATTATTCATTTGGTATTTGAAGTTCGCAATGAATACTAAATCCTAAGACAGAAAATTGTTTGTGCAGGTCCACGCCTTCGTATAGCCCCCTTCCGATATTCAGTATTTTGATGACTGTAACTACATTATTCACGGATTTTTATTCTAAGTTTCGCATTTCAATATTGCAATGGCTTATGAAAAAAATTACCTATGCAGGTCCATGTCGTCGTATTGACCCTAATATAACGGCTACATTCGGTATTTCTAAGATTTTAACGGATTTTATTGTTTTTGCGAATTGCCAAATTCGTTTCAAATGGTGGAGGGTATTCAAAGTTCGGCCCTTACAGCTTTTTTACTTGTTTTTTTTTTTTGCTTCTGTTTTCAAAGCGTCAATGAGAGCGAGAGAAAAAACTATAAAATTGAAAAATAAAATAGAAATGCGAACACAAAACTCGATAAAATCCCCAGCGCTAACCCAAAGAGAGCAACAGTGGCAATCAATGGTCTCTAAGGATAATGGGGAATTTACAATGAAGCAACGGTACAGCGTTGGAAAAAGCAACTCACATCATAAAATAAAAAAAAAATAAAAAACCGGAAAACTTTTGAAAATTAAACAAATTTGCATTTAAATTAAAAGTGATTTTATCAAGTGAAGTGGAGGCCATAAAATAAAGTTTACTACCAACACTTTTTTTTTTTTTTTTGCTATTCAAAGTCATTGTATTTTGATTCTACCCTAGCAGTATTATTGGCTTTGGTGGAAGTGGAAGCTGGGCGGTTGGGTAGTCTCATCGTTGCTTGGCTGTGGTTCATGGTGTAGTGTGTGTTAGTGTATGGTAGGCTTGATTGCCATTTGAAATGTGGATAGCATTGGTATTGGTGGCATTGGTAATGGTGGTGGTGGCGTTGATACTGCTGGTAGGTAGCGTACGGCTGGTCCATGGCCACTCTGCTCGAGTATGACCCAAAGCGATAAAATAGTTTAAGATTCCAATAATAAAAACTGGCAACACAAAAACATTACTCCATCAAAACTAAAGCCAAGGATAAGCCAAAAACAAAGTACGAAAACAAAAAAAGAAAAAAACAACAACGAAGCCTAATGAAAACATTTATTGTGCTTTACCAATGACAAAACGGAGAAATTAAAAGAACAAACGAAGGAACGAGAAAACAATAAATTAAGACTTAAAACAAAGTTATAAAATAGATAAAATCAAGACAAGGACTGCCAAAAAAAAGAGACGGAGACAAGACTGTATTTGTTGGAGCCTAAAGAGATATTCTGTTGAAGAATTAAAGAATCGGAAAATAAAGATATGAAAATAAATTAATTAAAGAAAGTAACGAAAAGTAAATTTTATGCAACTGAAGTTTTCATTTAACTTATATTGAAAGCTTTTGGTTTTTGGTGTCACTGTGGCGAGCACCCCTGAGAAAGTTGGTTACATATCACTGAACCAAGAATGGTCCGTCGATACTGAATACTACACATTTTCTAAAGCCTCAAGTCGAAAAAAAATATGTGGAATTATTGACAAGTTAGACTGTATTGAGAATTGCTAAGATTTCATTTATTTATTTATCCATCCCGCAAGAAGGGGTTTTATAGAATATCTTCTGCTTCTTCCCTTCTATTCCCTCAATTTAGATTTAACTTTACCGCAGCTAAGGTCAAAATCTTATGAAAATTGCTATAATACTGGCCTCTATTAATTTTTTATGGAATCTTTAAGTTTTTTAGAAGACCCTCAATGAGGAAAATCGAAAATTAAATTAATGAAAATCGAAAATGTATAGTAGTCCGCACCCGCAACCAGTTCGATAGGAAAATTAGTAAGAACTTTTCTTGGGGAACATAATTTCGAAATGCTGAAAGTCAAGGGTGACGTTTTATGGGAGGCCAAATCTAAAGAAAATTTCCAATTTTTTGAAATAGTTGTGCCAGATATCTCTGGTACCAAATATCATTGTTGACGAGTCCATATAACAAATGTGAGGGACTTAAATACCAAATTTAATGTACCATATATATGGAAGCTATAGTGATATCTGATGTACTTGCTTATAGACTGAATGCGGTCGGATGTGCCTAAATTCAGGTCATTTGGATTTATATTAGCCATTTGGTGCACAACTAACTCAAAATCGGTTCAAAATAGATATAGGAGTTATATCTAAATCTGAACGAAATTTGATAACATTTGGCAGAGGTATTTCTGGGATGTATCTAATATCTGGTTCCTTCTCCATGTTACAAATAATAGTCGACAGAGTCCATTCGAAATGGAAAATATTGACCCACCCCAACATAAACAGTCAACATTTTGAATTATCATAACGCAAGTTAAAATAAATTTTAAAAAAATGGACATAGGCTGAGGGTATACACCTGTCAGCAAAAGCGTGTAATATATATTTGTTTTAATTGGGGCCGAAAAATTGATAAATATACCCATTTTGAATACCAAGCATGGTTATTAAAAAAATTTAAGTAGGATAACTGTAGGATATTTGTCATTTAGTTCCATAATAAAAGATAAGAGAAAACTACGTGATGATATCGAAAAATTCCGGAACAAACAAAATAATAAAATTCTGGAAAAACGATAAAATGTGTTGTCGAAGTCGTGTGGGTTGAACGCGTAAATCAGCATGTTGATTATGCAAAACATGATGAGAGCCATCTGTATAACCAGCAAAGAAAGTCCTAAAGTCGGGCGGGGCCGATTTTATGATACCCTACACCACCTTGCTAATTTAGTTGAGCTTTACATAACAATTAAACGTTTTTATGGGAGAATTCAATCATACACCCTATGATAATAATTATAATTTAAAATTCAAAGGAATAAATATGCCGAAGCATATGTATCTTTTAAATTCGGACTTGTATTGCCCATTTGGTGCAAAATTAATTTGAAATCAGATAAAGATATATATGGGAGCTATATCCAAATCTGAATCGATCTCGATAAAATTTAGCAAAGATATTTCTGAGCTGTATTTGATATATTTCCCTGAATATCGTTGTTACGGAGTGCATATTACGGCTGTGGGTAACAAATACAACAAATCGGATGAACAATATATATGGGAGCTATAGCTATATCTTAACCGATTTCGATCAAATTTGGCATATTTATTTGCAGGCCTAATTTGGTTGTATGTTGGTTGTATGGGCTGATATTACACGTTTGGTGCACAATAAAAGGCAAATCGGACGAAGATATATATGGAAGCTATATCTAAATTTTTACCGATTATCTCCAATTTCAATAGGGTTTATCCTTGACCCAAACAAATGTTGTTTGGAAAATTTCATCTCAATCGGATAATAAATGCGACCTGCATTTTGTTCGCAAGAATACAAGGACAGACGGACGGACGGACTGACTTTCATAAATGAACTCAGATTTATGTTACAAACAAATGCACAAAGACATAATACCCTGACCACAAAGATATTTCCATAATAAAAGATAAGAGAAAACTACGTGATGATATCGAAAAATTCCGGAACAAACAAAATAATAAAATTCTGGAAAAACGATAAAATGTGTTGTCGAAGTCGTGTGGGTTGAACGCGTAAATCAGCATGTTGATTATGCAAAACATGATGAGAGCCATCTGTATAACCAGCAAAGAAAGTCCTAAAGTCGGGCGGGGCCGATTTTATGATACCCTACACCACCTTGCTAATTTAGTTGAGCTTTACATAACAATTAAACGTTTTTATGGGAGAATTCAATCATACACCCTATGATAATAATTATAATTTAAAATTCAAAGGAATAAATATGCCGAAGCATATGTATCTTTTAAATTCGGACTTGTATTGCCCATTTGGTGCAAAATTAATTTGAAATCAGATAAAGATATATATGGGAGCTATATCCAAATCTGAATCGATCTCGATAAAATTTAGCAAAGATATTTCTGAGCTGTATTTGATATATTTCCCTGAATATCGTTGTTACGGAGTGCATATTACGGCTGTGGGTAACAAATACAACAAATCGGATGAACAATATATATGGGAGCTATAGCTATATCTTAACCGATTTCGATCAAATTTGGCATATTTATTTGCAGGCCTAATTTGGTTGTATGTTGGTTGTATGGGCTGATATTACACGTTTGGTGCACAATAAAAGGCAAATCGGACGAAGATATATATGGAAGCTATATCTAAATTTTTACCGATTATCTCCAATTTCAATAGGGTTTATCCTTGAGCCAAACAAATGTTGTTTGGAAAATTTCATCTCAATCGGATAATAAATGCGACCTGCATTTTGTTCGCAAGAATACAAGGACAGACGGACGGACGGACTGACTTTCATAAATGAACTCAGATTTATGTTACAAACAAATGCACAAAGACATAATACCCTGACCACCTTGTGGTGTAGGGTATAAAAAGACAAAACTAACTTTTCGTTGTCTATATCTTCATTTGTCTATGCTATGAATAGGTGAGAGAGAGAGGGAGAGAGAGAGCGAGAACGTCTAAAACGTCTTTCCCTATAAGAAATCGGAATTTTTACGGAAGCCTTAAAATTTTCTAACATTTCAAGGAAATTTCATTTCTGGAAGAATTTCAAATGTGAATTTACATTTAATGTCTTTGAATTGACCCAAAATTAGGTTTGACAAAAAATATTTTTATCTTCTACGTCATCTCTCCAATTTGGTGTTTTATACAATTTTTTTTTTTTTTTCATAAACTCAAATAGACTATAGCATGTTTTTTTGCCGATTTTCGGAACTTTCACCTATTTTGATTACCTCTTGACACCGATGTAGCCAGAAATATCTTTCAAAACCATTTAAGGGGTGTGTGGCCCAACAACAAAAATTTGGATTTTCAAGCAAAATGCTCTGAAAATATAAAAAAAAGAAATAGCACCTAGGCCCCTCACCCTGACTACGTCGGCGCCTCCCGATATCAACTATCAAAACCTTGTTTCGTACACGTGTGTTCCTTGTAATTATTTTTTGCGTCACACAATGTTATGTTTCCGTCTTGCGTTCTTATAAAACGTAAAAGGATAGGCAATAATTCCAAAACATAATAAAGCAAGGTAAACTGGTGCGTATACTTGTTGTCAGCACTTATACGTAATAGCGGTTCTGATTTCAATATGTGTCACGTTTATATAGGCAAATACACTAATGAGATATGAATATTGGTTAGGAAAAGAAGATTTTGTAGATAAGAACGTTATGTAACTCCAAAAATAATATCTAAAAATTTAAGCCTTTGCCGCTGGTGAATTCCAACAGTTTTCCCAAATTTAAGAATATTTAAAATAATAATAAAATAAATCAAGCTTATATCAAGCGAAACAAAAATAAGTTTTAAAAATAAAAAATAATTAAAATTGAAAATAATAAATAATAAAAAAAAATCTTACAGCTTTCAATTGATTGATTTCTTCCGTATCACCACCAAAAGCTCGCATATATTCCGAACCGGACATAGACGAAGAAGACATGCGTCTTAGACGATCTAAAACACATAAAAACAAAATACAAGGCAAAGAAAACAAAAAGAAAGGAAAGAAAATAAAATAAAATAATTAAAATCATAAAAAACAAACAAAAAATTTGCAAATCATAATAAATACCAATTGAAGAAGTCGAAGCTGAACCAATGGGCATGTGACTCAAGGAGTCGGTGATTTTGCTACCATCACTACCACCGATGATGGTGTCCGATGCGGTGGCATTGTTTGCGGCGACGGCCGCATTGGCCTCGGTCGACAGTGTATCCGTATTGCCCGCCGCACTACCACTTGTTCCACCACCCGTCAATGCCTGTAGGACAGCATTTGCATTGGCATTGCGTGCCGCCAACACGGCACGTATTTTGGCAAATGCTGCCTGCAAGTCTAATTTCTCATCAGACCAATCGATGGCCTGAGCTTCCTGTTCGGCTAACAAAACGGCTGCAGTGTGTTGTGTGGGAACTTGACGTTGATGTTGTTGTTGACTCACCCTTTTATGATTGTCCGGCAGGTTCAAATAGCACTCATTGTCGAAACGAAATTGTGACTGTTGGCAGATTTCGATTTTTAGTTTTAATTTTGTTCGGTTTGATTTAAAGTGATTTGGTTTCGGCGGGGCGGCAGTGCAATGGTCGTTGTCATCGTCGGCGTTCCAACATTAGATTGTGGTGTTTTTGGTTAATTTTGTTAGCATTTTTGGTAGTGGCGCAAAAATAAATAAGAGCAGGACAAAAACGGCACATGTATACACACACATATATGGATGGAGAAAAAACGCAACACACACACACAAATATATAGAACGCATTTTTATTTGTTGATTGGTTTTTGGCGGTGTTCAAATATTTTTGATTTTATTTTTTGTTTTTTGCAGCATTGTTTGTGCGGTGAATATTTAAAAGTTGTTGTAGTTGTTTGTTGTTGTTGTTATTGATGATATTGTTGGACATATATAGAAAGAAAGAGAAAGAGAAAAAAGTGCAAAAAACAGAGAGAAAACAAAAGAGGTTTTTTTAATTACAAAGTTTTGCTGGTAATTTGATTGATTTGTTTGGTGAGAATTGGAATAAAGTGTTTGTTCTTTTTTACAGAAAAATAAAAAATAAATGAAATTTTTATAAAGCACAAAATAAATTTTCAAATCTGAAGCTATGTTGAAATTATGTCCTACCTTATAACCGGGCCCCAAGCGATGCATTGCACATATTTGCTGGGTGGTCAGGGCTTCGCTAAAGAGGTATATAGCCGACATTTGGCCACAAAAGACACGTTCTTCATCTAATTCGGGTGTTGCTCCGATATAGCATTTGTCAAATGGCTGTAATGAAATAATGATTCGAATTTAGGGCCCATATAATCCAGGATATAAAATTTGTTGTTGAAAATATACTCACATCGTTTGTTGAAACAAACCACGCCATTTCGGTACTGGACGCTAATTGTCCATTTACGAGGCACTTTATTTCGCTTTTTGTCCAGCGATTGTAAATATACACGATGGCAATCATATACCACTGAAAAGAAAGTAAAAAATATATTAATTTAATTTTTATTTATTCAAGGACCAGAAAGAAATGTGGATTTTTTAAGAATATTTGTTCAAGAACCAAAAGAAACGTGGATTTTTAAAAAATATTTTTCCAAGGACCAATGGAAAAGTAGATTTTTAAAGAGTATTTTTCCAAAGACCAATAGAAAAGTAGATTTTTTAAAAAAAAATATTTTTTAAAGGACCAAAAGAAAGGTGGATTTTTAAAAAATATTTTTCCAAGGACCAATAGAAAAGTAGATTTTTAAAGAGTATTTTTCCAAAGACCAATAGAAAAGTAGATTTTTTAAAAAAAATATTTTTTAAAGGACCAAAAGAAAGGTGGATTTTTAAAAATACATTTTTTTAAGGAGCTATTGAAACATTGACTTTTAAAGAATATTTTTTAAAGACCAAAAGGAGAGTAGATTTTTAAAAAAATATTTGTTTTAAGGAGCTATTGAAACACTGACTTTTAAAGAATATTTTTCAAATGACCAAAACAGTGGATTTTTAAAAATATATATTTTTACAAGACCATTGAAAACGTGGATTTTTTAAAAAATATATGTTTTAAAGGATCAATAAACGTGGAATTTTTGAAGAATATTTTTTTAATTACCCACAGAAACGTGGATTTTTAAGGAATAAAGAATATTTTTTTCAACTACCTGTACGAACTTGGATTTTTAAAGAATATGTTTTCAGGGACGTATATGAACGTGGATTTTTTAAAGAGTATTTTTTTTTTCAAGGACCTATAGGAACGTGGATTTTCTAAAACTTTTCTAAAAACCTATAGAATCCTGGATTTTTGTAGGTAGCTATAGAAGTTTGGATTCCTCCAAGGACCTACAGAAACGTCAAATTTTCTAAGGACACATAAAAACGTAAATTTTTCTATTGACCTATAAAAACGTAGATTTTCCTAAGGACCTATAGAAACGTTTTAAAGCACCTATTGAGATGTAGATTTTTCTAAGGACCTATTGCAAATGGATTTTTTAAGGACCCATTGAGATGTAGATTTTTTTAAATTCGTGGGGTTTTTAAGGACCAATTGCAACGTAATTGAGACGTAGAATTTTCTAATGATCTTTAGAGACGTAGATTTTTCTAAGGGCCTATTGGAACGTGGATTTTTCTAAGGACCAAAAGAAACATGGAATTTTCTAAGGACCAAAAAAAGTCTGGAGGATTCTTGATGCAATAAGCAATGAGGATTTTTATCATTTTATGGGCCAAACCTGGATTATTAAAAATAATTTTTATAAGGATAGATCGTAGTTTTTTAAAGGAATTTGTTTACAAGGGGTAACAGAATTTTTTCTAAGGACCAAATTTAGAAATATTTTTAAAGTACAAGTCGTGGATTTTTAAAAATATTTCTTCAAGGAATTGTAAGAACGTTTTTAAAGGATCAATCATAGATTTAAAAAAAAATATTTGAATGTTTGAAAAAAATATGTTGGATTTTTATGAATATGTATGTGAAAATATTTTTGCACTGGTAATTCATAATTTTTAAAAATATTCTTTCACGGGTCAATTGAAAATTGTTGAAAAAATATTATTTTGGGTGAATGGCTGATTTTTGGATTGTACATTTCAAGATCATGTTTACCAGGATAAATGGCGGATTTCGAAGAATATTTTTTACGACAAATTTGTGAACTTTAAAATTATTTTTTAGGAATATCTTGAAAGGACCACTCGTGAATTTTTTTAAGATCAACATAGAGGAGTTTTTTTTTTTCAAATATTTTTTAGGGGCCAACATAGCATCAAAACGTGATGTTTTTATTTTTTAACAATATTTTTCAAAGACCAACATAACTGGAAAAAGTGGTGATTATAAAAATTTTCAAGAACCAAAATTTGGATTTTTATGAGCTTTGTTTAACATCAAGAATATAATAATATTTTTTTTTTAAATCCAATAAAATAAAATTTTAAATATTTTATATTTTTCAATTGCTTCCCAAAGGACAAACGTGCTCAAAGATATTTTTATTAAAATTGCGAAACAATGTTTGAATTGCCTTTCAAAGGTTTCTAATTGAAAATTGTTGATTCCCTTGAGGAACTCAAAACTTTCCACTTGTCAATACAAAATCTCTAATTAATATGCATGGCTACCACCATTTATGGCTATAATTAGCAATTGTTTGAAAATGAAAATTAAATAAAAACAAATTTCCGCTGTCATCGGTGAAGATTCTTTCAGGCATTAATAAGCCATCGAATAAAAATTAATATGCTCTGCAATTAGCTTATTCCAAACGAGGAGGTAATGGCAATTAATGAGGTGAGGTGGCGAAGGCTAATAAAAAGTCCCATGACAATATTTTGAAGGGGATTCAGTTGATGTTAGGGCACCAAAGATGGCGAAAGAGAGGGGGAACTAGAGAGGACTGTGATCAAGGAAGACAATTCAAACAACGAAGGTGGAGTAGACAAACAACGGGCAATTTAAAACATTTGGAATAAGACCACAAACATGCTTAGGTATAATCATGTATATGTATTCAAATTCAATATTCAAATCCTAATTTTGAATACAATTTTGAATTTTTTTATCCATAAAACGTCCATTAAAACCTCAAAGCCGGGATTAAAAAAATAGTAAAAAATAAATAGAGATTACATATATTTTGAAAAATTCCCTCTCAAGGATATAGGGAGTCGCACGATATGATTTTTTAACAAGGACCAAAGCTACAAAATGTGTTTTTTTTTTAAAGAATATTTTTAAGTACCCTCCAATACCTAAATTTATTTACAAGGATCTACAGAGAAACAAATTTTTAATACAAATTCGAATTATTTGTAGCCATAAAACGTCCAAAATTGATTCAGAACGAGGATTATAACAAAATCCAAGACAAATAGATATCAAAAATATATTTTGAACATTTTTTTCTCAAGGACATAGGGAGTCACACGATATGATTTTATAACAAGGACAAGAGCTACAAAACTTGGGGTTATTTAAAGAATATTTTTAAGGAGCCCAATACTAAAAAAAATATTTGTTTCAAGGACCTACAGAGCACCAGATTTTGAATATAATATTGGATTTTGTTTTAACAATGAAACGTTCAATAAGGCCTGAAAATAAGGATTAAGAAGATTCAAGGACAAATAGAGATGAAATATATATTTTGAAAAATGTTTTTTTCAAGGACATAGGGACATAATTTTATAACAAGTACCAGAGCTACAACACTTGGGGTTTTTTAAAAAACATTTTTAAGGATCTATATTTAGCTATAAAATAAGGTCTCAAAACGAGGATTAAAAAAGATTCAAAACTTTTTTTAAGAATATTTTTAAGGACCCACAATACTTGAAAAATATTTTTTAAATATTTAATATTTTTCACGGACCTATTTGAAAAATAGAATATTTGTAAGGATCCATATTCAGCTATCAAACGTCCAATAAGGTTTAAAAACGAGGAATAAAACAGATTCAAAACTTGTGATTTTTTTTAGAATATTTTTTAAGGACCCACAATACTTGAAAAATATTTTTTAAATATTTAATATTTTTTCAAGGACCTATAAAGCATCAAGTTTTGAATACAATTTTGAATTTTATTTTGTTTTCTAAATATAACGAAACTAGGTTTTATTTTTTTAAAGTTTTCCGCGTTTGCGCGATTTTTTGTTGTAACCACTGTCCACAGTTTGTGTGCACTCATGTACTCATGTAAAACACAACAAATATTTGATAATTGCCCAAACCGAAAAACAAAAGTGTTGAAATTACAATAACACACTTTACATATTTTTTTTACACATTTCTTTCGTTTTTCCCGATCGATACATACCTTTCTGGGCTGGAATTCATATTTTACACAATGTTGAAATCCTTTGCCTTTAACTTTCATCGAAGTCAGTACAAGGCAATTACCAACAAAATGGGCGGTATAACCAACACCTTTTGATGTTTTAAAACTGCAAAGAAAGGAATGAAAACACAAAATGAATGAATCGAATAAAAATCAATGTACAAGAAATTAAACAATAAAAAGGGAAGGTAGAGTGTGGGAGAGGGGTGGGTGTCCACCATTGTGGAAGCTACAAAATCAAAGAGGGGCTAAAGCCTGACTGAGAGCGGTCTTTGTGTGTGGGTGGGTAGCCCGCCCATAAACCAAAATGTGAAGTAAAGTGTGAAGATGAATGATTTAATTAAAACGAAATGAAAATTATATGCTACAGGGGGGAAGGGGAGTTTGGGGAGCGGTGGTGGCGTTGTTGATGAAACAACCGGGGTGGAAAAAGTACAAATTGAAACCAATAATTAGAAAAGTAAAACACAAAATATTGAGTACTACAAAAGGCGTAGCTGAAGAAGGAAAAAATTAATGAATATTAAAATCGGAAAAAATGTGTAAGACAAAGATTGGTTAGTTGTTAAAAGGGAGGGGCAGGGGAAAGATGCGATTTTTCTTAGATTGTGGTGTATTGGGTAGATTTCTGTGTGTGTGGAAATTTCCTTTGCACTTACCAGTAGAGGTAGGGTTTCTCGCGTTCAATATTCACAGAATTAATGGGATCCAAACGAAACCATGTGGTAAATGTAAAACCATTCTCATAAGGCCATTTAGCCAATGGCGGTAATACCATAGCCTGGAAGAAAATCAAAAACATAAATTAATTTTTTTTTGTATATAAGTTAAGTTTAGTTGGGGTTATTATTGAAGTGGAACATTGTTAGTTGCGGTTAGTGTGTGTATGTTCGTATATATTACTTTATTATATTAATTTCAAATTTTTATATTTATACAAAAGTTATTAAGTCTAAAAAGTTATTAATTTCTCAGGCCCAATTTAGTTGAGATCCCAATAAAAATTTAACAAAGTTTTCAAGACGTTTTGTGTTCGACTTGTAAAAATTCAAGATGAAGATTTGAATATTAGTCAACTTATTTCCGATACGAAAAGCAATTTCGGTATTATATTAAAATGTTTAAAAAGATTTTTGTCAAAATTTGAAACTTCTTGTATGCTCCTTTAGGTTCTCCATGGAAAAACATAAATTGAAATATGAATGTTCAGAATTCCAATATTTTGAAAATTTGGATTATTTATTCATTCAATATGGTTGTTTTTCTTGATGTTTTGTTTGATTTTGGACATTTCAAACTTATAATAACTATGTATGGCCAGAACCTAACATTTGACACGGTCAAAACGTGCCTGATCGATATAACTGTTTTAGACCCTAGGTCGCTTTGGACCAAATCTATTTTAGGACATTTGTAGTCGATCTAGCTGTTGCTCACGACAACTCTCGAAAGAAGTATCCGATTTGATTCTAACTTAGATCACGTTCGGAGATGGGCAATACCGTTCCACCCCTTCTGGCGGAAATAAAAAAAAAAAAAAAAAAAAAAAAACAAGTAAAATATTATCAGTCAGTTTTGCCGACAGATCTATACCTCCAGCCTTGAGTTATGATTATTCAAACTGTTGACCCCTTATGGTTGATATTCCGAAACAGTTGGCCAATTCGTAACTGACCTGAAACTGACATAAGCTTCAACTCCCTACAAAGGGTCGAAAATTTCAAAAAATATATTTTCTGCACAGAAAGAGAAAGAATAATCCGATTTTGGACCAACTTTGCAAATTCTTATTCCTTGGATCCGTAACCGTCACACCCGAATATTGCTCTGCGGTATTTTGGCCCATTCGCGGCGTAGCGTTTGCTTGAGGTGATCGACCCTTTGATATTTTTTAGTGCCAACCTTGATTTCCAAAATACTACAGACACAATAGACCAACGGATTGGTATCCGGAGATTTTGGAGAAACCTCATTTTGTAACCATTCTTGGGTGGCGCGTGCTGAGTGCGATGGTGCTGAGTCCTGCTGACAACGAATGTTTTCTTATCGGAGAAAATCAAATTCGGCACTTCACCACTTTTGGCCAAGCGAAGCAACTATTTAGCTCTTTTGAGTCTATTTTCTATCTGTTGCGGTGTAAGTTATTGCACTTTTTGGAATTTCAATGGCTTTACCCCGACCTCATTTTTCAATATTTGCCGAATAGAATATTGCGATATGTTCAGCTCACGAGCCATTTTTCGGCCACTGCGACGGGGGTATCGAGATCAAGTAGCTTCTTTACATTTCGAACCATTTCTACTGATGTTGCTCTTTTCATCTGTCTACTTCCTTGACGTCGGTCAACGCTACCTGTATCACGGTAACGAGCGATGGTACAAAACACAAAATACTTATTGATGTTGCTGTTTTCTTCCGTCCACTTGGTTGACGTCGGGCTACGACGACAGTATCAAGGTAACGAGACAGATGGTACGAGACACAAAAGATTTATTCACATTTAAATGCTGGAGCGCTCTACGATAGCCACTTGTGGTTCTCCAGCCAAATTTAAAGAAATCACACTATCAAGCTTGAACTCCATCACGAATAATTTTTTTTCTGGAAAATTCTCACTAAAATGCTTTTGTACGCTTGTAAACAATATAATGAGCTGTCACTGGAATAATTTTAACAGCTGTCGGACGAGTGACTTAGAAATGATAGCAGTCTGAAGTTGGTTGCCGTTTTTTTCATCTCACCCTGTATAATTGTTCGAAAAGTACTAAATAGTATTAATTTTGGATCACTGTGGTTATCAAGGATGAAAAGATGTAGACTGTTTTGGATATGCGTACTAAATGTTACTACACTTGGTATTGAACAAATATATAGAGCTGATATTCTGAAATTTGATATTGAGGTCACTGTTGGTTTCTAGCGTTTTCATATGGAGACGTTGATCTAGTTGTGGACAGAAAAATTAGATGTGCCATGGTTCCATTAATATCCTCCTCGGTAGACTTCACTTTACTGATTTGTTAATTTTGAGTTCTAAAAAGGTCTAAAATAAACTGTTGGAACGAATTTACAATACAATGCAAGTGCCCATACTTCGTCAGCGAAAGGCCGACCTTAAAGCCTTACGCTGACGAAGTATGGACACTTGCTAGTAGTTAATAAAATATCAACCTTTAGGTCTAAGTTCTGGTATCGCATTCTTATATTAAGATACCCTGTGACTTCAGATACTTTAAGTATCTTGGTCATATTTCCCAATCGATTTGGCTCAGATTTTTTTTTTAATTTTCTCACCAATTTGTCTCAAAAAAAAAAAAAAAAATAAATAAATAAATAAATAAAAAATCGGCACTACTTAAGAATATGATAAGATCCGTACATTTTACAAAATTTTAGAATATTCTCAAAATATATAGACTCCATATATGGATTTTTTGTTTTCCATTTAATTTGTTTTACAAATTGAATGTCAATATCCTTTCAAATATCTGCAATAATTTACACATATTGCAGCATATATAAAAAGTTGTGCAAATTTTCACATGTCATTACTGTGACATATTTCATGAAGATTCAATTTAAAAAATAAAAAAAAAATTGAAAAGCTTTTTAGCAAAATGCTTTCGTTAATAATTAAAAATTGTTAAATTTTATTAAACTGATAATTCATTTACATAACGATAATCAGATTTCGTTCGGATACCTTAATTACATGTTAACATGTATTAAAAGTTCGAATTTACATCATGAGTGCATGCATCGTTTTGTTTGTGCACGTAATTATTTTAATGAAAGTCACGTTAATGTTGATAATGCCATTGGAAAACAGAAAACAACAACAAGAGCGAAAACATAATATTTTGCTGTAAGTTTAAATTTTGTGGCAACAACAACGAAAATGTTATGGTAATATTATAATTTTTTTACAAATTCAAATTTAATAAAAAATGAGCTCGAGGTCTTTGTTGTTGTTTAATTATTTATTATTTTCGATATTTCGTCCTCCAACGGAAGACATCATCAGGAACAATACTGTTTAAACATATAACAAAATTTTACAAAATATCGCTGAGCTTCGACGCCGACCTTGTGTTGCTGCCATCTGTTTTGTCACTGCAGCATTCCCTTCTTATTGTATATCTTTGTTTATTTTTCTAATCAGATGTCTGTAACTGTTTGCTAGATTCTCTGTGTCTGTTTTGTAGTTTATTCGTTGTGATGTTGGAGTATTCATTATGTGTAGAGTTTCCAACATAAGTCGCTTTTGGTAGTTGTTCTCGCACTGTAGCACTCTCACTCTCTCTAATTCTGGATGATGTTGTTCGGTGGCACAGTGGGTAGAAAGTGCTGTTTTCTGTGTTGTGATTGATGACCTGTTTTTAATGTCTGATTTGTGTCCGGATAACCGTGTTTTTAATTTGTTTTTTGTTGTCCCGATGTAATATTTTTGACATTTATCATTTTCGTTCCCGTTGCATTTTATTTTGTATATTAAATTTGATTTGTCCATAGTGTCTATTTTTGGTTTTAATTGAGTAAATAGTTTTTGTAACGTATTGTAGGTTTTTGGCGCAATTGAGTAATTGTTAAATATCTAAAAATCAAATAAGTAATATTATAATTTTTGGATAAATCTAGAGGTTGGAAGGACAAACTGTGATTGCGGACAGTAGGCCACTACAGAAGCTCGCGACGTCAGTATGGGTACTTATTGCGTAATAATAAGCATATCATCTTAATACATATATAGAGGGAAAATGATAAGTCTGTCAGTAATGGTAACTCAAATTTGCAGATTTAACAAGCTAAAAAGCAGTAACTTCGGTCGGGCCGAATTTGGAATAAATTTGGAAATTTTCAAAAAATAAAATATTTAAAAAATTATGTTAAAATTTTAAAAATACCGAATATGGCCGTTATATTGGGGTCTATACGACGTGGACCTACATAGGCATTGTTTGTCATAAGACATTTCCATATTCAAATTCGAAACTTGAAATAAACTAAAGATTTTAGCTACAATCATCAAAATATCGGTTATAGGGAGGTACCGTTCTATCGGAGCTGTGCGAAGACCTGGACCTGCATAGACAATTTTCTGTCACAGGCTATAGCATCCATTACGAACGTCAAATACGACATCTCAAAAAATTTCGGTAGGTATTGTACCTAAACTCGTCAAAATACCGAATATAGGGAGGTACTGATATATGGGGCCTATACGAAGATCTGGACCTGCGTAGATAATTTTCTGTCACACGCTGTAGTTCCCATTACGAGCTCTAAATACGTAATTTGAAACAATTCCGGAGAATAATGACGCTAAAATCATCAAAATACCAAATTTTGGGAGGTACCGTTATATAGGGCTATACGAAGACCAGGACCTGTACCGACAATTTTCTGTCATAGGCCGTAGTATCCATTTCGAACTTCAAATACCAAATTTAAAACAATTCCGGTTAATAATGTCACTAAAATCATCAAAATACCGAATATCGGAAGCTTCCGTTTTATGGGGGCTATATGAAAACGTTGACCTACATGGCCCGTTTACGAACTTAACCTGCCTACTGGAAAAATAAACACGTGTGCAAAATTTTCGCTTTCTATCTCAATAACAGACAGGCAGGCGGACAGACAGACAGACAGACGGGCATGGCTAAATCGACTTAGAATTTTACGCTGATCAAGAATATATATACTTTGTTGGGTCTGACATGAGTATTTCGAGGAGATACAAACGGAATGACAAAGTTAATATAACCTCCATAGTATGGTGAAGGGTATAAAAAAATCTAGTAAAATTTTCTATGCGATTTCCCTAACAAGACGTTTTGCCTTTACACAAAATCTCCATATGGCAGATAACGCAAATATTGCCTCCAATTATTTCTCTTCTCATGCGAATCAATTTCGTCAAACCTAAATCTTCTACAAATTATATGTACCTTAAATTCTATTATTAATGCCAACCTATGAGCAGTCGAAATTTTAATTGGCCACTTGTGGTGCCGCAAATCGAAACCACTAAAAATTAATTAGTCGTGTGGCACAAAGCACAATTGCATACAATATTAATAATTTAAATTTTGCAAACATTAATTAATATAATCAGCTTAAGAAACCGCCTAAAAGTAGACAATGCATTTCTCAATATGCCACAGTGCCTAACAATGGACAACAGACAACAGCTATTAGCATTGCGAGCATATTTCATTATTATTTCGAAGAAAAGGAAAGCATAAATCATATTCTTAGATATGTATGCAGAATGTGCAGCGAATGGGTGGCGCTTGTAAGTGCACAAGTAGATGCATATATTTAGGCGTGACAACTTAAAAGGGCAGTTTATAACCATTACTCGAAGGAGTAATGGAAAACATTTTCAGGAAATTAGAAAAATTGATTTATGACTTGGTAAAGAGACTAAAACGAAATCGTTTTTGTTATGGATACAATAGGTTCGTCTGCATAGTAATAACATAACTTATATTGTAGAAAATATATATCGAAATAAAAAAATATAAGAAAAAATAAAACAAAAAAAAAAAAAATAAAGAACAATTTTTAATATCTGGAACCTTTCTAGAAATTATCTTTTTTTTTTGTAATATGCGAAGTTTTAAAATTTCCGTCACATTATTTAAATAGAGCATTGAAATTTATCACATAGGATTATATTTTATGCAAATCGGCTACATTGGTCCACGCTTTCGGTATTTTTAAGGTTTCTGTCACAATTTCCAACCAAATTAGCGAAACCTGACATTTAGGTTTTTTGAGAGGTCTGTTCTCTCCTCACGAAAAATGATCGGCTAATGTCCACTAATTGGTATAGACCCTATATAACGGCACCTCTCGATTTTCGGTACTTTTGAGGTTTCCGCCACCAACAAAACTTGACTTTCCAACAAAACTTGACTTTGGTGTTCTTTAAAGGTCTGTTCTCTACTTGCGAAAGATTGTCGATTCAGGTCCACTAATTGTTATTACCCCCATATCAAGGTATTTTCCTATTTTCGGTGTTTTTAAGGTTTTTGCTACAATTTTCAAAAAAAAATATATGATAATATGGAGTTTTCTATTTTGGTCCGAACCTTTAATAGCCTCCTCTGTTTGGCAGAAATTTGCAAACTGTTAAGAAAATTCCGTCGTTATATGGGGGCAATACTAAGACGAGGTCACATATACGCAATTTTTTATCAAAGGCTGTAGTACCCAATAGGGCTTCCAAATACGAAATTTAAAACAATTCCTTTGAATAATTTCACTAATATCATCGAAATACCGAAATAGAGAGATACCGTTTTATGTGGGGTATACGAACACGTGGACCTGCATATACAATTTTCTTTTATTATTTGAAGTATCCATTACCAACTTCAAATTCGAAACAATTCCAGTGTATAACGTCGCTAAAACCATCAAAATATGGAATCGCGGGAGGTATCGTCTTATGGTGGGTAAAGGCAGGCCTGCATAGGCAAATTTTTGTCATAAGGTGTAGCACCCATTACAAACTATAAATATGAAATTTGAAACAATTCCGGTCTATAATTAGAGACATTATACCGGGCCGAGATTTTAATACCCTCCACCATTTCGAAGGAACTTGAAATTTTTCAAAAAAAAAAAAAAAAAAAAAAAAAATCCGAAAACTACCAATAAAATGAAAACCGTTATATGGGGACTACATGAAGACGTGGACCTGCATACATCTTTTTTTTTGCCATAAGTTGTAGTAGCCATAAAGATCTTTCAATGTGACATTTGAAACGATTCCGGTGAATAATGTTGCTGAAATCGTGAAAATACCGACTATCGGGAAGCACAGTTATATGGAGGCTATACGAAGACGTAGACCTGCATACAAAATTGTTGGTAACCATTACGAACTTTAAATATGAAATTTAAAACAATTCCGGTGAATAATGCCGCTAAAATCATGAAAATACTGAATATCGGTAGGTACCGTTATAAGGGGGCTATACGAAAACGTGGACCGACATGGCCCATTTACGAACTTAACCTGCATTCTGGGAAACTATGCATGTATGCAATTTTAGCCTTTTATCTCAATTCGTTCGAAAGATAGCGTGATTACAACAGACGGACAGAGAGATAGACAGACGGACATAGCTAGATCGTCTTAGAATTTTACGCTGATCCAGAATATATATACTCTGTAGGGCCTATTATGAATATTTCGAGGAGTTACAAACGGAATGACAAAGTTCATATACCCTCCATACTATGGTGGAGGGTATAAAAATAGGGCGGAATATTATGAGGTACCATTAGACGGGGGATATGCGAAAGCATGGACCTGCATAAGTAATTTTTTGTCATAGGTTGAAATATCCATTAAAATCTTTCAATACGAAATTCAATATAATGTTACTAATATCATCAATATACCGAATATTTAGAGGGACTGTTATATTGGGGCTATACCAAAACCTTGACCGAAATGGTCCATTCACGAACTTAAGCTGCCTACTAACAAAATACACATGTTTGCAAAATTGTAGCTTTCGATCTCGTGATTACAACAGACGGTCGAAGGGACAGACACATAGACAGGCGTTGCTAAACCTGATCAAGAATATATATTCTTTGTTGGATATTGCATGAATATTTCGAGGAGTTACAAACGAAATGACGAAGTTATACCATCCATAGTATGGATATAAAAAAAATTATAAAATTTATGAACAAGATGCATTTGGAACAATTGCAGGAAATTTATTAGAAGCGATATATGGTAGTGACCTTTTATTTCTCTTATGATTCTAGAGCAATCCATATTATTACCGGATTTTGTATAACACAATTTACTTTATAAACAAATTAACATAAATTATCACCAAAGTAATGACTTTGGAAAAAAACCTCGCTGGAAATTAATTAGAGACGACATCTTGCAGTGAATTTATATTTTCTTTCCAATTCTTGTGAGAAAAATGTTTATAGACTTTTTAACGTTTTAAACATTAAACTTCAAATTTATATTTTGATTTTAATTTATGAGAAGTGGGGTATATTAGATTTCAAATATTTCACAAAACAATCGGAAATTCATTACTTTCCCGAAAATTCACACTAAACATGCATTACAGGCTAACCCATTCACATACAAACTTTAAACCCTTGCAAATATTTTACAAAATTTACCTTATCTACAAGTGGCACTTCAATTTCTTGTGCGATGATTGAGTATGTGTCCCAAGCAAACAAAATGTTTTCAACTTTTGTTTTTGTGGTAGGATTTATTTTAATACTCTAACTAAAAAAAGCAAAAAACAAAACACCAAAATGAGCATTTTCAATTGTGATCTCCTTGTTTTTTATTTCCATTCCATTCCTGAAATAAAAGTACAACTTTTCCGAGAGTGATGATTTTTCTAAATTAATTTTACCAACTTTGGCTTGGAAAATTGCCATTAGCAACCTAAGTTAAATGTGTGTTCAATTCAAATGGCAGCAGAAGCAACAACAGCAGAACACATCTAACATCCAACAAATGCAAATAGAGATTTAAAAGTAGTGTCAGTAGTTGCAGTAGCTGTAGTTTGGTTAGTTTTTGTGGCTATGTTGCCGGGTCATGTTCTGGTGGTAAATACTATTATTTATGTCTGCCAAAAGTGTCAGCGATGATATAAAAACTATTTAGTATTCAAAACTAGCATAACTTTGTGCCAATATATGCACATAAAACAGCTTTGGTGAAATTTTGCATTTATGAATTAATGAGCTTGGGGATCATCTATGGGGGTAGTGGGGGTAAAGTTTGAGAAATGTATTGTCTTTTTGGAAAGAAAAAAATTACAAACTAGAAAAATCTCAATATTTTGGGAATAAATTTCAGACTTTGTTACTAAAATAAATAGAAAAACATTGGGGTTGTGAAAAAAATTGGTTAATTTTTTATAACCTAAGCCATATGGTAAGATAGGGTATACAGAGTGAGATGAAAAAACTGCAACCAACTTCAGACTGCTGTCATTTCTTAAAATTATTCCAGTGACAGCTCCTTATATTGTTTACAAGCATACAAAAGCAATTTGGTGAGAATTTTCCAGAAAAAAAAGTTATTCGTGATGTAATTCCAGCGTGATAGTGTGACTTCTTTATATTTGGCTGGAAAACCAAAGGTGGCTATCGTTAGAGCACTCCAGCATTTAATTTTAAATAAATCTTTCGTGTCTCGTACCATCGCTCGATATCGTGATACTAGAATCGTAGCCCGACGTCAAGGAAGTGAACGGAAGAAAACAGCAAGATCAGCAGAAATGATTCGAAAATAAAGAAGCGACTTGATCGAAACCCGCGGCGCAGCTGAACATATCGCCATATTCCATTCGGCAAATATTAAAAAATGAGCTCGGGGTAAAGCCATTGAAATTCCAAAAAGTGCAAGAACTTACACCGCAACAAAAAGAAAATAGACTCAAAAGAGCTAAAGAGTTGCTTCGAAAGTGATAAACTGCCAAATTTGGTTTCCTCCGATGAGAAAACATCCGTTGTTCAGCAGTTTGTAAACAAACAAAATTATCGTGTTTACGTGCCAAAGAGGTCAGCTGAAAATGTGCACCTTCGGTTGGCCATTAGAACTCAAGTGCCGGCCATGGTGATGGTGTGGGGCGCCATAACAACCGATGGTTGCTCTCCGCTCGTATTAATCAACCGTTGCATCAGAATAAATGCCGAATATTATCGCGAAAATATTGTGGAGGGTGTAATTAAGCCTTGGGCGCACGCAAACATTTTGGTCGCAGATCTTGGACATTCCAACAGGACTCAGCATCATCGCACTCAGCACGCGCCACCCAAGAATTGTTAAAAACTGAGGTTGCTCGCTTCATTTCTAGCGCACAATTGCCACTAAAATCTCCGGATACCAATCCGTTGGACTATTGTGTCTGGAGTGATTTGGAAAGCAAGGTTGGCACTAAAAAATACCAGTGTCGATCATCTCTATGTGGAGTCTCTCTAGCGATGTCCGTCCGTCTGTCTGGCTGATGCTCACGATAACTCTCGATGGGAGTATCCGATTTGGTCCAAACTTGGTTCATCGTAAAATTATTATCAAACATAGATGAAGTTCGGAGATGGGCAAAATCGGTATACTCTTTGAGATACCTCGCCAAAAAAAATTTAAAAGTTTCAAAAAAAAAAAATAAATAATAATAATAATAATATTAATAATAATAGTAATAGTAATAATAATAATAATAATAATAATAATAATAATAATAATAATAATAATAATAATAATAATAATAATAATAATAATAATAATAATAATAATAATAATAATAATAATAATAATAATAATAATAATAATAATAATAATAATAATGATAATAATAATAATAATAAAGATAATAATAAAAATAATAATAATAATAATAATATTATAATAATAATAATAATAATAATAATAATAATAATAATAATAATAATAATAATAATAATAATAATAATAAAAATAAAAATAATAATAAAAATAATAATAATAATAATAATAATAATAATAATAATAATAATAATAATAATAATAATAATAATAATAATAAAATAAATAAAAAAATATATGCACATAAAGAGAAAGGATAATCCGATTTTGTTCCAACTTTGAAAATCCTAAAATTAGCATCAGTTCAGGTTAGGTGCGAAAATAGACAAAATCGCACATATCTCATACAAAGTGAAGGAAGTTACCAATATTGTCCAAACCTGGCACGCCGCAAAATTTATTTCATATTTATTTAGGTCCGATACGAAATGGTCAATATTGGCCCATTCATCCGGAACCTACGCCATACAGGGTCAAGAATTTAAATAATCAAGTCAAAATAAAATTAAATAATCGAACATTGGTTTGGGAAAACCGACTAATACTTTCTAACTTGTTTTTTTTTTAATTCTAAAACTGTAAAATTTAAATCTTAATTTACCAAAATCCTTAAACTTAACTTTTGTCCCTTCATTACAAACTGCGTGATTTTTCTTCTGCCCCAAAAAATATGGGACACCACCAAATGCTTCAATTTATGTTTGTTAATAAAATTGCAACAGAACCAACAAAAAAAAAAAACAACAAACCATAAACTACAGAATTCGCTTTTTTTTGTGGCTTATACTTTGACATGCACACAAACATGTGTCCTTGTTTTCCTTCAGCATTTCCCGTTTTTCGTTTACCAAATCCAATAAAATCCAAAACTAAAGAAGCACAGCATGTTATATTTACTCTCAGGGAGAGAGCGAGAGAGTACAACGGGCATGTAATGCACCATAAAATGTTGTCTCACAGAAGCTTAAACGACAAACGAAAGATGGACAAAAAAAAAAAAAACATCGTCGAAACAGAACGAAATAAATAAAAATTGGTAACAACTCCCTGGAACCGAATCAGGACACATATATGTAGGTATAACTCCCTTCCGTATTCCGTGAACCCTCTTCCCCATACACAAACCCTAACGAGCACCCTGAATTGAAATATAAATAATGCCCAATTCATACACATAACGTGTTGGAAATGTATTCGCTTGGACTTACAATTGTCTGCCGTGTGGATATGGCGAGAGAGGAAGTGAAAGTGGGGGAAAGCCTTTTAGTCGAAACAGATTGTTTGAATCAAGCTCGCACAAGGTGCTATCTTGTAGTGAGGGATTTTTCTGCTTCTCCTCCTCCTTCTTCTTTTGTATGAGTACAAATACAATTTAGCGAGCGCACTGAAAAAAGGAGCAATTTGCTGGTGCTATTGAAACAGATGATGCCAAAAAGGTAGTCACCATCTTTGCCATAGTAAATGCATTCATTCATTCTTTAATGTAAATGGGAAGCGTGCGCAAAAAAAATGTGAATGGCAATAAAAAATATGATTGCAAAAATGTAAAGGAAGTCGGGACAGAATAGGATTATTATAGGGAAACATAAAAATTAAGATATTTTTTATTCAAGAATTAAAGGCCTGTTTTTGATCTACCTAGAACCTAGGAATGTCATAAATATTAAGGCCAAATTAGAGACGAAGCGACGAAAAAATAATTTCAGGCATATAGAGCTTTTCTGGAGAATATTTTTTGTACAAGATAGCAAAATCATACTTGTAATGTCATTGAAAAATAATTTAATAATATTTAATATTATTTTAAATAATGACCATAATTCTCTTAAGAGTCTTCATACTAAAACCAGAAAAAAGTTGTAAGTTCGACCGCGCCGAACTTTGAATACCCTCCACCATTTGATAAAAATTTGGTAATTTTCAAAAAAATAAAATCCGTTAAAATCTTAAAAATACCGAATGTAGCCTTATATTAAGGTCCATACGACGATGTGATCCTGCATAGGCAACTTATGTCAAAAGCTATTACAATATTCAAATGCGAAACTTGAAATAGAATCTGTTTATAATGTAGCTAAAATCATCAAAATACCGTACATAAGGAGGTACCATGGGGGTTATAAAACGTGGACCTGCACAGACAATTTTCTGTCATAGGCTGTAGTATTCATTACGAACTTCAAATACAAAATTTGAAATAGTTCCGGTAAATAATGTCTCTAAAATCATCAGAATACCCAATATCGGGAGGTACCGTTATATGGGTGCTATACGAAGACGTGGACCTACTTTGCCCATTTTCTGTTTTATGCTGTAGTATCTATTACGAACTTCAAATAGCAAAGTCGAAAGAATTTCGGTGAAAAATGTAGCTAAAATCATCAAAATACCGAATTTCGGAAGGTACCGTTATATGGGGGCTATACGCCTGTGATTTCCACAGGCGGATAGGGGCAGACGGAAGAACGTCCCTAAATCGACATAGAATTTTATACTGATAAAGAATATATACTTTGTGGGGTCTAAAATGTAGATTTCGAGGTGTTTCAGACGGAATGACAAACTTAATATACCTCCATACTATGGTGGAGGGTATAAAAACATATTTCTAGGGTTTTCTTTGCATATTTCTAGGTTTGTAAACACTTAATTCGTGATTTTGCTAACGGTCATGGGGCTCCATCTAGATTTCACCAATAAAACTAATTTCCTTATTTCAAATGTAATATGAACTGACATCCGCCTATTCGAACGAGTGCAGAACGACATCTACTTTTCACTACACTTCAACTTTGGTGGCACTGTATGTCTGTGTCGAGTTTTAATAATATATTTCAGTTACGGCATAAACAAACTACTTATATTTTGCGAAGAAGTAGTTTCACAAGTGAATATTCGAATCTTAAAACTACAGAAAAAAAAAAAAAACAATTTTTTTCACAATGTATGCCAATTCAAATTCACATATTTGGTAAAACGCAGCACTGGTGGTAAAAAAGGGGTTTATTCCAAGGATAAGAGTATTTTTATAAGAACTCATCGTAAAAGCTTTATAAAAGTCAAATAAGAATTTTCCAGGACCGGCACAACTACCTACTCTTGCTTTTTGTGAAGTGTGCCACTTTATAAAATTTTCTCTGTCCGCCATAAACCATCTACTATTTACTTTAATTTTTATCCACATAAAGTTTAATTCCCATTCATCATATTTGGGGTTAAGCAGCACTGGTGGTACAACAGATTTATGTCGACGCTCAGTAAAATTTTATAAGAATATGCATACCCCCGCTTAACTACATAGTATTGTTTTTCTCAAGCCTTTTTTCCTTTGAACATTGATTTCTGATAATGATCACAGAGGTGCCATCTGCATTTTATCTAATTGGGTGTGGGCCAACAAATATGCTTTTTACTACCCCATAACCCACCTACTTATTAAATTGGTGAGGTGACAAATTGCAAAATTACAGAAAATAATGTTTACCGCCCTTTTTACACATTTAGTTTATGCTAATTCGAATTCAATACAATGGGTGTCGAAGCTTATTGCAATTTGATAAGAAATTGCCTGGAACCCCATATCTGCCTACTACTATTTCTTGAATGTCGTTTTTAGCAAGAATTTTGCTAACATTTTGTCCCTACCAGCATTTTGTTTTTTTTATGAATAATATTTAGCTTTGAACATCAATTTTTATTAACGATCACCGGGCGCCATTTTGGGGAAAAGATATAAAACTATAATGATTGGGTAAAATGCATATGGCCTAGTAATGCCTCGATCAGGCGATAGATGGCCGACGACATGACACAAATGTATTAAAAAATTAAAGAAATATGTTATTTCGAAATCGCGAAAAAATGTCGGAAACTAGCAAATAAATGCATGAAAAACTATAGATATTGGCACAAAAATCTATTCCAGAGCATACAATTTTAGAAATCGTTATAACAATCTGTTAATATCACTACTAACGCCATCTTTTGAAACAAAACAACAATTAAATGTCACATCTTACTATATTATATCCAAGACATAAAACTTTAACGATTGGGCAAAATACATATGGTCATTTAATTTGTCTATCAGGCAATAGATGGCCACCTACATGCCAAAGAATTCATTAGAAACTTTCAGAAATATGTAATTGCGAAATAACGAAAAAATTTTGGAAAGCCGAGGAAAAAAAGCAGTAGACATGTCTCAAAATCTATTCCAGAGCATTTCCGTGATCATTTAATCGATAAAAATCAGCTAAATCCCTATAAAATGACAGGTCTGTCCAATTACAGCATTATGCTATGCCATGATATCGTGACAACATATTTTCCAATACGAACGCCATCTACTGAAAAAAACCAATGAAATTTCCCATATTATTCTATAATATGTTCTTATCTAAAGCCATTTTGTTATTGAAAAATTTTCGCCTTGCGAAAATAACCAGGAATTTCTAAAATCAATAGATGGCGCTAGAAATTAAAAAATTATTTTTTTATTTGGTTTTAAAATGTTTAGCAATGACAATTTATGAAATTTTCAAATGTCCCTGGAACCAGTGTTCTCAAATCACTCCTAATTGTAAATTCATGAAACCCATTGGTACATTTCTGGCTGAAATTATGCTTATTTTCATACTATCGATAATAGATGGCGCTCGATATTATTCATAATTATTGGTCGTAAAACGTTTGGTGATGACGAATCATCGATTTTTCACATTATATACCCGATTTAATTTTTATATTCTATATGTCCAATGACGTAATGTGTTAATATTGTATTGTCATCCTGAAAGTATGCCTAAAAAATTTCGGTCTCCTATAACTATACGTTCGCCCTATATTAATAGATGGCGCTTGTTCGTTACTTTTATTGAAAAAAATTGGAGAACACGAAATATTTCACGCGGTTGTAAACCTAATTTTTGGATCGACACTTATTCACTTAAACCCCATTTATAAAATAAGAATTACTTATACAAAACTCCCATAATCATTTCCTCCCCTATGGCTACAAAAGATTTGATTGTCAAATATAAATTATGGATAAAGAACGCATACATACACACAACTTTGCATATACATTGTAGTCATACAAATATTAAAATACAACAAAGGAAAAACATAAAAAAAATCCAAACTTACCGAACCCTTACGTCCTGGAAAACTAAAAAATACATCAGGACCATTACGATGTGGCATTTGTCGTAAAACATTTAACAATTTGGCCGAGTGGCGTGGCCATTTGCCATTTACGGCTTTCATGGTGCCGAACAGTAGTTTTAGTTCCTTGACGGTTATACTGTAGCTGGCCAAGACACCCAGCATTTCGATGAGGAGATCTGTAATGAAACATTAAAAGCAGAGATACATACGGATTAATTAAAGACAAAGGTATAGAGATTTTCAGGGGCGGGGGAGGGAGGTAAAGGTAATTTTTAAAGTTAATGCTTATAGAGGGCAAATGAAAAATAAACACAAAATATAATTAAAAAGAAATCAGTTGGATGAAAATTGTAGTGGATAAACACAAAGAGTGGCAGAGAGAAAGAGAGAGGGTTAGGGAGAGAGATAGTAGAGCCAAAGAGACTATGTAAACACACTATTGTTTATTGTTTTTAATTAATTACACAATATTTTTTTTCTTTCAAAAAAAGCCTACTTTTAGGCTTTTGACTAGAGTGCTCTGTTTTACAGCAAATGTTTACTTAAGGCAATGTTTATTTAAGAAGAAATGAATTTTTTTTGTTAATTATACGAAATATTAATGGCAACATTAAAGAGGGGATTTATTGGAGGGTTTTTACAAAGGGAAATTATAGTTTATTTTTAAGGTTTTTTTAAATAAATATTCAGTTGTTAGTTTAAATTGTGGCGGAGAAGAAAATGTAACAGAATCCCAAATCTAAAGGCCCTATTACACTTTGAGTTGGAGGAATATGTAAAATACGTTTTTCATATTTTAAATTCGTATAGCATACTTAAAGGGGCTCCCAGCAATTTAAAATACCATAAATACACTAGTATTTTATTTATTCCGTAATTTTAGCATATTTATATTTATTTATACCATAAAGCGTTACTTTTTAGATAAAACAATTAAAAAAGCAGTAAATTCGGCCGAACTTTGAATACCCCCACCATTTGGTAATTAAAACAAGTAAGGAAAAGTCAAAAGTTAGGCATACACCACTATGCATATTTAGTAGAGCTCCTTTAACATAATAACTTATTTGGACTAGATCATAACACCTATCAACAGTTCAGAAGAAACATATATATTAAAGGCATATCCAATTCTGAATCGATTTTAACCAAATTTGACGGAGACATTTTTATCTTTTATACAAAATACATTGCTATAGAGTGCATGATATCACTTCGTGGAAGGAGGGAATATGAAAAAGGAGAGGGTTATATTAAAAATATATATGTCGGAGCCGAGTTCCACCAAATAGAAACGAACGTCCGAAATTCACTCCATTTGGGCTGATATTAGCCATTATTTGCACACTAAACCTACAATGGCAATAAGGATATATATAGGAGCTATATCCAAATCTGAGCCGATCTGGATAAAATTTGTCAAAGATATTTTCGAGCTCTATAAGATATCTGGTACCAAATATCATTTCTGTGGAGTGCATATTACGCATGTGAGGGGCTTAAAACCCCAAATCGGATGAAATAAATATATATAGAGCTATAGGTATATCTGAACTGAATATTCAAATTTGATGTACTTTTTTCTGGACCGAAAGCGGTCGGATGTAGTCATTTCAAAAATCAGGTCATTTGGACTGATATTGGCTATTTGGTGCTCAATTAACTCCAAATCGGTTGAAGATATATATGGGAGCTTTATCTAAATCTGAACCTATCTTTCTGGGCTGTATCTGATATCTGGTACCAAATATCATTCTTGTGGGGTGCATATTACGAATGTGAGGGACTTAACACCAAATCGGATGAAAAATATTAATAGGAGCTAAAGCTATATCTGAATCGATTTTCGATGTACTTCCTTCAAGACTAAATTCGGATCGGATGTGCAATTTGGTGCAAAATTAACCCGAAATCGGTTGCAGATTTATATGGGAGCTATATCTAAATTTTAAGCGATTCTCACCAATTTCAATAGAGTTCGTCTTTGGGCCAAACAAATTTTGTTTAGAAAATTTCATCTCAATAAATGCGATCTGCATTTTGTTCACAAAAATAGATGGACAGACAGACGGACTGACATAAAAAAATCGCTGAAAAATACTTAAAATCATAAAAATGCAGAATATAAGGAGTTACCGTTTTATTGGGGTCTATACGAAGACCTGGACTTGCAAAGGCAATTTTCCGTCACAGGCTGTAGTACCCATATCGAACTCACAATACGAAATTTGAAACAATTCGGGTGAGCAATTACCGAATATAGGAGGGTTACGTTATATGGAGGCTATAGAAAGACCTCGACCTGCATGGGCTAATTTTCTGCCACAGGTTTTAGTATGTGTTATCAACTGCAAATACGAAATTTAAAAAAATTCCGGTGAATAATGTCGCTAAAATCATCAAAACACCTGATGTAGGGTGGTACGGTTATATGGGGTCTATAAGATGACGTGGACCCTAATAACAGTACCCGTTACGAAATTTGAAACGACTCCGGTGAATAATGTCACTAAAATCATCAAAATACCGAATATAGTGAGGCACAGGCTCTACGTAAACGTGGTCTTATATAACCCCACAGGGTGGTACGGTTTTATGGGGGCTATAATATTAAGGTGGACCCGAATAGTCAATTTTCTGCCACAGGTACACATTACGAATTTTGAAACAATTCCGGTGAATAATGTCGTCAAAATCATCTATATACCGAATATAGAGAGGTACAGGTTATACCAAAACGCCCATAAAGCCCATTTTCAATACCAAAAGTCCTGCAGACCAAACGCACATCTGAATTAAAGTTTATCAACCTAATTCAGTTCGTTCGGAAGCTAAAGTGATTTCCACAGACGGACAGACAAACTGGCAGACGGACATCGTTAAATCGACATAGAATTGTATGCTGATCAAGAATATATCGAGGTTATAACAATTCTGAGCAAAGTCTTAAAGTATGCTATAAAAGTGCCACAGATAACTGTGGGAAAAATTACTTTACATTTGCCTCTAACATTGAACTTAAATAACGTATCTACTGGAAGCAGAAGCCTGCGTCTAAAGGGCTCGATTACACCTTAGGTTAGAGACATATGTAAAGTGATTTGCGCATATTTTAAATTCTTATACCATACTTCGAGGAGCTACCAAACATTGTATTTTTTTTATTCTGCACTTTTAATATATTTATATTAATTAGTATAAATTAATTATTTTTTTAAACCACAAAGTCTGGGGAACGTCTAAAAGTATGCTATAAAATGTTACAGATAACTGAAGAGAAAATCACTTCACTGTTGCATCTTGTGCAGTCAGGCCCTTAAGTAAACGATCTACATTTCTAATTTAAGAAGAACTTTGATTTTTTTAGATTTTCCCTCAACTTCACACTCCAACATTTCCATGATTATTGCAGAAATAAAACTCTTCCACTTTTCCTTTGAAACCGGAAGTTTATTATCGGTATTGTGTATTTTATTGTTGTTTTTTTATGGATCAACAATCAAAGAAACACCAGATTCTGCAGCGAAATAAATAACCTTCTTCATAGCACCTTCGTCGTCGTCTCCATCGTCATTCATCTTTGCAAAATTGTGTGTTGTTATGCTCGCTCATTCGCTCGCTCAGCTTATAACACCTTCCGCAACAACGAAAAAATCAGCTAATTAACCTTTAGGTTTCTTGAAGCGTAGCAACGACACCGACACATATAAAAACAAGAAAAATCCACACGAAAATAATTCCCACATCAAGGATTCGGATCCTAGGGTGTCGTCGTCTTTTGTCTTCATTACAAAGGCAACTCTGCGGGGGGGATTGTAGAAAAAAGTGAAGGCAATGTGTGTGCCAATACAAAGTTTTAGCACACCCATCCACATACACCCACACACTTTGTAAATGAGCGAATGAACATGCTGCTACTACAAGTGTGTGTGCTGATTGTATGCTCATTAGGTTTTATTAATTGTGCACGTGTTGACTGCATAATGAACTCATACTTGTTGGAAGCGGAATGGTATGGTATGGTATGGCAAACCAAGAAGCCTTAAAACGTAGGTTAGTTTTGTGGGTTTCTATTTACTGTATGCATTCAGGACGGAACTCCTACTCGAAAATTCTGATTCACTTGAGTGACTAATTTGAAAGAAGATATATGTATTCCACGTGGAATAAATGAATCGAAGAAATATGCTGCTAGATTTCAGCTGAAGTATAATCAAGTGATAATTAGATGCTGGCTAAAATTATGAAGGTATCTAATTATATTTATGGATTTATATATTTATGGAGGAATATAATATTTTTTTCGGAATTTATATAATTGGGTAGCAATTTTCTTTTCCGTATCTAAACAAAAATTAGTATTTGCGGTGAATTTGAAAATCTCACAATTTAAGATCCAGCAAAAATACTCATTACAAATCTGGTTACACACCCATTATTTTAATATAGTCAGTCAATTAAATAATTACTTATTATGGACTTTGGTAACTAAAAGTTGAACGTATTTATCGACAATTCATCATCGTCAGGATTAATTTAATTATCTAAAAAATGGTTTGGTAACCCGACTTATAACGATTATTTTGGTTGACCATGTATTTTTATAATGACCACAAAACTCTCAATAACTAACATATTAAAATAATAAGAATTTTTCTTAAATATTTAGAGTTAGGATGGACTATACCGTTAGCTCGAGCACAAAATCACAACACACAAGAAAATCGATAATGGAATGGGTAGGGGAGCCCAAAGACCTATTCTGATAGTTTTTGTGAAAGGCCATATTAAACATCATAATTTTTCTAAATTTATCTTTAGCACATTTAAAGCCTACTTTTAGGCGCTCTTCAGAACTTTTTGAACTAAAAAGAAATGAGACATGATATAGTATATATAAACATATTTCCAGTATAAATATAGAATCCAATTGAATATTAAGCACTAGCAAGTGCCCGCTACTTCGTCAATGAATAGTCCACCTTAAAATTTTAAAATCGTCCCAACAGTTTGTGTTAGGCCTTTTTAGCAGTCGATTGGCAAAATTTGTTCAGTTTGACAAAATACTAAATTTTCAGATTTTCAAGGATTTACATATTATTAATTTTTTTCCAAAGAATAATGGGAAAATGTTTACCTTTTACAACAAAAAAATCTTTAAAATAATTAATTTTGAAGTTTACCGAGGAGGATTTGTAGTAAAACTATTGCACAATTGACGCGCATCAATTTTTTCTATTCAAAGCAATTTCAACGTCTACATAAGTAAACCCTAGAAACTAACACAGACCTCTATATAAAATTTTGGGATTTCAGATCTATCATATCCCCGATTACCAGATGACGAAACGACCTCCATTGACATTTATATAAAATTTCAGCTCTATTTTTCACCCGACAGCAAATTTACTTACTTTTCGTACAATTTTAGTACAACTTTCCAAAAACACCTCCATATCCAAATTCCGGAAATCAACAAAGACCTAAATATCGAATTTGATAATTCCAACTCTATCCCTTCACACAATACCCTAACTAGTACCACTTAGTACTTTTTGAACTATTTTAGTATACCTTTCCAAACTGCAGACGCCAACAGTGAAATCACAATGAAATTTCAGGATTTCAGCCTTATTCCTATACCCAACCCCTTCACATCTCAATGCCAGATACAAACGTAGACCTCAATATCAAATTTCGGGATTCCAGATCTATATCTTTTATCAATACCCAATTGATTACAAATTAGTGCTTTTTGTAAAATATAGTACACAGTTCCATAACCACATCAATGTCTAAATTCTGGATACCAAGAGAGACCTCAATATCAAATTTCGGGATCCCAGCTCTATCCATTCACTCAATACCCAATTTAGTACCAATTAGCACTTTTCGAAGTATCATAGTACCCATTTCCAAAACCACTTCCATACCTAAATTCCAGATACGAACAGAACCTCAATATCAATTTCCAGAATTTCATCTCTTTCCAATACATCCGATACCAAATTTAGTACCATTAAGAACTTTTCGAACAATTATAATACAAATTACCAAAACCACCTCTATATCTTAATAACAGACACCAACAGTGACATCTATATCAAATTTCAAGATTTCAGCCCTATTTATTCATCCAATACCCAATTTGGAATTATTTAGTACTTTTCCAGATAGCAACAAAAATCTCAATATCAAATTTCGGGATTTTATCCCTATCCCTTTAATCAAAACCCAATTTAGTACCACTTTTCAAACAACTATAGTACACATTTCCTAAGCCACCTTCATATTTTAACCACAGACACCAACAGTGACATCTATGTAAAATTTCCGGATTGTAGCTATATTCCTTCATCCAATACGACAAATAGTACTATTCAGAACATATCGTACAATTAGAGTACATATCTCTAAAACAACCTCCAAATCTTAATTCCAGATACCAATAAAGACATCGTTATCAAATTTGAGGATTCCAGCTCTAACCCCTTACCAAATTTAGTACCATTTAGTACTTTCCGTACAAATATAGGACGTATTTCCAAAACCACCTTCAAATCTTAAACACATATACCATCCTTAATCTTAATATTAAATTTCAGAATATTATCTCTGGACATATGGAGGTAGTTTCGGAAATATGTACCATATTTTTTTTTCGAAAAGTACGAAATGGTTATAAATTTAGTATTATGCAAAAGAATAGTTATAAAGTTCTGAAATTCGATATAACAATTACTGATGGTCCCATATTTCTCCCATCCCATATTTTTTTTCAAAAAATACTAAATGGTACAAAATTTGGTATTAGGTGAAGTAATAGGACTGAAGTCCTCAAATTGAGATAAGGAGATTGTTTTGGAAATGTGTACAATTATAGTACACATTTCCAAAACAACAGTACAGTTTAGTACAGTTCGCACACTTAGCACATATATGCAGAATCACTTATATATATTAAACATTATTTCCAACGTTGATTATCATTCCGAAATTCAAGTTTTATCTCTATCTGTTCACATAGTTCGAAAAGGGTACCATAAAGTCAGAAGTTTTGTACCATTTCAAAACATTTGTACCATTCTAGAACTTTTCCTAATTCTAAAGTTCAAATTTAAAAAAACATCCTTTGGAAAGTTTATCCTGCACTCCATCATTGACACTTATTCCAAATTTCAGACTTCTAACACATTCCGTCTGTCCTATATAATGTATTAAATATTAATAAGGAGGTTGTTTTGGAAATGTGTACTATAATTGTACAAAAAGTACTAAATTTGGTATAGGTATAGGGTGAAAGGCTATACCAATTTGGTGTAGGGTGAAAGGCTATACCAAATTTAGTACTTTTTGTACAATTATAGTACACATTTCCAAAACAACATCCTTATCTCAATTTGAGGGCTTCAGTCCTATTCTTCGCCCAATATCAAATTTATTACCAGGAAGTATTTTTTGAAAAAAATATGGGATGGGAGAAATATGGGACCATCAGTAATTGTTATATCGAATTTCAGAACTTTATATCTATTCTTTTGCATAATACTAAATTTATTACCATTTCGTACTTTTTGAAAAAAATTATGGTACACGTTTCCGAAACTACGACCATATGTCCAGGCTACACTAGAAATGAACTGGGACCCCAATACCAAATTTCAGATTTCAAACAATATATGTTCACCCAAAATCAAATTGTACCAAATATAGTACGATTTAGTACTTTTCATGCACATGTATTATACATTTCCAAAACCAACTATTTATGATAAATCTACCTCCAACAGAGACTCCAATACAAAATTTAAAAATCTCAGATTTTTCCTGTTTCAAATTTAGTACCGTTCGTACACTTAGTACATATTTGCAGAATCACCTTTATATATTACACTTTATTTCCAACCTTGATTGTAATATCAAGTTTCACATAGTTCGAAATTGTACGATTTTAGAAGTTTTGTACCATTTTAGAACTTGTCGGAACCTTAGAGTTTGGATTTCCGAAAACCCTTTGGAAAATCTATATTCCGAAACCACCTCCATATGTCCAGGTTACAAATGAACATCGATCAAACCAAATTTCAGATTTCAAGCACTATCTGTTCACGTAACACCAAATTGTAGCAGTTATAGTACGATTTTGTACTTTTCGCGCACTAGTAGCACACATTTGCAAAACCACCACTTTATCACAAACCTACCACCAACAGAGGCTCCAATACAAAATTTCAAAATTTAAGTTTCATCCCTTCACCCTAAACCAAAGGATTCCAAATTTAGTACTATTTAGTATAGTTCGCACACTTAGTACATATTTCCAGAATCACATTTATATATCAAAACTTAATTTCCAACCTTAATTCTCATGTCGAATTTCAAGTTTTAGCTCTATCTGTTCATATAGTTCGAAAATGGTAGCATGAAGTTAGAAGTTTTGTACCATTTTAGAACATTTGTACCATTTTAGAACTTTTCCTTATCCTAAAGTTCAAATTTAAAAAACATAATTTGGAAAATTGATCCTGCACTCCATCATTGACACTAATCCCAAATTTCAGAATTCTGACACATTCCGTTTGTCCTATATAAAGTATTAAATATTTAGTACATTTTAGTACTTTTCGTAACCTTTTAGTACGGATTTCCAAAAACCCAGCCTTATCCCACGCCTACGCACCAAGAATGACCAAGACTCGTATTTCAGCTGCTTCTCCTGGGCGTTGATTCTCAGTCAGTCAGTCAGGCAATGGAATCGGATGAAAACACCACGATTATGGCTACAGAGGGTATATATTATTTTATACGGTCACAACGTGCATTATCGAAATAAAGGTTTTATTTATTTTAAAATTCACAATTTTACACGAGATTTTAAAATGTACAGTTTATTCATTAATTTAAGTAAATTTGTCTGTTTTTCATTATTTTAAGTGAAAGTTTAGCACCCTTCAAGGCTGTTTCGAAAATCGTGGAAATAACCATGGAAGTGCAAACTAAAAATATTTTTTTTTTTGTTTTGAAAATAAATATAAAATGTGTGACACCTCCAACAATTACTTTAAAAGCATGTTTTAGTATTTTCTAAATTGTTGCATATCTTTAAGGCGCTCATACATAATACAGTGATGCTGTTAAAATACTTTTCGGGGTACTTAGGATAATATGCAACATTTGTGTTTTTTTTTTATTTTCGCAATGCATCATTGTAATGAGACAAAGTGGTAGAGGGAGCGGGGGAGGAGAGATAAACTTCAGTGTTTTTGTTCTTTCGTCACAGGTAAAAGTAATAAAGCCAAAGTGTTCATAACACCACAGCCAAACAAATAAAATGAAGTGCTCTTTTTCTTGCGATATACATATATGTACATATATGTATATATTCCTGTCTCAAAATGTCATGGTGTCAGCAGAGAACAAAAAAAAAGAGGACTCAACACCATAACAAAAATTACACTCGCATTAACTTGTAGTCGGTGTGGTATTATTTTCCAACTGAACATTTTGTGTGAAAAATACTTCCTAGTTTGTTTTTTTTTTTTTCTGTTTTGGTATGAAGCTGCTGCCGGCACACATGTCAGCCGTTGCTTGGGTTGGGTGTTTATCCTTATGACATTTTAAAAAATACACATAAGTGAGCACGAACACAAAGTCATCAGTGCAATGGAAGCTAAGTCGGTATTCAGTCTTGTAAAGAAAAACGAATGCAGTACATATGTATATATATATATATTTTTAAGGAAAAAAGATTAAAAAAAAAACATTTTTGTTTTGTAAGTTTATGGCTCGTTGCCCAATTTACAAAATTGACTCTCCACAGGAGTAAGGGAAGTGACTACGGGAAGTCACAATGTGAATATGAAATACATTTATTTAAATTCTTTTTAAGAAAAAAAAAAAGGTTCGGAGATAAAAAAAATAAATTACTCACATACCGGGTGAGACGAAAAAAATGGAACCAACTTCAGACTTCAGTCATTTCTAAGCCACTCGACCGACAGCTGTTAAAATTATTCCAGTGACAGCTCATTATATTGTCTACAAGCGTACAAAAGCATTTTGGTGAGAATTTTCCACAAAAAAATTTATTCGTGATGGAATTCAAGCGTGATAGTGAGATTTCTTTATATTTGGCTGGAAACCACAAATGGCTATCCTTAGAGCACTCCAGCATTTAAATGTGAATAAATCTTTTGTGCCTCGTGCCATCACTCGTTACCGTGACACTGGTATCGGAAGTGGAAGTGGAAGTGGAAAAGTAAAGAAGCGATTTGATCGAAACCCACGTCGCAGTGGCCGAAAAATGGCTCGTGAGCTGAAAATATCGCAATATTCCATTCGGCAAATATTGAAAAATGAGCTCAGGGTAAAGCCATTGAAATTTCAAAAAGTGCAAGAACTTATATCGCAACAGAAAGAAAATAGACACAAAAGAGCTGAAGAGTTGCTTCGCTTGACCGAAAGTGGTGAACTGCCGAATTTGGTTTTCCCCGTGTTGATGGTGTTTACTTGCCAAAGAGGTCAGCTGAAAATGTTCACCTTCGGTTGGCCACCAGAACTCATGCGCCGGTCATAGTGATGGTGTGGTCCGCCATAATAGCCGATGGTCGCTCTCCGCTTGTATTATTCGACCGTGGCATCAGAATAAATGCCGAATATTATCGCGAAAATATTCTGGAGGGTGTATTAAAGCCTTGGGCACGCAAAAATATTGGCCGCAGACCTTGGACATTCCAACAGGACTCAGCACCATCGCACTCAGCACACGCCACTCAAGAATGGTTACAAAATGAGATTCCTCGTTTCATTTCCAGTGCACAATGGCCACGAAATTTTCGGATACCAATCCCTTGGACTATTGGGTCTGGAGTATTTTGGAAAGCAAGGTTGGCACTAAAAAAAGTGTCGATCACCTCAAGCAAGCGCTTCGCCGGGAATGGACCAAAATACCGCAGAGCAACATTCGGGCAGCGTGTGGCGATTTCATTGGCCGTTTCAAGGTCATAATTCGTGCCAATGATTACCAATTTGAACAAATCTAAACTTATTCTAAAATTTGACGCTATTTTCGACATTTTTTGCTTTCGTTGAATAAAATTTAAAAAAAAAAATAAAAATGATGGTGTTTGACTTTGTTGCAGTTTTTTTAACTCACCCTGTATATAATATAATTTATCGAAGAAGACATAAACTAAGTCCTAGTAGAGAAACTTAAAAATATGTAACGAGCTATTTAAAGAAAAAAGACATTCCGTTAGAAATGTTCAAAAATAAAAAAACCAAAAAAACGAAAAAATAATAAAACTAGACATCCTTCTGAAGTCTAGGCACATTTCCAGTTTAGCAATGAAAACATAAAGTTGCTGCAATTGTTTCAAAACAATAACATTGCAATAATACGTGAGTCCTTGTCCAATGTCCTTTTTTATGTTTCACCCCGAGAGTGCATCGAACATGCATGCATGCAGCAGCAACATCATTGACTTTATAGTTGTCTTTAATATTCGAACGTTTTTCCATTCGATACGAATGCAGAATATTTGTTTTACTCTGGCCAAATAGGGGAAAAAAAGGTCAAAACGTTTTCCAAATGCTTATCGATACATTCACATTGCACCATCCATTCGCAGTCACCACCCCTGTCTTACAAATCACAAATATTCACTTACTCTTAGATAATGGCAGCCATTTGATTGGGGAGTTGGTTTGCCACATGTCAACATAAGAAGTTAGAAGGTATTACGGCGAAGTAGGGTTGCCATTTTTAAAAAATGAAGAAAAGAGTTTTTGAGACCTTCCATACAACTTCTAAATTTCCAAATTTCTGAAAATCATGTCAAAATAGAAGTGTTATAAAAAGACACATAAAGGGTCTTTAAAGTCTACCAAAGATTGAAGAACCTCTTTAGATTTAACAGTTTTATATATTAAAGACCCTGAAATGGAAAATGGATAGGAGGTTTTCTGTAGGTCTTCTCTAGACCTAAGTAGTTCTCCCCTCAGTAAGTTTTACATAGGTTTAAGACCCTAAAGTGTTATATAGATGGGAGATTATCTGTAGATGTTCTAATAAGCTAAGACCATTAATGGATTTTCTATCTTTAGAAGGCCGTTTAAGGGTCTTCTAAGGATGGAAGGCTTTCTTCTATAAATTGAGGACCCCTTTAAAGGTCTCCGTAGCTGGAAGAAGACTTTGTAAACGTCTTTCATAAATATATGGCTTATAAATGCTTGAATATATATTTTACATTCAGGAGTCCGTCTAGATATCTGCAATAGGCAAAGTATCTTTAAGTGGTATTTTTACAGGTGTTCTACAGAGAGAAAAGAGACGAAAGATCTTCTAAAGGTCTTCCATAAAAGCTTCTATAGGTCTTCTATACATAAAGTAGTTCCTAAAGGGGATCTATAGAAACAAACAAAGGCATAGAAGTCGGATATCTTTTTAACGTCTTCTAAAGATAAAACGCAAAAAAAAAACATTTCATGGTGTCCTATAGATAGAAAAGCTATTAAGTTTTTTGTAGATATAAGAAGACCTCCGACAGGTATTCTATACAGAAACCTATAGGTGGCTAGGAGGCCAAAGGGCTTTTTAAAACCCGGTTAATTATGAAGATGATATGTTCATGGTATACTTCTTACACAGAATCTAAAGGCAGAAAAGCATTAATAGGTATTCCATGGATAAAAAAGCTTTCCATGGGCTTATATATACCGTTCAGATACATAATAGCTTTTAAAAATCTTCTAACGATTGACGACTTTCCAAATACCTTTTGTAAATAGAAGAAGCTATGAATGTCCTTTAATAAACAGAGGGGAATTTACAGGTCTCCTATAATCGAAGAGAGCTTTCAAGACGTTCTTAAGAAAGTAAAGCTTTTATAGACCATATACGCATATGAAAGGTTAAATAGGTCTTCTAAACATAGACGAACAATAGAAGATTTTTATAATCAGGAAAGCTTTAAAGAGCTTTAAAAGAGCTTTTGAAAGTATTCAATAGGTAAGTCTTCTTTATATATAAAAGCTTTTATAGATCATCTACACAGATGAGAGCTTTAAAGGGTCTTCTATAGATAGACTATAATTTTTAAAAAGAAAAAAAGCTTTTAAAGAACTTTGATAGTTAGCGGATAGTTGTAGATAAAAAAGCTCTTGAAGGTATCCTATACCCAAAAGGGGTAGAAGAGCTTTTCAATGCCTTTAAAAGTAGAGAAGCACATAAAGGCCTTCTCTAGACCGAACTAGAGCTTTTAAAAGACCAACACTGCCATAAAACTTGATTTTTTAAGAATGTTTTTTGATGGAGCAACAAGGCCACAAAAAGTGGATGAAATAGCGAATTTCTTAAAAATATTGTTTTTCATAGACCCAAAATAAGGAATATATCTACCAGAGAAATAAGGCGAATATGCCCAAAAAATGTAAGGACCAAAAGGATTTTTGGAAAGCATATATTATTAAAAAAATACATTTTGTCAAGGACCACAAGGATTCAAAAAAAAGTATTTGTTAAACACCAGAGGACAAATCCGAAAGGCGTCGATGAAAAAAAAATATTTTTTAAGGCGAAAAAAAAAATTTTTTAAGGCAAAAAAATCAAGGGCAAACAGAGCTGCATCATTTGAGTTTTTGAAACACATTTTTTCAAGAAAAAAAAACTGCCAAAACCTGGATTTTTGAAGAATGTTTTGTAAGGACAAAACAATAACAAAACGTAAATTTTTGAAAAATGTTTCATAGCGTGAAATATTACAATATTTGTTCAAGGACCAACAAAACATAACATAAAATGTTGAAATATTTTCTCAATGACCCAAAATCGTGGACATTTTAAAATTTGGACAAATAGAGCCTTAAATCCTTAGAGAATACTGTGAGACGACTTTGGCAACGAACAAAGGGTAACCAGAACGTGGACTTTTAACTATATTTTTGCAACGACTAGAAGAGTCACAGAACCATAATTTTCAAGGGCCAAGATAACCATAAGAAGCCAATTCTTTGTATATAATGTATTTTGGTGTAAAAATGGGTATTTTTATGAAAAGTTTTGCATGGATCAAACGAGTGAGGATTTTTAATATAAATATATTTCGAAGATTTACACAAAAAAATTTGATATTATTTTGAATACTAAGTCCTTCAAATGCAGTCCTTTCGTGTGGTTCGAAAACTCTGTGCAATGGCAACCCATTTCTAATATATGTTTGCTTTTCCGTTTTCCTTTTTTTTCATTCTTTCAGCTGTCCTTCCATTTGCCCTCTTCGGATATTAAATGGCGACTCACTTGTCCTGCTGTTCTCAAGCTGTCAATGTGTGTTTACATTGCCGTTGCACACTTTATTGTAAAGCAAACATAATATTTAAGTCACGTTCTATTTAAAATTGTCAATAAAGCAATTACATGCACACACATATATTTATATGCAAGTGTGTGTGTGTGTATGCATTGTGGCATTTCGAATGTGTATTTATGTTTTAGACTTGTCAATGAATGGAATATTAAATAGAATGTGAGTGGAGGAGAAAAAAAAAGAAATCAATGAGAAATTGAATAAAATCATTATATGGTGAAAGTTAAGTACGTTTAAGGTGATTTTTAAACTTAATTTTGAGGATAATTTGCAAAAGATATTGAAATATTGAAAACAAATAAAAATATAAAACTATATAACGCAAGTAATTTTCAAAAATCTTGACAAATATTTTCCAAGATACAAGTTTTGAGGTTCTTTGCAAAAAAAAAAAAAATAAAAAACCCACATTTTTCTTGATCCTAGAAAAAATATTCTTTAAATAACCCAAGTTTCTGGCATATCTGTTGGTCCTTGAAAAAAGTCCTTGAAAATATATTTTCAAAAAATCCACTTTTTTCTAGGTCCTTGAAAAAATATTCATTAAAAAACGCAAGTGTCTGTTGGTCCTTGAAAAAAAGTTCATTGAAAATTCCACGTGTCTGCTGGTCCTTGAAAAAATATCTTTTGAAAATACACGTTGGTCACTGAAGAATTTTTTGAAAAAAATATTCTATTTAAAATCTACGTTGGCCCTTGAAATTTTTTTTAAAAATCCACGTTGGTGCTTTATGATTTTTTTTTAAATCAATGTTTTGATAGGTCCTTGAAAAAATAATTTTTTAAAAATCCACTTTGATGGTTTATGATTTTTTTTTTAAATCAATGTTTCGATAGGTCCTTGAAAAAATATTCTTCAAAAATTCACGTTGGTCCTTGAAAAAATATTCCTTTAAAAATACACGTTGGTCCTTGAAAAAATATTCTTTTAAAAATCCACATTGGTCCTTGAAAAAATATCCTTTAAAAAATCCACGTTTCTGTTGGTCCTTGAAAAAATTTCCTTTAAAAAATCCAAGTTTCTGTTGGTCCTTGAAAAAATTTCCTTTAAAAAATCCAAGTTTCGTTGGTGCTTGAAAAAATATTCTTTAAAAAATCCACGTTTCTGTTGGTCCTTAAAAAATATCCTTTAAAAAATCCAAGTTTCTGTTGGTCCTTGAAAAAATTTCCTTTAAAAAATCCAAGTTTCGTTGGTGCTTGAAAAAATATTCTTTAAAAAATCCACGTTTCTGTTGGTCCTTAAAAAATATCCTTTAAAAAATCCAAGTTTCTGTTGGTCCTTGAAAAAATTTCCTTTAAAAAATCCAAGTTTCGTTGGTGCTTGAAAAAATATTCTTTAAAAAATCCACGTTTCTGTTGGTCCTTAAAAAATATCCTTTAAAAAGTCCATGTTTCTGTTGGTCCTTGAAATAATATCCTCTAAAAAATCCAAGTTTCGTTGGTGCTTGAAACAATTTTTCTTTAAAAAATCCAAGTTTCGTTGGTGCTTGAAACAATTTTTCTTTAAAAAATCCAGGTTTCTGTTGGTCCTTGAAAAAATATCCTTTAAAAATCCACGTTCCTGTTCGTCCCTGAGAAAATATTCTTTAAAAATCCACGTTCCTGTTCGTCCCTGAGAAAATATTCTTTAAAAAATCCACGTTCCTGTTGGTCCTTGAGAAAATATTCTTTAAAAAATCCACGTTCCTGTTGGTCCTTGAAAAAATATTCTTTAAAAATCCACGTTCCTGTTGGTCCTTGAAAAAATATTCATTAAAAAATCCACGTTCCTGTTGGTCTTTTAAAAAATATCCTTTTAAAATACATGTTTCTGTTGGTCCTTGAAAAAGTATCCTTTTAAAATACATGTTGCTGTTGGTCTTGAAAAAGTATCCTTTAAAAAATACACGTTTCTGTTGGACCTTGAAAAAATAATCTTGAAAAAATCCACGTTTCTGTTGGTCCTTGAGAAAATATTCTTTACAAATCCATGTTTCAGTTGGTCTTTGAGAAAAAATCCCTGTTTCAGTTGGTCCTTGAATAAATATCCTTTAAAAAAATCGACGTTTATGTTGGTCCTTGAAAAAATATTCTTAAAAAAATCCACGTTCCTGTTGGTCCTTGAGAAAATATTCTTTACAAATCCATGTTTCAGTTGGTCTTTGAGAAAAAATCCCTGTTTCAATTGGTCCTTGAAAAATATAATTTAAAAATTCTCGTTTCTGTTGGACCTTGAAATATTATCCTTTAAAAAATCAACATTTCTGGCTCTGCCGAAAAATATTCTTCATAAAACCCATTTTCGTTGGTTCTTGAAATATTCTCTAAAACACTAAGATTTTGTGTGTCCTTAAAGAAATATTCTTAGGAAATTCTTGCTTTTTTAGTCCTTGAAAAAAATATTTTTCTGTCTCATCCTCCTGCTCATTACCCTTCCAAATGACAATGTCAAGTCAAAGTTATTGCCACCAGTGTCCAATTACATCTTAAGATTTACACGCTTGACACAAGAGCATGTTACACTTGTGACTAATGTTCATTTTGGCTGTCTGACTAACTGTCTATAACTTATGTTGCCATATATGTAGTCTAAGATGAATTGTTGATAAACGTTTTTTTGGGGGGGGAGGACATGTGTGAGGAAGAGCCCTGCTAAATATTGTTTGACTGACTGTTTGCACGCCATGTAAACGTGACATTTGCCAAAGTTATAGCCCAAGCAAAATAAAAAAAGGAAGACGATGTTGCACTTGGCTGTAATAAAGCAGGGAAAATATTGCCGGAGTCATGACACTTAAACTCAATTTAGCTACAATAAACTTGGAATTGACAATTCACGCAAAAACTATTATAACTTTGGTAATAGATTAGAGAGTTGGCGAAAGAGAAAACTGCAAGGTGATGCGGTGGGGGAGGGGGGGTTGAAAAAAATGAGGTCGCCAAAGATTAATGACTTTACTGGAAAACTTAAAATGTGGCAGGAAAGATAATTGAAGTTGTTGTGCTCTGGCATCCAAGATTCGGTCGTAAAACTTAGATTCCTTTATCCTGGTGATATATTTAACCATAAAATTACCCCTTTTGTGAAGGAAGATCCATACACTTAAAATCAAGTGAGTGTTAAAAACTCTCAGTCAGGTCATGAACTTTAAACAAATGCCATACATGTATGACATACCCACACACACATGTAAATTCAGGACACCAAACATACTCCCTCTGTGCTTCATTAACATGAAGAAGCTCGAGGACCAGATGTTGATAAGAGCAACAACATTAGAGGGCATAGAAATGCTCCATAAAAACGAAGGAGGATAATTAACTAAAATACGACATGATACAGACGTCTCGATATACTCCCAACTCATTGGGACAACCAACACTTTCAAACACACCCACAAACACATACTCTCACATAAGGACCCACCCTAACAAGTGGGTGGTAATCTATGGAGACACATTCACATGTGTCAGAAGTAGCGAACTTATTCCTTATTCAAGCCGAGTCATCTTGCGAAATTGTTTGGGTTAGAATCACAATCATAGCCCAAGAAGGGAAAAGCACAAGAAGCATTAGAAGACGGAGAACCCAAAGATGACATGAAAAGTTTATATTAGCCTTCCTACCCCAACTAAATGAAGAAAGAACCAAATTGCATTTGTGGAAGACACAAAGACATTAGTCGTTGGTGAAATGGTACTTTTACTGGTGGATGGCGGATGAGGGGGAGGGAGTCAAAATGTCAACATGTCATTTAAAGCTACAGCACAAAAGACAATTAACCAGGTGGTGCTAAAATCTTGACATCTACGTCGTCTTCGATGTCACTTGATTTGGTTTGGCTTTCTTCAAAACCTTCAACGCCACACATCGTTGGGCCTGGCTGAAAATAAACAAAGCCAAATGTATCCGATGTGCTATGTGCGAGCGTGAGTGTTAGGTAGTTATGCGGACTTCCTTCACCCAAGGAACAGCGAGAAAATTAGACTTTTGTTATCGACAGGAAATTAGTAAAACTTTTCATGGTAAGATAAAGGTGTTGCTGGGATTTAAAGGGCGAAGGAGCGTGGATGTGTTGTAATTATGGGCATAAAATAATGAGACATTTTATAGAATTCAATAAGCGAATACTTGCGTAGAACGGGGAATCAGCGACCTATGACAACAAGAAGGCTGCCGTAGATGGCAAGACTACGAGAAAATGTACAAAATTTCAAGGGGAAAATCCAACGATTTTCTCAAGGTTTCTATGAGAAAAATTAGAGTTTTTCTATGAGAAAATTTATGAGATTTTCTATACGAATATCTACAAGCTTTTCTATACGAAAATCTACGATATTTTCTATACGAAAATCTACGAGATTTTCTATATGGGATTATCTATACGAAAATCTGGGAGATTTTCTATACGAAAATCTGGGAGATTTTCTATACGAAAGTCTGGGAGATTTTCTATACGAAAATCTGGGAGATTTTCTATACGAAAATCTGGGAGATTTTCTATACGAAAATCTGGGAGATTTTCCATACGAAAATCTGGGAGATTTTCTATACGAAAATCTGGGAGATTTTCTATACGAAAATCTGGGAGATTTTCTATACGAAAATCTGGGAGATTTTCTATACGAAAATCTGGGAGATTTTCCATACGAAAATCTGGGAGATTTTCTATACGAAAATCTGGGAGATTTTCTATACGAAAATCTGGGAGATTTTCTATACGAAAATCTGGGAGATTTTCTATACGAAAATCTGGGAGATTTTCTATACGAAAATCTGGGAGATTTTCTATACGAAAATCTGGGAGATTTTCTATACGAAAATCTGGGAGATTTTCTATACGAAAATCTTGGAGATTTTCTATACGAAAATTTGGGAGATTTTCTATACGAAAATCTGGGAGATTTTCTATGTGAAGATCTAGGTCTCTATTCGATTTTCTATACGAAAATCTAAAAGAGTTTCTATAAGATAATCTGGGAGATTTTCTCTAAGAAAATCTTGAAGATTTTCTCTAAGAAAATCTTGAAAATTTTCTCTAAGAAAATCTTGAAGATTTTCTATACGCAAATCTGGGAGATTTTCTATACGCAAATCTGGGAGATTTTCTATACGAAAATCTGGGATATTTTCTATACGAAAAACAGGGAGATTTTCTATGAGAAAATCTATTGGTTTTTCTATAAGAAAACCTATAGGCTGATATGAGAAAATCTGGGAGAATTTCTTAGAGAAAATCAGAAGATTTTCTTAGAAAAAATCAGAAGATTTTTTTTAAAGAAAATCAGTAGATTTTCTTAGAAAAAGTTTGGCGATTTTCTTAGAGAAAATTTGGAGATTTTCTTAGAGAAAATCTGGAGGTTTTCTTAGAGAAAATATGGAGATTTTCTTAGAGAAAATCAGGAGGTTTTCTTAGAGAAAATATGGAGATTTTCTTAGAGAAAATCTGGAGGTTTTCTTAGAGAAAATCTGGAGATTTTCTTAGAGAAAATCTGGAGGTTTTCTTATAAAAATCTAGAGATGTCCCCAAAGAAAATCTGGAGACTTTTTATTGAGAAAATTTTCTCATAGAAAGTCTGGAGATTTTCTCATAGAAAATCTATAGATTTAGAGTATCTGAAGATTTTCTCATAATTTTCTGGAGATCTTTTCATAGAAAATCTGGAGATTTCCTTATATAAAATCTGGAGATTCCCTTATAGGAGATTTCCTCAAAGGTAATCTGAAGATTTCTTTAGAGGATATCTGTGATTTTCTCATAGAAAATTTGGAGATTTTCTCATTGAAAATATTTTTAAAGAAAATCTGGAGATTTTCTTAGAGAAAATCAGAAGATTTTCTTAGAAAAAATCAGAAGATTTTTTTAAAGAAAATCAGGAGATTTTCTTAGAAAAAATTTGGCGAATTTCTTAGAGAAAATTTGGAGATTTTCGAATAGAAAATTTCGTGGTTTTCTTATAAAAATATGGAGATTTACTTAGTGAAAATTTGGTGATTTCCCCATAGAAAGTCTGGAGATTTTCTCATAGAAAATCTGAATATTTCCTCAGAGAATATCATAAAAAATTTTAAGAATTTCTTATAGAAAATCTAGATATTTTCTCACTGAAGATTTTCAGATTTTCCCATAACTTGTATATTGTATTATCTATAATGCACACACATTTCCCTTTTATCATTGCCGACCTCAAATCAAATTTAAATTTCTTTCAAATTCGTTTACTCCACAAATTGTGTATTACTTTAATTGAATTACGCCCAAAAGTATACCCTTAATCTTAGTGCACCCAAAAGTATGACAGAATAATTATAATGAAGAAATTCCCTTGTCAGGTGTTGAAATTAATTTGACCCTCTCTCTGCCCTGCACTTGATATAAATCGAAATATCTGACCATCACAAATTATCACCATCACAACGAATGAACGAACGACCGAACGAACACCTTCTTTGTTCAAATTGTGTCCTACTCAACTCTGGGCTTTCAATTGAAAAGAATTTTATCTTCTGCTTGACATAAGGCACTAATTAATGTCATAACTTTCTGAATGGAGCCAGAATAAATTGTCTTGAGTATTATTAAATTACTACCCTTTACAAATTGTTAGGTGGATAATTGGACGATCACATGTAGTACACGTAATGAAATTGGAAAAGGGGGGTGGCGAGAAGGGTTGATGAAGGTGGTTGGTAGGTTAGTCGGCAAGCATATGCTTGTTAAAATTGTATATATTGAAGACAAGATGTAGAAGAAGACAACGATGCTGCTGCTTCTGTTGGAGAAGATGAACAAATTGTAATTTTACACCCGTTTATTAAAAACAATTAAATTCCATTATCAATGTTCTATGACAGCGACAGCAGAAGCTGGCAGACAGACAAACATCATTGCCAAACGCACACAGCAGGTTATTTGTATTACCTTTCCTGAATATCTGACTATCTGTCTATTTGTCTGTCTTCTGTTCCATGTCAATGTCTGTGTCTTTTCTTTTCATTGAATGTCATCAGCATATCACCAGCATCATGGTTTCCGTTGTTGTCATCCTGCTGGTAGTCCTTTCAATTAGATGTGCATGTATTGTCTTTTATCTGCTTGCTCAGATTTTATGTCGAAGCTGAGTGTGAATGCGTAAGGATTATTTAATTTTTCGTAATAAAAAGCTTTTGGATGATGGTGGCCAAGACAATAGGCAAATTTGATCAAATTACCATAATATTTGTGTGTATTATGGATTTAATGTTGCGACATTAGGCCTTGTAATTGCAAAGCGAAATTGAAGAAGATCGGAAAAGTGTTTGCCGGTTTTGGAATGAATGGAAATGTACTTCGAAATGCCTTTGGGGCTAATTTCTGGAGATATTTGAATTGGTTGAATTTTCAAAAAAGAGAATTTTGGAAAGACAGAGAGTTCAAAAAATTATTAAGTCAATATTGATTATGAAGCCTAACATTGGGCGCCATCTGTGATTAACTTTTAAAGTCTTATTGAGACAATTTTAAATATTCAGATAAAATGTAAATGCTATTATAACTTTCACGCAATTCTTTACATTTATTTCCACTGGAAATAGTGTTTGTTCCAAACTTTCAAAGTTATGCTACAGCAGTTTCCGAGCTAATGAAAACAAGCTAATACTGTAAATGCTGATTGATGATGTGAAAATTACGGACCACTAGGATTACAATTGAAAACCGCCAGACCCTGTATATGTTGAAAGCTCTAACATTCAATGCAATGAGCTTATGGAGTTTTACGTTGGGCGCCATTAAAAACATAACTCTTGCTAGACAATACTAAAAAAAAACATCAAAATGTCGCCACAAGACAAAATACTACTATTGGGCGCCACCTAGATCTTATCATTTATATTGGAATTTGAAAAACACCAAAACATTTTATGGATTTTTTATCAACAACAACAATAAAGGTCTGCAAGTTTTTTATGAGAAAATCTAAAGGTTTTCTTAAGAGGACATACCATGGGTGAATCTTCAACTTGTTTGTGAGAAAATCTATGAGAATATCTATATTTTCAATACTACAAACCTTGAGACTTTGTACAACAAAATTCTGAAATCTTCAACGTTTCTATCTATGAAAAACTTGCAGCCATATGAGAAAGTCTACTGACTTTTAGTGAGAATAACATTTGCAGATTTTCTATGAAATAATCGAAAGTTTTTCGATGTTATTTGTAATCAAAAATAATAATATACAGAGTGAGATAAAAAAAAAACTGCATCCAACCAACTTCAGACCGCTGTTATTTAAAAAAAACACTCGTCCGACATCTGTTAAAATTATTCCAGTGACAGCTCAATATATTGTTTACATTTTGGTGAGAATTTTCCAGAAAAAAAGTTATTCGTTATGTTGAATTCCAACACGTGATAGGGTGATTTCTTTATATTTTTGCTAGAAAACCACAAGTGACTATCGTTAGAGCACTCCAGCATTTAAATGAAAATAAATTTTTTTGTGTCTCGCACCATCGCTCGTTACCGTGATACTGGTAGCGTAGCCCGATGTCAAGGAAGTTCGAAAAGTTAAGAAGCGACTTGATCGAAACACCCGTCGCAGTGGCCGAAAATGGCTCATGAGCTGAACAAATCGCAATATTCCATTCGACAAATATTGAAAAAATGAGCTCGGGGTTAACCCATTGAAATTCCAAAAAGTGCAAGACCTTACACCGCAACAGAAAGAAAATAGATGAAAAATGCTAAACAGTTGCTTTGCTTGGCAGGAAGTGGTGAACTGCCGAATTTGGTTTTATCCGTCTCCGATGAGAAAACATTCGTTGTCCAGCAATTTGCAAACAAACAAAATGAATGATGATCGTGTTTACTTGTCAAAGAGGTAACTTGAAAATGTGCACCTTCGGTTGGCCACCAGAACTCAAGCGCTGGCCATGGCGATGGTGTGGGCCGCCCTAGGCTGTTATGGCGGCCTCCGCTCGTATTAATCGATTTATTCTGATGCCACAGAATAAATTCCGAATATTATCGCGAAAATATTCTGGAGGGTGAATTAAAGCCATGGGCAGGCGAACATTTGCCGCGGACTTTGAACATTCCAACAGGACTCAGCACTATCGCACTCAGCACGCGCCACCTAAGAAAGGTTACAAATTGAGATTCCTCGCTTCATTTCTAGCGTAAAATGGCCACCAAAATTTTCGGATACCAAGCCCTTGGACTATTCTCTCTGGAGTTTTTGGAAATCAAGGTTGTCACTAAAAAATACCGAAGTGTCGATCACCTCAAGCAAGCGCTTCGCCGGGAATGGGCCAAATTACCGCAGAGCAACATTCGGACAGCGTGTGACGGTTTTATTGGCCGTTTGAAGGCCATAATTCGTGTCAAAAGCGATCTTTCGAACAAATCTAAACTTATTCTAAATTTTATGCTATGTTCGACTTTTTTTCGTTCATTTAATAAAATTTAAAAAAAAATCTAAAAATTGTGGCACTTGACTTTGTTGCTGTTTTTTTATCTCACCCTGTAATAACATTTTTTTTTTCCTATAGTTAAAGTAAAAAAGTAATCTTTTAAATGGACTTAAGGTTAAATAAGGACAATAGGGTTTGATATAATAGCATTTAACATTTGAAACATAACAGACATTCACAACATTTTGAGCCCCTTTCCCACTAATTCGGCAGACGGGATTCATTATGGACAATCCAGTCGTTGGCTTCAGCAAAGCCGAGGGAATGAAGTGCCACTTGACAGTGATACAACACACTAATTAAACTGAGTTCTTAAAACTATACGTTAATGAGTGCCCCTAGTTGGGCGCCATTGAACATAATTGCCTCGAAAAGGCTGTAATAGCCCCAGATCTAAGCGGTCTTAATTTTCACTATCTATAAAATATAATTATTTGAAGCTCTTTATGATATGCGATTTTGGATTGTCCTTCGTTGGGCGCCATTAAACATCATTGCAATTACATGTCTGTTAATGCTCATTTAGATCACATATAACTTGTAGCTCTCTTCATTTTTCATATTTTGAAAATAAATATCGGTGGTAACGAATAGAATAGAAGGTGAGTTTTGTTACGACAGCAAAGTTGATTTTTCAATCATATCACATTTGTTAAGTTTAAGTGGCGCCCAACGTGGGAGTAAAAATGTAAATTTCTTAACTGAGTTGTACAAGCCATATTTATTTATTGCAAGCAGATGTAATAAAGGTTTAAGATTTAAAAATTAGCAATGTATGAGCTATGGACTACCCTGGCGCCCAACGGGGTACCCAAAAAATACAACAAGGCTGAATCGTTACTGTAATTATTATTTATTCTGCAATTTTTTCGTTTTAAGACCATTTTACGCTCATAAAATACCTTTGGTACTGCTTCTCTTTACGTGTGATCTATATTAGCCCATGTTAGAATCCCTTAAAAAATAGCCAATAGCGTTTTCTATTAGGAATTAGAAAAAAAGGAAAAATATTTTCAATTTATTTTTCCAATTCCGCAAAATATAAGTTGAAAGTGTAAGTGGCGCCCAACATGGGGTAACAAGTGTGGTTTTTGTCAATATCGATGCTCATCAGAATCAAAATATATATTATTTTTATTGTGATCTGGTTGAAATATACAAATTATCGACTAACGAGAATTGTTGTCTAAATTGGCGCCCTACGTGACACCGACAGTAGACTAATGTAAATGTACGTTTTATAATAATATTTTTTTAATATTTTAATATTTTTTTTCTCCTAATCGACTTAAGTGTTTTAATATGTTAAATAAAGGGAGTCTCTTCCGGCATCCGATTCACATAATAATCATAACTTGTGCTATAATTAAAATCTTTTTTTCTGGAAGGACATCGTCTTGAGGAAAATTTACGTCCCTGAAATTGTCTTAGTGCCGATGACGCCTTTTGCGGAGCTTTGTTTTTCAAATTTTTCAGTTAAAAGTGAACGTTTGTGAGAAGACTTCGACTGATTGTTGTCGATCAGCCATTTGACCAGCGTTTATGAAATGCTAGTTACATTGTAAAAGTGGCACCCAAAACGGAATTTCGAAAAAAAAACTGTTACATATTTCGAATATAAATTTATCTCCAACCAACTACGCTAAAGGACATTACTTACAAAGAAATACACAATGAAATTATATCCTTTGCTTAATTTATTTACTTTAACTTTTCCAATTGACCCGCCAGACATTTTATATCTCACAAATTTGCAATACAACAATGACACCAACAAACGATAAATTTATGCAACCACACACACATATATATACAACCATAAACCATTGACGGTATTCAATATCGAAGAAATCGTATAATTTAATGGTCATAAATTTACAAGATTGCGTGGCAATGTCTTTTGCTATCGACATCGTGACGTCGAACGACAAGGACGAGCAATGCGATAGTCATGGAAGAAGAGAAGGTGAAAAATACCACAGTGCCCGAATCGAATACTTATACATACACAATAAGTAACGATAAAAGTAAATAAATAACATATAAACAATAAATATTGTTGCAAAAGAAAAAAACAAAAAGGAGAATAGCAATGAATTTTTATAGTTCCACATTACAATCTTCTGGAAGGGAATGAATACAGAAAAATATCACGAAATCAAACTTACCTGCCACAACAGTTTCGGAGCGCTGCAAACGCACCAGTACGTGCTCGATAAGGCCAACATCTGTGCAGGCTTGTAAATTGCGTACACTTTTGCGTAAAATTGCAATAAAGACACTCCATATTTCAGCCTGCAAAGAAAAAGAAGAGGAAAAGGGAAATGGAATTTGTTAAGTTGGACTCGTAAAGGAAATATATAAATTTTATTATCAAATAAATTGTTGGCTAAGGAAATGAAAAATAAATAAAAATGACATTTTCGGAACGGGGTCGCAGGTGATGTATTATGGACATTTCCAATGTTTTGGAGGTCACGGTAATTTCTCTTTTGTGTATAGAGGAGATACCGGAGATCTTGTGGAAATAGAGGTAGGAATATCTGCTGCGTAAACAGGGCCTTAGAAGGCTTTTCGTGCAGAGAATCCTACAAGAGGATATTTTTATTAATAATTAATACTTTCAGAAATTAAAGGACTTTAAGGGTCCTCTAACAGTTTCTTTTCACTTTTTTTTAATTCAAAAGCCTTTTTGTAATTTTCCCAATACTACCTTTTAAATTTTTATTTTTTATTCCTCAGCCATATTGCTAGAGAAGGTATATCATTTGATACGGCCAAAGCGTGCCTCATTGAAAAAAAGATTTAAGGTCTCATTTGGGGCCAAATCCGTTTCAAGACATTGGGAGTCGATGTAGCGATGTCCGTCCGTCCGAAGGGAGCTCCGATTTGATCCAAATTTGGAACATCGTAATATTATTGTCAAACTTAGATCTAGTTCGGAGATGGGCAATATCGGCAATATCACTCCTTCTGGTACCTTCCTAACAAAATGTCAACAAGAAAGAGAAAGAATAATCCGATTTTGTTCCGACTTTGCAAATCCTAATATTTACATCAATGCTAGGTCAGGTGCAAAAATGGACAAAATCGGCGAACTCTACCAAGTACCTCCCCCCCAAAAAAGGCCAAAATTTTGAATAATTACAACTCTTAAAAAATGTGATGTAAGAGTCCGATTATCTTCAAATTTCACACATCCCAATAATTTTATTAACCCATGGTCTGGTGCCAAGATGGAATACATCGGTCCACTCCTTCCGGCACCTCCCTCACAATAGGTCTAAAATTTTGAACTACCAAAGCGATCATAATGTCCGAAATAAGCATCAGATTGTCTTAAATCACAAGATTTTTATTAAATTAACGTCAGGTGTGAAGATGGGATATATCGGTAAGGTCGGTCTACTCCTACAGGTACCTCCCCCACAAAGGGGCAAAGCTTTGAATAACCAAAACGATTTTAAAAGCCGAAATAAGCATCAGGTTCTCTTAAAATTATAAACATCACATTATTTTTTTTAACCCAAGGTCTGGTGTGAATGTATGATATATCGGACCGCTCCTTCTGGTGCCTCCCCTTAAAAGGGTCAGAATTTTGAGTATCCATGAGGCTCATGAAAAACGAAATTAACATCCGATTCCATTCAGACTTGACACATCTCAATATTTCTTTCAACATAAGATTTATTATAAAGATGATAGAGATCCAACCATTCCTTCTGGTACCTCCCCCACAAAGGGTCAAAGTTTTGAAAAACTAAAACGATCATAAAATCCGAAATAAGCATCCCATACTCTTCATATTTCATACATCCCAATAGTTCTACTAACACAAGATCTGTTCAGAAAATGGGACATATCGGTCCACTCTGTTCTGTTACCTTCACCACAAGGGGTCAAATTTTTGACTATCCATGAAGCTCATAAAACCTAAAAATTAAAATCCTATTCCATTCAGACTTGCTACATCTCAATATTTCCATCAATACAAGATCTGTTGTAAAAATAGTAGAGATCGGATAATTTCTTCTGGTACCTGCCCTACATAGGGTTCAAGATTTTGGAAAAAAAAAAAACAAACAAAAACAATATACATCTGCAAACCGCTTCTGGTACCTCACCCAGAAAGGGTCACAGTTTTTAATACATTTATCTGTCATTACTTGCGAAACGAGTCAGCGATTCTTCACAACTTGCTATATCTAAATAATTCGCTCAACCAGAAACCCAAGATGAACATGGAATTTATGGGTTCGCATAAAATGGGGTATAAATGTTCGATTTTCTTAGGAAAATGTCAAGTAGGAAAATGGAATACTTAGGTCGACTATATCTGGTACCTCACGCACATTTTATAAAATATATCACATTTCTCATATAAAGTGAAGAAAGTAGTCGATATAGTTAAAACCTGGAACGTAGCAATATTATATAATCCCTACTTAGGTCCCATACGAAATGTACAATCTTGGCCCATTCCATTTGGAACGTACTCCAAGGAGGGTAAACATTTTGTACAATCATAACAGAAGTCAAAATATGTATATTTAAATCATCGAACATTGGCTGAGGGTATACATCGACTGATACTTTTTAAATCGACTGATACTTTTTAACTCTTTTTTTTTTTTTTTGCTTAACATCGAATGCATTATTAAATTCTTCGAAGTCTTTCATATTTTCCCAAAAATCTAAATATAATATCTAAATTCAAATACCACACCTAGCAAATTTTTATAATTTGGTATACATTTTATAAATTTATACCAACCGGGGGCATGGATGACAAATGGAAGAAATAGAGTAGCTCACAAATTGGTTTCGCATTAATAGCATTAAAGTTGAACTTGTCACTGGCAATGAAAATGTCAACTTAAAAATATAACTCCGTTTCGCATTTAAATAATTTTCCATATTAAATTTATTTTGCCCTCGTCAATGCTATTCACTTCTTCTTGATTTCTTGCCATGTGAAAAACTCTGCAGGTTTTTTCGGTTGTGTGGGTTGTGCCTGACGCCGGAGTGCGTGCAGACGACACCAACAAATGAAATGGTACAACGTCGTCAAACCAAACAGAGAAGCAACTGCAGAAGATGTGGTTAAGTGTTATGGAAAGCTTGAAAAATGAAAAATTAATGTGAGCCATTTACTTTGGCATACTTAAGTGAGCTGTAGGGAAAATGAGGGAGTGAGAGAATAAGGGAGGGAGAGAAAAATGGGCCGATGCCCTGAGGGTGTGGTAGAAAAAATGGAAAAATAAATTTGCGGTTTCCTGGCAGAAAAGCCACACCATATTACTTTGGTTTATGCTTTAAAGGGGTTAATGGAACAAAACATTCCCTCAACATTCCCTCTTAAAGGGGATGTCCACATGTAATTAATAATTTCTAGGAAATTGCTAGTTAAATTGGTATATAATTTCTGGGATGGCATATAAATTAATGGTAACCTTTTAATCCTCGCTAAATAGGGATATTGGTCAAGAAAAGGAAAATAGGTTTAAAATTCGTATAAAAGGATGAGAAGAATTATCAAAGACAAATACACAAAGGGTTTTTTTCTGTAGAAAAAATACGGTTCTGTGCAAGGCTTCAAAAAAAAAAAAAAAAAAAAAAAAAAAATCGGGCCTCAGTCATTGAGGCTATATTTTTCCTTAAAAACGGACATCAGTCCTTGAGCCTTTTTTTTCAGAGAAACAAAAATTGGGGCTATTATTTTCTAGTTATTATTTTCTATAGAAAAAAAAAAAGACTTAAGTCATTGAGGCTATTTTTTTTTTCTATAACATATTCGGGCTCAATCATTGAGGTTTTTTTTTCATAGAAAAAAATCGGGCCTCAGTCATCCAGACTATTTTTATCTATAGAAGAAAAAAACGGGGTTCTGTCATTCAGGCTATTTTTTTTCTATAGAAAAAAATCGGAGCCCCTGTCATTGAGGCTATTTTTTTTTTCTATAGAAAAAAAATCGGGGCCTCAGTCATTGAGGCCTCAAATAGCCTCAAAAGCTGAGGCCCGATTTTTTTCTATAGAAAAAAATAGCCTCAAAAGCTGAGGCCTATTTTTTTCTATAGAAAAAATTAGCCTCAAAAGCTGAGGCCCGATTTTTTTCTATAGAAAAAATTAGCCTCAAAAGCTGAGGCCCGATTTTTTTCTATAGAAAAAATTAGCCTCAAAAGCTGAGGCCCGATTTTTTTCTATAGAAAAAATTAGCCTCAAAAGCTGAGGCCCGATTTTTTTCTATAGAAAAAATTAGCCTCAAAAGCTGAGGCCCGATTTTTTTCTATAGAAAAAATTAGCCTCAAAAGCTGAGGCCCGATTTTTTTCTATAGAAAAAATTAGCCTCAAAAGCTGAGGCCCGATTTTTTTCTATAGAAAAAATTAGCCTCAAAAGCTGAGGCCCGATTTTTTTCTATAGAAAAAATTAGCCTCAAAAGCTGAGGCCCGATTTTATTCTATAGAAAAAATTAGCCTCAAAAGCTGAGGCCCGATTTTTTTCTATAGAAAAAATTAGCCTCAAAAGCTGAGGCCCGATTTTTTTCTATAGAAAAAATTAGCCTCAAAAGCTGAGGCCCGATTTTTTTCTATAGAAAAAATTAGCCTCAAAAGCTGAGGCCCGATTTTTTTCTATAGAAAAAATTAGCCTCAAAAGCTGAGGCCCGATTTTTTTCTATAGAAAAAATTAGCCTCAAATGCTGAGGCCCGATTTTTTTCTATAGAAAAAATTAGCCTCAAAATCTGAGGCCCGATTTTTTTCTATAGAAAAAATTAGCCTCAAAAGCTGAGGCCCGATTTTTTTTCTATAGAAAAAAATTGCCTCAAAAGCTGAGGCCCGATTTTTTTCTATAGAAAAAATAGCCTCAAAAGCTGAGGCCCGATTTTTTTCTATAGAAAAAAATAGCCTCAAAAGCTGAGGCCCGATTTTTTTCTATAGAAAAAAATAGCCTCAAAAGCTGAGACCCGATTTTTTTCTATAGAAAAAAATAGCCTCAAAAGCTGAGATCCGATTTTTTTCTATAGAAAAAAATAGCCTCAAAAGCTGAGACCCGATTTTTTTCTATAGAAAAAATTAGCCTCAAAAGCTGAGGCCCGATTTTTTTCTATAGAAAAAATTAGCCTCAAAAGCTGAGGCTCGATTTTTTTCTATAGAAAAAATTAGCCTCAAAAGCTGAGGCCCGATTTTTTTCTATAGAAAAAAAAATAGCCTGTTTTTTTTTTTTCTATAATAAAAAAACGGGGCCTCTGTCACTGAGGCTATTTTTTCTATAGAAAAAAAATCGGGCCTAGGTCTTTGAGGCTATTTTTTTTTTCTATAGAAAAAAAATCGGAGCCTCAGAAAAAAAATCAGAGCCTCAGAAAAAAAATCGGAGCCTCAGAAAAAAAATCGGAGCCTCAGAAAAAAAATCGGGGCCTCAGTTATTGAGGCCATTTTTTTTCTATAAAAAAACAATCGGGGACTCAGTTATTGAGGCTATTTTTTTCTATAGAAAAAAATCGGAGCCTCTGTCATTGAGGCTAATTTTTATGGAAAGATCGGACCTCAGTCGATGAGGCTTTGTTTTCTCAGTCATTGAGGCATTTTTTGTTCTATAGAAATGAATTGGGCCTCTGCTAAGGAGGTCAGCTGTTTTTCTAGAAAAAAATCGGCCTAGATTGACCTGTTATTGTTTCTATATAGAAAAAATACAATCTCTTATCTAAAAACTTAAATTCCATCCTCCTGATTTCCACTTCCATTTCATTGGCAATGGAAATTTATGCATTGAACCGTTGAAGTGAAATTATTTGATAACGATACTACGGTACACAGACACACACAAGTCATTTCCATTTGATATTCAGTTTCCTATTCTGTTGCCACTGGGATAGCAATATCCTTTAGGTATTGGAAACATATTTCCTTTATTGTCAACTGCTTGTTCATTTATAAATAGCAAAAAATACAAAATAGAAAAAAGCAAACCTGAGTTGAAGTCTAAGTTTTTTTTTTTTTTTTTGAATTTTCTCCATGTTCCCGGCAAGCGTTTGCTGGCGACAACAACAACAACATGAAATCCAGAATAGAAGCCGGATGTATGGCAATTGCCATTGTGTGTGTGTGTTTGTGGGGAGGGGAGAGGAAATATATGCAAAGTGTGAGGGGGAATATAATGGCAATGATTTCCAAAGGAAAGACAAAATAATGAAGACGGAAGTAAACGAGTAAAATCACATTTTCTTCATCGTCTACATTGCTAGCAGTTGATAGAAATCCTGCAGGTCTCCCCACTCCAACAGCCAGGGTGCATGCATTGAACCGTGTCGGTCCATGAATTCATAGTTGCATCTGATCTGGTGTGGCATCACAATGTGGTTGTGAAACAAACAAACGTCCCAATAAATGCAATTTACATCGGAGTCCTTTTAGTTTTGCTATGTCAAACAAACTAAGATTTTAGTTTTTCAATTTCAATTCTACCAGAAGTGACTCGCAATGCAAAATCCTTTAGAACTTCCGACTGGCGCGTCGAGGAGCTCTCATTGCATAAATAAAGTAGTATTTGTTTCGCAGTTACGTTTATTAAATGCAAATTTATTGATATTCAATTTGCTGATGCTGATCACCTCCCTGTCATGTTAGGGAATGGAAAAATTTAAGCGGCTTATGGCAAAGAAGTGATTGTAGAAGAAAAAAAGTGATTCCTTTGGGACTTATGTAAAATAAATGGAACTCAAAAAGAAGAACGTCATTTGTTTCGGTATTTTCTAAAAATAGTTATATTTAAGCATTTCATACTTAATAATTTCCAAAGCATAGCAAATTGGTGAAAATGTTACGACAAAGAAACCGTCCCACTGATTGTCTAGAAAATATTAACTTTTCTATATAAAATGTGAAAAAAATTTTGAGAAATATGGCCATTTCGGGCCGTTCCTCCTGCGTTTATCCGTGATGCACACTATGCCTAACACATTAACCTTCTCCAGACTCTTATAGACCACACTTCATCGGGGGATGACAGATTCTACCTGCCTTTAAAATATAGTTTATTTACAAGACTCTATTTTTAACTTACAATAGAAAGAACTGTACAGGGTGAGATGAAAAAAAAACTGGAACCAATTTCCTGTTAAAATTGTTCCAGTGACAGCTCTTTATATTGTTTACAAGCGTACAACAGCATTTTGTTATTCGTAATGGAATTCAAGCGTGATAGTGTGATTTCTTTTTACTTGGCTGGAAAACCACAAGTGGCTGTAGTTAGAGCACTCCAACATTTAAATGTAAATCTTTTGTGTCTCGTACCATACTAGTAGCGTAGCCCGACATTAAGGAAGTTGACGGAAGAAAAAAGCTACATCAGTAGAAATGGTTCGAAAAGTAAAGAAGCAACTTGATCGAAACCCTCGTCGCAGTGGCCGAAAAATGGCTCGTGAGCTGATCATATCGCAATATTTCATTCGGCAAATATTGAAAAATGAGCTGGGGGTAAAGCCATTGAAATTTCAAAAAGTTCAAGAACTTACACCGCAACAGAAAGAAAATAGACTCAAAAGAGCTAAAGAGTTGCTTCGCTTGGCCGAAAGTGGTGAATTGCCGAATTTGGTTTTCTCCGATGAGAAAACATTCGTTGTTCAGCAAACAACGACAAACAAACAAAACAAAATGATCGTGTTTACTTGCCAAAGAGGACAGCTGAAAATGTGTTCCTTCGTTTGGCCACCAGAACTCAAGAGCTAGCCATGGCTATGGTGTGGGCCGCCATAACAGCCGATGGTCACTCTCCGCTTATATTAATCGACCGTGGCATCAGAATAAATGGCGAATATTATTGGAAAAATATATGTCGAATATTATCGCAAAAATATTCTGGAGGGTGTATTAAAAACTTGCGCACGCAAACATTTTGGCCGCAGACCTTGGACATTCCAACAGGACTCAGCACCATCACACTCAGCGCGCGCCACCCAAGAATGGTTCAAAATGAGGTTCCTCGTTTCATTTCCAGCGAACAATGTCCACCAAAATCTCCGGATACCAATCCGTTGGACTATTGGGTCTGGAGTATTTTAGAAAGCAAGGTTGGCACTAAAAAAAACCAAAGTGTCGATCACCTCAAGCAAGCGTATCACCGGGAATGGCCCAAAATACCGCAGAGCAACATTCGGGCAGCATGTAACGGTTTCATTGACCGTTTGAAGGCCATATTGCGTGCCAAAGGTGATCAATTCGAACAAATCTAAACTAATTCTAAAATTTGATGCTATTTCCGACATTTTTTACATTCATTCAATAAAATTTAAAAAAAAGTAAATATTATGGCGTTCGACTTTGTTGCAGTTTTTTATCTCATCCGTATAGTTAAAAAATAGCCTCAATGGCTGACGCCCCGATTTTTTTTCGATAGAAAAAAAAAAATAGCATCAATGATTGAGGCCTAATTTATTTCCATAGAATAAAAAAGCCTCAATGACTGAGGCCCGATTTTTTCTACAGACAAAAATAGCCTGAATGACTGAGGCCCGATTTTTTTTCTACAGAAAAAAATTGCCTCAATGACTGAGGCCCGATTTTTTTTTCTACAGAAAAAAATTGCCTCAATGAATGAGGCCCGATTTTTTTTCTACAGAAAAAAATTGCCTCAATGACTGTGGCCCGATTTTTTTCTATAGAAAAAAAGGTTCAATGACTGAGGCCCGTTTGTTTTATATAGAAAAAAATAGTCTCGTTTGTATATAAAAAATTAAATTTCAGTATTTTCCTAAATATGTAAATTAAGCGAAAAAATACAACACATTTCCATGCTCACACCATTTTTCCAAGATGCCCACAGGAAATGACGAAAACTTTGTCATGACTCCGACAAACACCAATGACAACATGTTAACTTGTTTTATCCAAGAGGACTACAACGAAAGAGAGAGAGAGGGAGAGTAAGAGACAGAGAGTGGGGGACATTATAAGTTTGTTGTTTTTCTGTTATTATTTAGTTTGCCTTTCTCAAAGTCATACAAAAATCCCTTTATGGGGGTTTTAGCAGAGATTTAAGTTTTTTGCTGAAAACATGTTGCCAATATAGTTCAGCAAAAAAAAAAAAAAAATGTCAACACAAAATTCTGCTCCCAAGCCTTTATTCCCCCTTACTGCTGACACAACTAACAAGCAAGGTGACAAACTAGTTATCCTCTTTTTTCATGTTGGCTTACGAATTACAGAAGGGTAGTTACAATGTTCTGTTCGCATTTTTTTGCCTGCCTTGGCATTAAATATCAAAAACAAAACTTTTTAGCACGAGACGCCCCTACACAAAATTCAAGCTAGCAACAACAACGCCAACAACAAAAATTTTTAGTTGCCAGTGTCTGTGAAAAGTTTGAGAGTTATGTTGTTGTTTTTGATGTCAGTTTCTGTTATTTCTGTAAAACTAGTTGTCTAGTTTTATAAAGTCCAAACATTTTATCCTTTAACAACATGTTGTTGTTGTTTCTGTTGGTTTGTTTTGTTAAACTTTTGTGTCTTTGTTATATTTTGAATGTTTCAATTCGGGAGATTTGGTGGGAAAAAGGGGCGGGTGCAAAAGTTTATGAATTTGATTCTGTTTGGATTCAGATTTTTTGAATAATTTGAATTGATAGTTGTGTTAGAAATAGGACCCCGAAAAAGTTAAGTTATGCAGCACTCCTAAAAGTATTCTATGGAGTATACAACAACATCTGTTTTGTGGAAAAATTATTGGGTTTTTGCTAGAACAAATGCTAAAGAACAATTAATGGCAGATGTTGAATTAATGGGACTGCCTAAAAGTATGCGATTTCGTGGAAAAAAGCTTTTTATTTAAATTTCTTAGAAACTAATTTGTTTATATCTATAAATTATTTTTTTTTAATATTTGGGACATAAAACAAAAACAAAACATTGTAGTTTTAAGCATTTCTTTCATCACTTCATAATTCTAAATTTTCTAAACAAGCACTCAATAAATTTGAATTGAATTATTAGTTTGCCTAAAAGTATGCACTGCCATGGCCATAACCGAGGGATTTTAATTTCCCCGTCTTAAAAATATTTTTATAATTTGATCTGAATCCGGTTTTCAAGGTATTAACAACCCCTAAAGGTATTAACTGATGCTATAGCGACACTTGATTTAAGTCATGATTTTTTTAAGAATATTTTTTGAAGAGCCTTTGAGACGTGGATTTTTTAAAGAATATTTTTTGAAGAGGCTTCGAGACGTGTATTTTTTAAAAAATATTTTTTGAAAAGCCTTCGAGACTTGTTTTTTTAAAGAATATTTTTTGAAGAGCCTTCGAGACGTGGATTTTTTAAAGAGTGTTTTTTTGAAGAGCCTTTGAGACGTGGATTTTTTAAAGAATATTTTTTTGAAGAGCCTCCTAGACTTGGTTTTTTAAAGAACATTTTTTGAAGAGCCTTCGAAACGTGGATTTTTTAAAGAATATTTTTTGAAAAGGCTTCGAGTCGTGGATTTTTTTAAGAATAATTTTTGAAGAACCTCCGAGACGTGGATTTGTTAAAGAATATTTTTTTGAAGAGGCTTTGAGACGTGGATTTTTTAAAGAATATTTTTTTGAAGAGGCTTTGAGACGTGGATTTTTTAAAGAATAGTTTTTTGAAGAGGCTTTGAGACGTGGATTTTTTAAAGAATATTTTTTTGAAGAGGCTTTGAGACGTGGATTTTTTAAAGAATAGTTTTTTGAAGAGGCTTTGAAACGTGGATTTTTTAAAGAATAGTTTTTTGAAGAGGCTTTGAAACGTGGATTTTTTTAAAGAATATTTTTGGGAAGCCTCCGAGACGTGAATTTTTTAAGGTATATTTTCGAAGTGGATTTGTAACGAATTATTATTAAAGAGCCATCAAGACGTGGATTTTTTAAGGAATATTTTTGACGTGGGTTTGTAAGGAATATTTTTTAAGTTTAAGAGTTTTTTTTAATTTAAGTTTAAATAGGTCCATTTATCTAAACATCTAATGGCATGACATCTAAAACAGAACCTGGTTTAGGAAGACTTCGATAAGTTTCCTCTTTAACAGATATTAGGAAAAAATTGCGGTAAACGATACATGGAATATAATTTAAAGGCACCTTAAAGTATGCAATAATTTCCTAAGTCTATAGGGGTTAATATCCCCTCAAAAATGTTTCTTTTACAAATTTAATGTTTAATTAGGTACCTTTTTTAGGACAGTTAAATTATTCAGGACAGTTAAATTGTTCAGTGCTTCTTGAACTATACACTAACATCTAGAACAGAATCTGGTTTATGAAAACTTCGACAAGTTTTTTTCTCTTACATATATTTAGAAAAATTACTACAAAACAATAAAAAGAAGACTGTAGCGGTGCCTAAAAGTATGCCATTTTTTGTCCAAGTATATTCAAAAAAAAAATTCAATTTTTACTTCATCCGCTAAAAAATTTTATGGAACTAATTAATTTGGTCCATATATTTCGAAGTTGAATTTGGAGTAGCTAAATTAGCTACATTTTCTAAAATTATGCAAAGATATCTATATCTTGTTGTTGATAATTTTTTGTGGGAGTTTTTCTACAAAATTATAAAAAGCCGATAATCACTTCAACGGTGCCTAAAAGTTTGCAATATTATGAAAACACTCCTTTTCACTTTTAGTTAAAAACATATCTTTGGTCTTATAAAAATTAGATAAGCTCTCGAGCTCATAAACAAAACCACACAAATTATTGTAGCCCTTTTAATTTCGAAAAAATTATGAAAAGCTGGTAATCACTTAAACGGTGCCTAAAAGTATGCAATTTTATGAAAATCCTTTTTTCTACATTCGGCTGAAAATCATGTCTGTGGCCTTTATTACAAAATGTACATAAGCCTTCGAGCACCAAGATAAACACACACAAAATATCGTGGCCTAAAAATTTCTCAAAATTATAAAAAGCTGGTAATCACTTCAACGGTGCCTGAAAGTATGCAATATTATGAAATTTATGCATTCAGCTGAAAAAATTTTCCCTTGTATTTTGTATAAAATGTACATAAGTTTTGGAGCACTACTATATAAAAACACACAAAACGTCGTTGCCTTGAAGTATGCACCTTTTATTTTTAAAATAATGGATTTTTACTCCATCCACTAAAATATATTTTTATAGGTCCAAAATTTATTTAATATTTAAATATTTTCCCAGAAATTAAATTTGTCACAATATATCAGACATTGTGTTCCAACATGTATGTATCTATTTGATTTGAAGTTGTACTAAGTGCTGCTGCTGGATACCATGTTTGTGGATGTGATGCTTAGTGTGACAAGAGCTGCAACAAACTTGGAGTGACCCAAATCCACAACAACAAAAAACTGTTCGCGGCAAAAAAGGAAAAACAACCTAAACTAAATGCAGACTCACATAACTAAACTCGGCTCGATGTTTGAGATGATGTTGGCATTTGTACAAAGTAGTACATGATGAAACAAACCAACAACAACAACACTTGAACAACATGTTAGTTTGAAGAAGTACTACAAAATGTGTGCGTGTGTGTATGTGTGCCTGTACTAGCCATAAAGTAAACTGGAACACATTTAAACTTTGGCTAAACTTAAACAACAATTCCACAGAACTGCAACACAACACAAGTTTTGTGAAAACATTAGATATTGCGGCATTTTACCTGTACTTTAGTAAAACCGCCGCACTTGTTGAAACAGCTTTGTCAAGTGACTGTTGGTTGTCATCTCTCCTCGTACAGAGAAATTCTTTAACAATTCATGCAAACACTATACTTCGTGTGTTTTGGTTTGACAGACAGCCAAACCAAAAAACCGACCGCCTGGGCTTTGAAGTGGTCTTTTGTAAAAACAGAGAGAAAAATATAACACACAACAAATTGTTATGTTTTTTTGTCTCGTTTAATGGAACAGGAGAAGGGACTTCCTTGTATAAACAATAGTAAGAAACTTAAAATAAATAAAAAGGCCGGGCCGAACATTGAATATCCTCCACCATTTGGAATGAATTTGGCAAAACAATAAAATCCGTTCAAAATTCTTTTAAAATCTTAAACATATCTAAAGTAGCTGTTATATTTGGGTGTATACGACTACATGGACCTGCATAGGAAACTTTTGTCATAAGACATTACAATATTCAAATGCGAAACTTAAAAAGAAATCGGTGAAAAATGTAGCCAAAATCATCAAAATACCGAACATCGGACCTGCACATACAATTTTCTGTCTTAGGCCGCAGTATCCATTAGGAACTTCAACTACCAAATTTTCAAAATCCGGGTGAATAATGTCGCTAAAATCATCAAATTACCGAATATCGGGAGGTACCGTTATATGGGGGCTATACAAAGACGTAGACCTGCACAGACAATCTCCTGTCATAGGCTGTAGCATCCATTACAAACATCAAATACCAAATTTGAAACAGTTCCGGCGAATAATGTCCCTATAGTCAACAAAATACCGAATATCGGGAGGTACCGTTATATGGGGGACATTCGAAGACATAGACCTGCACAGAAAATTTTCTGTCTTAGGCTATATTATCCATTACTAACTTCAAATAACAAATTTTAAACATTTCCGCTGAATAATGTCGTTAAAATCATCAAAGTACCGTTATATGGGAGCTATACGAAGACGTGAACCTGCACAGACAATCTCCTGTCATAGGCTGTAGCATCCCTTACGAACTTCAAATACCAAATTTGAAACATTTCCGGTGAATAATGTCGCTTAAATCACCGAAATACTCAAAATAGGGAAGTACCATTATATGGGCCTTATACCAAAACGTGCACCTACATGGCCCATTTTCAATACCAAAAGTCCTGCAGACATAATATACATTTGAGTAAAGTTTTATTAAAATTTCGTGCGGAAGCTAGAGTAATTTCCAAAGACGGATGGACGGACAAATGGTTGGACATCGTTAAATCGACATAGAATTTTATGCTGATCACGAATATATATACTTTGTGGGGCCTAAAATGTGTATTTCGAGGTGTTACAAACCATATGACAAACTTAATATACCCTCCATACTATGGTGGAGGGTATAAAACAATTAAATTTAAACAACTTGTTTCACTACAGAATAAAATATCTTTTCCGCCTACAAGTATACTATGAAATAAGTTAATAAATAATGCACAGGGAACTATTTCTTTTAGTAAAACAGATATGACTGCAATTTAATTTCGTAAATTTTTAAAATTGAAATTTTTGGTTGGATTGCAATATTTTTGTTACTAAGCAATATTTCCTTAAAGAAATAATAAAAAAATATTTCCAAGTTTTAATGTTAATTAATATTCTTAAATCTTCTATTTTTCTTTCACAATATTCTTCAAGGACCCTAAGATATATTTTTATTTATGGCAAAATTTCCACAAATTATTATAATTCTCCCAAAAATATAAATTTATCTACTCCCACTCTGCCATTATGTCTCTAAACATTATAACCTCAATGTCGTCAAAGCGATATGTATTCCATATGTGACAATGCGACAAATACTCCTGATGATAGCTAGGATTCGCAACGAACATATTTGTTTTTTTTTTTTTTTTGCTATCCCATGATAAATTATTAAACATTTCTCTACATTGCCATTATTTGTTTATTTCCTCCACGAGATCAAAGGAAACAAACAATAAGTCCCTCATCATCGACACAGGCACATACACTCACACAGACATTTGTATTGAAAAGTAATAGACATTAGGTAAACACAATCGAGCCTAACATCCGACGACCTAAAAAGTACTTTACTCTCCCTCTCTCTCTCTCTCTTGCTCGCTTGGTACCAAACAAATATTCAATATTCAGGACAAGTTCATGTCAGAATGAATGGCTGCCATAAAACAAACACAAACAGAGCAAACCAGTAAACTGTGGCATATAAAACATGGTAGTCAAATCCATACACACACACACACATACATTCATTCATATGTATTATTCACAGAGGCTTTCGTTTACACAATACTCAAATAAAAACAGACGTGCATTGTATTCCCACACATCAATATGGCAACATATCGACACACATTCATATTTATTTATGTATCCACGTCGATATGTATGTGAGTCTCTGTGGTTGTGTGGGTACACATAAAAGTTCAGTATTTGTTTACCAGCTCATTACAAAATAACTGCACGCGCTGTAAACACCAATACAATGTTGGCATGTATGTATGTGTGTTTGTACATACATAACAAAAGAGTAAAGGATCACAGTGAGAGGTGTAATAAGTTATGGAAATCTATGTCAAGCCGAGTTGATTGCTATAGCGTGACTCCAATGAAATGAATGCGAAAAGGAAATATTATTGTAAGTGTATGTGTAGACATGTATGTGTAATGCCACGATTAATAATGTAGACAAAATGCCAAAAATGTTTTAATAAAATATTTGTGATTAAATAACGAAAAAATACGACAGCCTTTAACTTTATAATTCCAACGCCCAGAAGTATGCAAATAATTTCAATAACAACTACAATTTACAAAATTTATATTAAAATGTAGATTAAATCGAAATCTTCGAGAGGGGTTAAAATTTGAATCTTTAAAAATATTTGAAAAAAAATTAAATATGAATCTAACATTATGTATAAATTGGCCTTAATAGAAACATGATTGAATATCTAACTTTACTACATAACCCTAAAATTTTAGATTCGTTCCAACAGTTCGTTTTGTGCCGAAATGCATTATTTTTTCCGTTTGACAAAATTTTTTAGTCAAAATTACATACGTGGTACTAAATTTTCAGACTTTCAAATTTTTATGTGTCATTCAAGGTTTTTCCTTTGGGAAAAGAGTAGTAGGACAATGTTTATCTTTCATTTTGAAGTTTATTGAGAAGTATGTAAGTGAAACCATTGCACAATGGACGCACATCAATTTTATCTTTCCAAAACTATATCAACCTCTCCACATGTAAAGCAGATCTCAACGCCGGATACCAACAGCGACCTGAAATTAAACATCTAGATTCCATAGATGTTTCCATTCCATTCAATACCAACTTTGGTAACATTTAGTATTTTTCGTATAATTGAAATAGCCATTTGCACAACCATTCCATATCTGAATCCCAGGCACCAATAGATATCTTAATATGCAATTTTACGGTTTCAATACTATCACTTCAACCAATACCAAAATTTTGTACCATTTAGTAATTTTCGTATAAATGTAGGACGATATATATAGATGTTCAAAACCACCACCATATCTCAATTCCAGATACCAACAGAGGCTTCAATATCAAATATGTGGATTCCTTCCCTTTACCCAATACACTGAAAATTTCCGAAACCACAGCGAACATAATACAATGATCGTCCCTCCCTGTCTGTCTGTTTCAGGAGTACGATTGATTAAGGGAGGTGTGATGTTGTATAGAAAAATATATATAAAGGGTGAGATAAAAAATAATTTTTACTTTTTGTTTATTAAAATATTTACGAATGAATGCAAGCAATGTCGGATTTAGCATCAAATTTTAGAATAAAATTACATTTGTTCGAATTGGTCAACTTTGGCATGAATTATGGCCTTCAAACTGCCAATGAAACTATCATGTTGAAACTCGAATGTTGCTATGCGGTATTAAGGTCCATTTCCGGCGAAGCGTTTCCTTGAGGTGATCGACACTTTGGTATTTTTTAGTTCGAACTTTTCTTTCCAAAATACTCCATACACAATAGTCCAACGGATTGGCACCCGCTTGCTCTAACGTCCACATGTGGTTTTCCAGCCAAATATAAACAAATCACACTATCACGCTTGAATTACATCACGAATAACTTTTTTTCTGGAAAATTCTCTCTTATATTGTAAACAATATAATAAGCTGTCACTGGAATAATTTTAACAGCTGTCGGACGTGTGGTTTAGAAAAGACAGCAGTCTGAAGTTGGTTGCAGTTTTTACATAACAAAAACTAAAATAATGTTGGAACGAATTTTGCTCCCACTTAAAATCGAAGAAAACCGGTCTGGACTTGCTCGAATTCGAGTGAGTTTTTTAATTAAAATTAAATAAAAAATAAAAAAAAAATAAAAATCGAAGAACTGATTTTTATGACATTTATTTTAAATAAAAGCCTAAGATATTAGGGTTTGGACTTATTGGACTAAGTTCGTTTCAAGAAATGCGGTCAGTCAGATGTCTTCCCGCTAGTCTGTCTTTACTTTTGGCTTGTGCAACCGACAGCTGTCGAGGGAAGTAACCAATTTTTTACATATTAATAATTCAATAACATATATATTGAGTTCGAAAATGAACAATATTGGCTCATTTCTTGAGATACCTGCCACACAACGACAGAGAAACGAAAGGAGTCCAAAGGAGGAAATAAATCTAAGTTCCAATTCCTTTTGGTATCTCCACGTTAAAACGATGGAAATTGTATTAATTATTACTCTAAACGATAAGAAACACGCTATTCTTTCAAAATTAGGCCAGCTTCGAGAAGGAACAATTTGGACCCATATTTTACGATACTTATAAATGCTCAAAAGTGTAAGAATGGTCATACAGGTGTCAGTATAATCAAATATTTTAAAATCAATTAAAAGCAGTTGAGTTTTCAAAAAACTAGAAATTAAAAAAAATATTGAAAACCATAAATCAGTCTTTTGAAAAGCGCATGTATCTATTTTCTGTATATATTTATTATTATTTTATTATTATTACTGTTACTATTATTATTATTAATATTATTATTATTAGTATTATTATTATTATTATTATTATTATTAGTATTATTATTATTATTATTATGATTATTATTATTCTATTAGTATATTATTATTCTTAGTATATTATTATTATTATTATTATAGTATTATTATTAATTATATTATTATTATTAATTATTATTATATTATTATTATTATTATTATGTATTATTATTATTCTATTATTATTATTACTATTATTATTAATATTATGATTATTATTA